>NC_091962.1:10854056-11154056 GCF_031021105.1 Erythrolamprus reginae | reverse complement strand
TCTTTCTCTGTCTCTCTTTCTCTTTCTTTCTTTCTCTTTCTCTCTCTGTCTCTTGCTATGTCTCTTTCTTTCTCTTATCTCTTTGTCTCTGTCTCTCTTGCTCTTTCTTTCTCTCTTTTGCTATCTCTTTCTCTTTCTCTCTCTGTCTCTTGCTGTCTCTTTCTTTCTCTCTTATCTCTTTCTTTCTCTCTGTCTCTCTTGCTTTCTTTCTCTCTTATCTCTCTTTCTTTCTCTCTTTTGCTATCTTTCTCTTTCTTTCTCTTTCTCTCTGTCTCTTGCTATGTCTCTTTCTCTCTGTCTCTCTTGCTCTTTCTCTCTCTTTTGCTATCTCTTTCTCTTTCGTTCTCTCTCTGTCTCTTGCTATGTCTTTCTTTCTCTCTTATCTCTTTCTTTCTCTGTCTCTCTTTCTTTCTTTCTCTTTCTCTCTCTGTCTCTTGCTCTGTCTCTTTCTCTTATCTCTTTCTGTCTCTCTTGCTCTTTCTTTCTCTCTTTTGCTATCTCTTTCTCTTTCTGTCTCTTGCTATGTCTCTTTCTTTCTCTCTTATCTCTTTCTGTCTCTCTTGCTCTTTCTCTCTTTTGCTATCTCTTATCTCTTTCTTTCTCTCTGTCTCTCTTGCTATGTCTCTCTCTTGCTCTTGCTCTTTTGCTATCTTTTTCTTTCTCTCTCTCTTGCTGTCTTTCTTTCTCTCTTATCTCTTTCTTTCTCTCTGTCTCTCTTGCTATGTCTCTCTCTTGCTCTTTCTTTCTCTTTTGCTATCTCGTTCTCTTTCTTTCTCTTTCTCTCTCTTGCTCTGTCTCTTTCTTTCTCTCTTATCTCTTTCTTTCTCTCTGTCTCTTGCTCTTTCTTTCTCTCGCTATCTCTTTCTCTCTTTCTCTCTCTGTCTGTTGCTATGTCTCTTTCTTTCTCTTATCTCTTTCTTTCTCTCTGTCTCTCTTGCTCTTTCTTTCTCTCTTATCTCTTTTTCTCTCTCTTTCTTTCTCTTTTGCTATCTTTCTCTTTCTTTCTCTTTCTCTCTGTCTCTTGCTATGTCTCTTTCTTTCTCTCCGTCTCTCTTGCTCTTTCTCTCTCTTTTGCTATCTCTTTCTCTTTCTTTCTCTCTCTGTCTCTTGCTATGTCTTTCTTTCTCTCTTATCTCTTTCTTTCTCTGTCTCTCTTTCTTTCTCTTTCTCTCTCTGTCTCTTGCTATGTCTCTTTCTTTCTCTCTTATCTCTTTCTTTCTCTCTG
Organism: Erythrolamprus reginae; assembly: GCF_031021105.1. Taxonomy (NCBI): domain Eukaryota; kingdom Metazoa; phylum Chordata; class Lepidosauria; order Squamata; family Dipsadidae; genus Erythrolamprus; species Erythrolamprus reginae. The sequence goes on along the minus strand of NC_091962.1, from coordinate 11,152,831 downwards.
TCTTGCTCTTTCTTTCTTTTGCTATCTTTCTCTTTCTCTCTATGTGTCTTGCTATGTCTCTTTCTTTCTCTCTTATCTCTTTCTTTCTCTCTGTCTCTCTTGCTATGTCTCTCTCTCTCTTGCTCTTTCTTTCTCTCTTTTGCTATCTCTTTCTCTTTCTTTCTCTGTCTCTTGCTCTGTCTTTCTTTCTCTCTTATCTCTTTAGTTCTCTCTGTCTCTCTGTCTCTTTCTTTCTCTCTTGCTATCTCTTTCTCTTTCTTTCTCTCTCTGTCTCTTGCTATGTCTTTCTTTCTCTCTTATCTTTCTTTCTCTGTCTCTCTTTCTTTCTCTTTCTCTCTGTCTCTTGCTATGTCTCTTTCTTTCTCTCTGTCTCTCTTGCTCTTTCTCTCTCTTTTGCTATCTCTTTCTCTTTCTTTCTTTCTTTCTCTCTCTGTCTCTTGCTATGTCTTTCTTTCTCTCTTATCTCTTTCTTTCTCTGTCTCTCTTTCTTTCTTTCTCTTTCTCTCTCTGTCTCTTGCTCTGTCTCTTTCTCTTATCTCTTTCTCTCTGTCTCTCTTGCTCTTTCTTTCTCTCTTTTGCTATCTCTTTCTCTTTCTGTCTCTTGCTATGTCTCTTTCTTTCTCTCTTATCTCTTTCTGTCTCTCTTGCTCTTTCTCTCTTTTGCTATCTCTTATCTCTTTCTTTCTCTCTGTCTCTCTTGCTATGTCTCTCTCTTGCTCTTGCTCTTTTGCTATCTTTTTCTTTCTCTCTCTCTTGCTGTCTTTCTTTCTCTCTTATCTCTTTCTTTCTCTCTGTCTCTCTTGCTATGTCTCTCTCTTGCTCTTTCTTTCTCTTTTGCTATCTCGTTCTCTTTCTTTCTCTTTCTCTCTCTTGCTCTGTCTCTTTCTTTCTCTCTTATCTCTTTCTTTCTCTCTGTCTCTTGCTCTTTCTTTCTCTCGCTATCTCTTTCTCTCTTTCTCTCTCTGTCTGTTGCTATGTCTCTTTCTTTCTCTTATCTCTTTCTTTCTCTCTGTCTCTCTTGCTCTTTCTTTCTCTCTTATCTCTTTTTCTCTCTCTTTCTTTCTCTTTTGCTATCTTTCTCTTTCTTTCTCTTTCTCTCTGTCTCTTGCTATGTCTCTTTCTTTCTCTCCGTCTCTCTTGCTCTTTCTCTCTCTTTTGCTATCTCTTTCTCTTTCTTTCTCTCTCTGTCTCTTGCTATGTCTTTCTTTCTCTCTTATCTCTTTCTTTCTCTGTCTCTCTTTCTTTCTCTTTCTCTCTCTGTCTCTTGCTATGTCTCTTTCTTTCTCTCTTATCTCTTTCTTTCTCTCTGTCTTGCTCTTTCTTTCTTTTGCTATCTTTCTCTTTCTCTCTATGTGTCTTGCTATGTCTCTTTCTTTCTCTCTTATCTCTTTCTTTCTCTCTTTCTCTCTTGCTATGTCTCTCTCTCTCTCTTGCTCTTTCTTTCTCTCTTTTGCTATCTCTTTCTCTTTCTTTCTCTGTCTCTTGCTCTGTCTTTCTCTCTTATCTCTTTAGTTCTCTCTGTCTCTCTGTCTCTTTCTTTCTCTCTTGCTATCTCTTTCTCTTTCTTTCTCTCTCTCTCTCTTGCTATGTCTTTCTTTCTCTCTTATCTTTCTTTCTCTGTCTCTCTTTCTTTCTCTTTCTCTCTCTGTCTCTTGCTATGTCTCTTTCTCTTATCTCTTTCTCTCTGTCTCTCTTGCTCTTTCTTTCTCTCTTTTGCTATCTCTTTCTCTTTCTGTCTCTTGCTATGTCTCTTTCTTTCTCTCTTTTGCTATCTCTTATCTCTTTCTTTCTCTCTGTCTCTCTTGCTATGTCTCTCTCTTGCTCTTGCTCTTTTGCTATCTTTTTCTTTCTCTCTCTTGCTGTCTCTTTCTTTCTCTCTGTCTCTCTTGCTATGTCTCTCTTGCTCTTTCTTTCTCTTTTGCTATCTCTTTCTCTTTCTTTCTCTTTCTCTCTCTTGCTCTGTCTCTTTCTTTCTCTCTTATCTCTTTCTTTCTCTCTGTCTCTTGCTCTTTCTTTCTCTCGCTATCTCTTTCTCTGTCTGTTGCTATGTCTCTTTCTTTCTCTTATCTCTTTCTTTCTCTCTGTCTCTCTTTCTCTTTTGCTATCTCTTTCTCTCTCTGTCTCTTCCTATGTCTCTTTCTTTCTCTCTTATCTCTTTCTCTCTGTCTCTTGCTCTTTCTTTCTCTCTTTTGCTATCTCTCTTTCTTTCTCTGTCTGTTGCTATGTCTCTTTCTTTCTCTTATCTCTTTCTTTCTCTCTGTCTCTCTGGCTATGTCTCTCTCTCTTTTGCTATCTCTTTCTCTTTCTTTCTCTCTCTGTCTCTTGCTATGTCTTTCTTTCTCTCTTATCTCTTTCTCTCTTTTGCTATCTTTCTCTTTCTTTCTCTTTCTCTCTGTCTCTTGCTATGTCTCTTTCTTTCTCTCTGTCTCTTGCTCTTTCTCTCTCTTTTGCTATCTCTTTCTCTTTCTTTCTCTCTCTGTCTCTTGCTATGTCTTTCTTTCTCTCTTATCTCTTTCTCTCTGTCTCTCTTGCTCTTTCTTTCTCTCTTTTGCTATCTCTTTCTCTTTCTCTCTCTGTCTCTTGCTGTCTCTTTCTTTCTCTTATCTCTTTCTTTCTCTCTGTCTCTCTTGCTCTTTCTTTCTCTCTTATCTCTTTTTCTCTCTCTTTCTCTCTTTTGCTATCTTTCTCTTTCTTTCTTTCTCTTTCTCTCTGTCTCTTGCTTTGTCTCTTTCTTTCTCTCCGTCTCTCTTGCTCTTTCTCTCTCTTTTGCTATCTCTTTCTCTTTCTTTCTCTCTTGCTATGTCTCTTGCTATGTCTTTCTTTCTCTCTTTTGCTATCTCTCTCTCTTTCTTTCTCTTTCTCTCTCTGTACCTTGCTATGTCTCTTTCTTTCTTTTTATCTTTCTTTCTCTCTGTCTCTCTTGCTATGTCTCTCTCTCTTGCTCTTTCTTTCTTTTGCTATCTCTTTCTTTCTTTCTCTCTGTCTCTTGCTGTCTCTTTCTTTCTCTCTTATCTCTTTCTTTCTCTCTGTCTCTCTTGCTTTCTTTCTCTCTTATCTCTTTTTCTCTCTTTCTTTCTCTCTTTTGCTATCTTTCTCTTTCTTTCTCTTTCTCTCTGTCTCTTGCTATGTCTCTTTCTTTCTCTCTGTCTCTCTTGCTCTTTCTCTCTCTCTTTTGCTATCTCTTTCTCTTTCTTTCTCTCTCTGTCTCTTGCTATGTCTTTCTTTCTCTCTTATCTTTCTTTCTCTGTCTCTCTTTCTCTTTCTTTCTTTCTCTTTCTCTCTCTGTCTCTTGCTATGTCTTTTTCTTTCTCTTATCTCTTTGTCTCTGTCTCTCTTGCTCTTTCTTTCTCTCTTTTGCTATCTCTTTCTCTTTCTCTCTCTGTCTCTTGCTGTCTCTTTCTTTCTCTCTTATCTCTTTCTTTCTCTCTGTCTCTCTTGCTTTCTTTCTCTCTTATCTCTCTTTCTTTCTCTCTTTTGCTATCTTTCTCTTTCTTTCTCTTTCTCTCTGTCTCTTGCTATGTCTCTTTCTTTCTCTCTGTCTCTCTCTTGCTCTTTCTCTCTCTTTTGCTATCTCTTTCTCTTTCGTTCTCTCTCTGTCTCTTGCTATGTCTTTCTTTCTCTCTTATCTCTTTCTTTCTCTGTCTCTCTTTCTTTCTTTCTCTTTCTCTCTCTGTCTCTTGCTCTGTCTCTTTCTCTTATCTCTTTCTGTCTCTCTTGCTCTTTCTTTCTCTCTTTTGCTATCTCTTTCTCTTTCTGTCTCTTGCTATGTCTCTTTCTTTCTCTCTTATCTCTTTCTGTCTCTCTTGCTCTTTCTCTCTTTTGCTATCTCTTATCTCTTTCTTTCTCTCTGTCTCTCTTGCTATGTCTCTCTCTTGCTCTTGCTCTTTTGCTATCTTTTTCTTTCTCTCTCTCTTGCTGTCTTTCTTTCTCTCTTATCTCTTTCTTTCTCTCTGTCTCTCTTGCTATGTCTCTCTCTTGCTCTTTCTTTCTCTTTTGCTATCTCGTTCTCTTTCTTTCTCTTTCTCTCTCTTGCTCTGTCTCTTTCTTTCTCTCTTATCTCTTTCTTTCTCTCTGTCTCTTGCTCTTTCTTTCTCTCGCTATCTCTTTCTCTCTTTCTCTCTCTGTCTGTTGCTATGTCTCTTTCTTTCTCTTATCTCTTTCTTTCTCTCTGTCTCTCTTGCTCTTTCTTTCTCTCTTATCTCTTTTTCTCTCTCTTTCTTTCTCTTTTGCTATCTTTCTCTTTCTTTCTCTTTCTCTCTGTCTCTTGCTATGTCTCTTTCTTTCTCTCCGTCTCTCTTGCTCTTTCTCTCTCTTTTGCTATCTCTTTCTCTTTCTTTCTCTCTCTGTCTCTTGCTATGTCTTTCTTTCTCTCTTATCTCTTTCTTTCTCTGTCTCTCTTTCTTTCTCTTTCTCTCTCTGTCTCTTGCTATGTCTCTTTCTTTCTCTCTTATCTCTTTCTTTCTCTCTGTCTTGCTCTTTCTTTCTTTTGCTATCTTTCTCTTTCTCTCTATGTGTCTTGCTATGTCTCTTTCTTTCTCTCTTATCTCTTTCTTTCTCTCTTTCTCTCTTGCTATGTCTCTCTCTCTCTTGCTCTTTCTTTCTCTCTTTTGCTATCTCTTTCTCTTTCTTTCTCTGTCTCTTGCTCTGTCTTTCTCTCTTATCTCTTTAGTTCTCTCTGTCTCTCTGTCTCTTTCTTTCTCTCTTGCTATCTCTTTCTCTCTCTCTCTCTCTCTTGCTATGTCTTTCTTTCTCTCTTATCTTTCTTTCTCTGTCTCTCTTTCTTTCTCTTTCTCTCTCTGTCTCTTGCTATGTCTCTTTCTCTTATCTCTTTCTCTCTGTCTCTCTGTCTCTTTCTTTCTCTCTTTTGCTATCTCTTTCTCTTTCTGTCTCTTGCTATGTCTCTTTCTTTCTCTCTTTTGCTATCTCTTATCTCTTTCTTTCTCTCTGTCTCTCTTGCTATGTCTCTCTCTTGCTCTTGCTCTTTTGCTATCTTTTTCTTTCTCTCTCTTGCTGTCTCTTTCTTTCTCTCTGTCTCTCTTGCTATGTCTCTCTTGCTCTTTCTTTCTCTTTTGCTATCTCTTTCTCTTTCTTTCTCTTTCTCTCTCTTGCTCTGTCTCTTTCTTTCTCTCTTATCTCTTTCTTTCTCTCTGTCTCTTGCTCTTTCTTTCTCTCGCTATCTCTTTCTCTGTCTGTTGCTATGTCTCTTTCTTTCTCTTATCTCTTTCTTTCTCTCTGTCTCTCTTTCTCTTTTGCTATCTCTTTCTCTCTCTGTCTCTTCCTATGTCTCTTTCTTTCTCTCTTATCTCTTTCTCTCTGTCTCTTGCTCTTTCTTTCTCTCTTTTGCTATCTCTCTTTCTTTCTCTGTCTGTTGCTATGTCTCTTTCTTTCTCTTATCTCTTTCTTTCTCTCTGTCTCTCTTGCTATGTCTCTCTCTCTTTTGCTATCTCTTTCTCTTTCTTTCTCTCTCTGTCTCTTGCTATGTCTTTCTTTCTCTCTTATCTCTTTCTCTCTTTTGCTATCTTTCTCTTTCTTTCTCTTTCTCTCTTTCTCTTGCTATGTCTCTTTCTTTCTCTGTCTCTCTTGCTCTTTCTCTCTCTTTTGCTATCTCTTTCTCTTTCTTTCTCTCTCTGTCTCTTGCTATGTCTTTCTTTCTCTCTTATCTCTTTCTTTCTCTGTCTCTCTTTCTCTTTCTCTTTCTCTCTCTGTCTCTTGCTATGTCTCTTTCTTTCTCTTATCTCTTTCTCTCTGTCTCTCTTGCTCTTTCTTTCTCTCTTTTGCTATCTCTTTCTCTTTCTCTCTCTGTCTCTTGCTATCTCTTTCTTTCTCTCTGTCTCTCTTGCTCTTTATTTCTCTCTTATCTCTTTTTCTCTCTCTTTCTTTCTCTCTTTTGCTATCTTTCTCTTTCTTTCTCTTTCTCTCTGTCTCTTGCTATGTTTCTTCCTTTCTCTCCTTCTCTCTTGCTCTTTCTCTCTCTTTTGCTATCTCTTTCTCTTTCTTTCTCTCTTGCTATGTCTCTTGCTATGTCTTTCTTTCTCTCTTTTGCTATCTCTTTCTCTTTCTTTCTCTTTCTCTCTATGTACCTTGCTATGTCTCTTTCTTTCTTTTTATCTTTCTTTCTCTCTGTCTCTCTTGCTATGTCTCTCTCTCTTGCTCTTTCTTTCTCTCTTTTGCTATCTCTTTCTCTTTCTTTCTTTCTTTCTCTCTGTCTCTTGCTGTCTCTTCCTTTCTCTCTTATCTCTTTCTTTCTGTCTCTCTTGCTCTTTCTTTCTCTCTTATCTCTTTTTCTCTCTTTCTTTCTCTCTTTTGCTATCTTTCTCTTTCTTTCTCTTTCTCTCTGTCTCTTGCTATGTCTCTTTCTTTCTCTCTGTCTCTCTTGCTCTTTCTCTCTCTCTTTTGCTATCTCTTTCTCTTTCTTTCTCTCTCTGTCTCTTGCTATGTCTTTCTTTCTCTCTTATCTTTCTTTCTCTGTCTCTCTTTCTCTTTCTTTCTCTTTCTCTCTCTGTCTCTTGCTATGTCTCTTTCTTTCTCTTATCTCTTTCTGTCTCTCTTGCTCTTTCTTTCTCTCTTTTGCTATCTCTTTCTCTTTCTCTCTCTGTCTCTTGCTGTCTCTTTCTTTCTCTCTTATCTCTTTCTTTCTGTCTCTCTTGCTCTTTCTTTCTCTCTTATCTCTCTTTCTTTCGCTCTTTTGCTATCTTTCTCTTTCTTTCTCTTTCTCTCTGTCTCTTGCTATGTCTCTTTCTTTCTCTCTGTCTCTCTTGCTCTTTCTCTCTCTTTTGATCTCTTTCTCTTTCTTTCTCTCTGTCTCTTGCTATGTCTTTCTTTCTCTCTTATCTCTTTCTTTCTCTGTCTCTCTTTCTTTCTTTCTCTTTCTCTCTCTGTCTCTTGCTATGTCTCTTTCTTTTATCTCTTTCTCTCTGTCTCTCTTGCTCTTTCTTTCTCTCTTTTGCTATCTCTTTCTCTTTCTGTCTCTTGCTATGTCTCTTTCTTTCTCTCTTATCTCTGTCTCTCTTGCTCTTTCTCTCTTTTGCTATCTCTTATCTCTTTCTTTCTCTCTGTCTCTCTTGCTATGTCTCTCTCTTGCTCTTGCTCTTTTGCTATCTTTTTCTTTCTCTCTCTCTTGCTGTCTCTTTCTCTCTTATCTCTTTCTTTCTCTCTGTCTCTCTTGCTATGTCTCTCTCTTGCTCTTTCTTTCTCTTTTGCTATCTCTTTCTCTTTCTTTCTTTCTCTTTCTCTCTCTTGCTCTGTCTCTTTCTTTCTCTCTTATCTCTTTCTTTCTCTCTGTCTCTTTCTTTCTCTCGCTATCTCTTTCTCTTTCTCTCTTTCTCTCTCTGTCTGTTGCTATGTCTCTTTCTTTCTCTCTGTCTCTCTTTCTCTTTGGCTATCTCTTTCTCTCTCTGTCTCTTCCTATGTCTCTTTCTTTCTCTCTTATCTCTTTCTCTCTGTCTCTTGCTCTTTCTTTCTCTCTTTTGCTATCTCTTTCTTTCTCTGTCTGTTGCTATGTCTCTTTCTTTCTCTCTTATCTCTTTCTGTCTCTCTTGCTCTTTCTCTCTTTTGCTATCTCTTATCTCTTTCTTTCTCTCTGTCTCTCTTGCTCTTTCTTTCTCTCTTATCTCTTTTTCTCTCTCTTTCTTTCTCTTTTGCTATCTTTCTCTTTCTTTCTCTTTCTCTCTGTCTCTTGCTATGTCTTTCTTTCTCTCCGTCTCTCTTGCTCTTTCTCTCTCTTTTGCTATCTCTTTCTCTTTCTTTCTCTCTTGCTATGTCTCTTGCTATGTCTTTCTTTCTCTCTTTTGCTATCTCTTTCTCTTTCTTTCTCTTTCTCTCTCTGTACCTTGCTATGTCTCTTTCTTTCTTTTTATCTTTCTTTCTCTCTGTCTCTCTTGCTATGTCTCTCTCTCTTGCTCTTTCTTTCTCTCTTTTGCTATCTCTTTCTCTTTCTTTCTTTCTTTCTCTCTGTCTCTTGCTGTCTGTTTCTTTCTCTCTTATCTCTTTCTTTCTCTCTGTCTCTCTTGCTTTCTTTCTCTCTTATCTCTTTTTCTCTCTTTCTTTCTCTCTTTTGCTATCTTTCTCTTTCTTTCTCTTTCTCTCTGTCTCTTGCTATGTCTCTTTCTTTCTCTCTGTCTCTCTTGCTCTTTCTCTCTCTCTTTTGCTATCTCTTATCTCTTTCTTTCTCTCTGTCTCTCTTGCTATGTCTCTCTCTTGCTCTTGCTCTTTTGCTATCTTTTTCTTTCTCTCTCTCTCTCTTGCTGTCTCTTTCTCTCTTATCTCTTTCTTTCTCTGTCTCTCTTGCTATGTCTCTCTCTTTTGCTATCTCTTTCTCTTTCTTTCTCTTTCTCTCTCTTGCTCTGTCTCTTTCTTTCTCTCTTATCTCTTTCTTTCTCTCTGTCTCTTTCTTTCTTTCTCTCGCTATCTCTTTCTCTTTCTCTCTTTCTCTCTCTGTCTGTTGCTATGTCTCTTTCTTTCTCTTATCTCTTTCTTTCTCTCTGTCTCTCTTTCTCTTTTGCTATCTCTTTCTCTCTCTGTCTCTTCCTATGTCTCTTTCTTTCTCTCTTATCTCTTTCTCTCTGTCTCTTGCTCTTTCTTTCTCTCTTTTGCTATCTCTCTTTCTTTCTCTGTCTGTTGCTATGTCTTTCTTTCTCTTATCTCTTTCTTTCTCTCTGTCTCTCTTGCTATGTCTCTCTCTCTTTTGCTATCTCTTTCTCTTTCTTTCTCTCTCTGTCTCTTGCTATGTCTTTCTTTCTCTCTTATCTCTTTCTCTCTTTTGCTATCTTTCTTTCTTTCTCTTTCTCTGTCTCTTGCTATGTCTCTTTCTTTCTCTCTGTCTCTCTTGCTTTCTCTCTCTTTTGCTATCTCTTTCTCTTTCTTTCTCTCTCTGTCTCTTGCTATGTCTTTCTTTCTCTCTTATCTCTTTCTTTCTGTCTCTCTTTCTCTTTCTTTCTCTTTCTCTCTGTCTCTTGCTATGTCTCTTTCTTTCTCTTATCTCTTTCTCTCTGTCTCTCTTGCTCTTTCTTTCTCTTTTGCTATCTCTTTCTCTTTCTCTCTCTGTCTCTTGCTGTCTCTTTCTTTCTCTTATCTCCTTCTTTCTCTCTGTCTCTCTTGCTCTTTCTTTCTCTCTTATCTCTTTTTCTCTCTCTTTCTTTCTCTTTTGCTATCTTTCTCTTTCTTTCTCTTTCTCTCTGTCTCTTGCTATGTCTCTTTCTTTCTCTCCGTCTCTCTTGCTCCTTCTCTCTCTTTTGCTATCTCTTTCTCTTTCTTTCTCTCTCTCTCTTGCTATGTCTTTCTTTTTCTCTTATCTCTTTCTTTCTCTGTCTCTCTTTCTTTCTCTTTCTCTCTCTGTCTCTTGCTATGTCTCTTTCTTTCTCTTATCTCTTTCTCTCTGTCTCTCTTGCTCTTTCTTTCTCTCTTTTGCTATCTCTTTCTTTCTGTCTCTTGCTATGTCTCTTTCTTTCTCTCTTATCTCTTTCTGTCTCTCTTGCTCTTTCTTTCTCTCTTTTGCTATCTCTTATCTCTTTCTTTCTCTGTCTCTCTTGCTATGTCTCTCTCTTGCTCTTGCTCTTTTGCTATCTTTTTCTTTCTCTCTCTCTCTCTTGCTGTCTCTTTCTCTCTTATCTCTTTCTTTCTCTCTGTCTCTCTTGCTATGTCTCTCTCTTTTGCTATCTCTTTCTCTTTCTTTCTCTTTCTCTCTCTTGCTCTGTCTCTTTCTTTCTCTCTTATCTCTTTCTTTCTCTCTGTCTCTTGCTCTTTCTTTCTCTCGCTATCTCTTTCTAATTCTCTCTTTCTCTCTCTGTCTCTTGCTATGTCTCTTTCTTTCTCTTATCTCTTTCTTTCTCTCTGTCTCTCTTTCTCTTTTGCTATCTCTTTCTCTCTCTGTCTCTTCCTATGTCTTTCTTTCTCTCTTATCTCTTTCTCTGTCTCTTGCTCTTTCTTTCTCTCTTTTGCTATCTCTCTTTCTTTCTCTGTCTGTTGCTATGTCTCTTTCTTTCTCTTATCTCTTTCTTTCTCTCTGTCTCTTGCTATGTCTCTCTCTCTTGCTCTTTCTTTCTCTCTTTTGCTATCTCTTTCTCTTTCTCTCTGTCTCTTGCTATGTCTTTCTCTCTTATCTCTTTCTTTCTCTCTGTCTCTTGCTCTCGTTCTCTCTTTTGCTATCTCTCTCTCTCTCTCTCTGTCTCTTGCTATGTCTCTTTCTCTCTTATCTCTTTCTCTCCGTCTCTCTTGCTCTTTCTTTCTCTTTTGCTATCTCTTTCTCTCTGTCTCTTGCTATGTCTCTCTCTCTTATCTTTCTTTCTCTCTGTCTCTCTTGCTATGTCTCTCTCTCTCTTGCTCTTTCTTTCTCTCTTTTGCTATCTCTTTCTCTCTCTGTCTCTTGCTGTCTCTTTCTTTCTCTTATTTCTTTCTCTGTCTCTCTTGCTCTTTCTTCTTTTGCTATCTCTTTCTCTTTCTTTCTCTCTTGCTATGTCTCTTGCTATGTCTTTCTTTCTCTCTTTTGCTATCTCTTTCTCTTTCTTTCTCTTTCTCTCTCTGTACCTTGCTATGTCTCTTTCTTTCTTTTTATCTTTCTTTCTCTCTGTCTCTCTTGCTATGTCTCTCTCTCTTGCTCTTTCTTTCTCTCTTTTGCTATCTCTTTCTCTTTCTTTCTTTCTTTCTCTCTGTCTCTTGCTGTCTGTTTCTTTCTCTCTTATCTCTTTCTTTCTCTCTGTCTCTCTTGCTCTTTCTTTCTCTCTTATCTCTTTTTCTCTCTTTCTTTCTCTCTTTTGCTATCTTTCTCTTTCTCTCTGTCTCTTGCTATGTCTCTTTCTTTCTCTCTGTCTCTCTTGCTCTTTCTCTCTCTCTTTTGCTATCTCTTATCTCTTTCTTTCTCTCTGTCTCTCTTGCTATGTCTCTCTCTTGCTCTTGCTCTTTTGCTATCTTTTTCTTTCTCTCTCTCTCTCTTGCTGTCTCTTTCTCTCTTATCTCTTTCTCTGTCTCTCTTGCTATGTCTCTCTCTTTTGCTATCTCTTTCTCTTTCTTTCTCTTTCTCTCTCTTGCTCTGTCTCTTTCTTTCTCTCTTATCTCTTTCTTTCTCTCTGTCTCTTTCTTTCTTTCTCTCGCTATCTCTTTCTCTTTCTCTCTTTCTCTCTCTGTCTGTTGCTATGTCTCTTTCTTTCTCTTATCTCTTTCTTTCTCTCTGTCTCTCTTTCTCTTTTGCTATCTCTTTCTCTCTCTGTCTCTTCCTATGTCTCTTTCTTTCTCTCTTATCTCTTTCTCTCTGTCTCTTGCTCTTTCTTTCTCTCTTTTGCTATCTCTCTTTCTTTCTCTGTCTGTTGCTATGTCTTTCTTTCTCTTATCTCTTTCTTTCTCTCTGTCTCTCTTGCTATGTCTCTCTCTCTTTTGCTATCTCTTTCTCTTTCTTTCTCTCTCTGTCTCTTGCTATGTCTTTCTTTCTCTCTTATCTCTTTCTCTCTTTTGCTATCTTTCTTTCTTTCTCTTTCTCTGTCTCTTGCTATGTCTCTTTCTTTCTCTCTGTCTCTCTTGCTTTCTCTCTCTTTTGCTATCTCTTTCTCTTTCTTTCTCTCTCTGTCTCTTGCTATGTCTTTCTTTCTCTCTTATCTCTTTCTTTCTGTCTCTCTTTCTCTTTCTTTCTCTTTCTCTCTGTCTCTTGCTATGTCTCTTTCTTTCTCTTATCTCTTTCTCTCTGTCTCTCTTGCTCTTTCTTTCTCTTTTGCTATCTCTTTCTCTTTCTCTCTCTGTCTCTTGCTGTCTCTTTCTTTCTCTTATCTCCTTCTTTCTCTCTGTCTCTCTTGCTCTTTCTTTCTCTCTTATCTCTTTTTCTCTCTCTTTCTTTCTCTTTTGCTATCTTTCTCTTTCTTTCTCTTTCTCTCTGTCTCTTGCTATGTCTCTTTCTTTCTCTCCGTCTCTCTTGCTCCTTCTCTCTCTTTTGCTATCTCTTTCTCTTTCTTTCTCTCTCTCTCTTGCTATGTCTTTCTTTTTCTCTTATCTCTTTCTTTCTCTGTCTCTCTTTCTTTCTCTTTCTCTCTCTGTCTCTTGCTATGTCTCTTTCTTTCTCTTATCTCTTTCTCTCTGTCTCTCTTGCTCTTTCTTTCTCTCTTTTGCTATCTCTTTCTTTCTGTCTCTTGCTATGTCTCTTTCTTTCTCTCTTATCTCTTTCTGTCTCTCTTGCTCTTTCTTTCTCTCTTTTGCTATCTCTTATCTCTTTCTTTCTCTGTCTCTCTTGCTATGTCTCTCTCTTGCTCTTGCTCTTTTGCTATCTTTTTCTTTCTCTCTCTCTCTCTTGCTGTCTCTTTCTCTCTTATCTCTTTCTTTCTCTCTGTCTCTCTTGCTATGTCTCTCTCTTTTGCTATCTCTTTCTCTTTCTTTCTCTTTCTCTCTCTTGCTCTGTCTCTTTCTTTCTCTCTTATCTCTTTCTTTCTCTCTGTCTCTTGCTCTTTCTTTCTCTCGCTATCTCTTTCTAATTCTCTCTTTCTCTCTCTGTCTCTTGCTATGTCTCTTTCTTTCTCTTATCTCTTTCTTTCTCTCTGTCTCTCTTTCTCTTTTGCTATCTCTTTCTCTCTCTGTCTCTTCCTATGTCTTTCTTTCTCTCTTATCTCTTTCTCTGTCTCTTGCTCTTTCTTTCTCTCTTTTGCTATCTCTCTTTCTTTCTCTGTCTGTTGCTATGTCTCTTTCTTTCTCTTATCTCTTTCTTTCTCTCTGTCTCTTGCTATGTCTCTCTCTCTTGCTCTTTCTTTCTCTCTTTTGCTATCTCTTTCTCTTTCTCTCTGTCTCTTGCTATGTCTTTCTCTCTTATCTCTTTCTTTCTCTCTGTCTCTTGCTCTCGTTCTCTCTTTTGCTATCTCTCTCTCTCTCTCTCTGTCTCTTGCTATGTCTCTTTCTCTCTTATCTCTTTCTCTCCGTCTCTCTTGCTCTTTCTTTCTCTTTTGCTATCTCTTTCTCTCTGTCTCTTGCTATGTCTCTCTCTCTTATCTTTCTTTCTCTCTGTCTCTCTTGCTATGTCTCTCTCTCTCTTGCTCTTTCTTTCTCTCTTTTGCTATCTCTTTCTCTCTCTGTCTCTTGCTGTCTCTTTCTTTCTCTTATTTCTTTCTCTGTCTCTCTTGCTCTTTCTTCTTTTGCTATCTCTTTCTTTCTCTCTCTGTCTCTCTTGCTATGTCTCTCTCTTGCTCTTTCTCTCTTTTGCTATCTCTTTCTCTCTTGCTCTTTCTTTCTCTTTCTCTCTCTGTCTCTTGCTATGTCTCTTTCTCTCTCTCTTATCTTTCTTTCTGTCTCTCTTGCTCTTTCTTTCTCTCGCTTTCTCTTTCTCTCTTTCTCTCTCTGTCTGTTGCTATGTCTCTTTCTTTCTCTTATCTCTTTCTTTCTCTCTGTCTCTCTTTCTCTTTTGCTATCTCTTTCTCTCTCTGTCTCTTCCTATGTCTCTTTCTTTCTCTCTTATCTCTTTCTCTCTGTCTCTTGCTCTTTCTTTCTCTCTTTTGCTATCTCTCTTTCTTTCTCTGTCTGTTGCTATGTCTCTTTCTTTCTCTTATCTCTTTCTTTCTCTCTGTCTCTCTTGCTATGTCTCTCTCTCTTTTGCTATCTCTTTCTCTTTCTTTCTCTGTCTCTTGCTATGTCTTCCTTTCTCTCTTATCTCTTTCTCTCTTTTGCTATCTTTCTCTTTCTTTCTCTTTCTCTCTGTCTCTTGCTATGTCTTTCTTTCTCTGTCTCTCTTGCTCTTTCTCTCTCTTTTGCTATCTCTTTCTCTTTCTTTCTTTCTCTCTGTCTCTTGCTATGTCTTTCTTTCTCTCTTATCTCTTGCTGTCTCTCTCTCTCTTGCTCTTACTTTCTCTTTTGCTATCTCTTTCTCTCTTGCTCTTTCTTTCTCTTTCTCTCTCTGTCTTTCTTTCTCTCTTATCTTTCTTTCTCTCTGTCTCTCTTGCTCTTTCTTTCTCTCTTTTGCTATCTTTCTCTTTCTTTCTTTCTCTGTCTCTTGCTATGTCTCTTTCTTTCTCTCTTATCTTTCTTTCTGTCTCTCTTGCTATGTCTCTCTCTTGCTCTTTCTCTCTCTCTTTTGCTATCTCTTTCTCTCTTGCTCTTTCTTTCTTTCTCTGTCTCTTGCTATGTCTCTTTCTTTCTCTCTCTCTCTGTCTCTCTCTCTCTTTGTACCATGCCAACAACAGCTGCATCAGGTAGTAGCCAATGGTGGTGGCAGAGCGGCTGACTGCGAGCGGGAGCCCTGACGGCGGCAGCTGGACGTGCTGCTGGACGCCGTATATGCTGGCGCTGCGCTGGACATGGGCGTGGGCCTGGCACCTCCGGCCCAGCCAGCAAGCCAGTGCCAGCCCCGCAGCGCCAGCATGTACGTCTCCAGCAGCACGTCCAACCGCCACTGTCGGTGCCTCCACCCTGGAGCTCCCTCTCGCTGCCGCCATCTCCCCGCAACTGCCTGGGGCCACTGCAGCCGGCACCCTCCTGCTCCCACCGCCAGTGCCCTCCCGCCGAGCTCTAAAGGATACTTGCTGCCGACGCCAGGGAAGCTCCAGGTGGGTGGGGCGCTGCCGGTGCCTCCGACCTGGAGCTCCCATTTGCAGCTGTCCCCCGGCTACTGCCCGATGCCGCTGTTTCCGGCGCTCTCCTGCTGGGCCCCAAAGAAGAAAGGCAGGAAAAAGGAGGCGCAAAGAATGAAGCTCTCCTTTTTCCCGCCTTCCTTCTTTGGGGCCCACCAGGAGAGCGCCGGAAATAGCGGCATCGGGCAGTAGCCGGGGGACAGCTGCGAGTGGGAGCTCCAGGTCGGAGGCACCGGCAGCGCCCCACCCACCTGGAGCTTCCCTGGCGTCGGCAGCAAGTATCCTTTGGAGCTCGGCGGGAGGGCACTGGCGGTGGGAGCAGGAGGGTGCCGGCTGCAGTGGCCCCAGGCAGTTGCGGGGAGATGGCGGCAGCGAGAGGGAGCTCCAGGGTGGAGGCACCGACAGTGGCGGTTGGACGTGCTGCTGGAGACGTACATGCTGGCGCTGCGGGGCTGGCACTGGCTTGCTGGCTGGGCCGGAGGTGCCAGGCCCACGCCCATGTCCAGCGCAGCGCCAGCATATACGGCGTCCAGCAGCACGTCCAGCTGCCGCCGTCAGGGCTCCCACTCGCAGTCAGCCGCTCTGCCACCACCCTTGGCTACTGCCTGATGCAGCTGTTGTTGGCATGGTACAAAGAGAGAGAGAGACAGAGAGAGAGAGAGAAATTCTAGAAAATTCTAGAAGATTTTAGAAAATTCTAGAACTTTTAGGAAATTCTAGAAAATTCTAGAACATTTGACAAAATTCTAGAACATTTTAGAAAGTTCTAGAATGTTTAGAAAATTCTAGAAAATTTTAGAACATTTTAGAACATTCTAGAACATTTTACAAAATTCTAGAACATTCTAGAACATTTTAGAAAATTCTAGAACTTTTAGAAAATTCTAGAACTTTTAGAAAATTCTAGAACATTTTAGAAAATTCTAGAACATTTTACAAAATTCTAGAACATTTTAGAAAGTTCTAGAACGTTTAGAAAATTCTAGAACATTTTAGAACATTCTAGAACATTTTAGAACATTTTAGAACATTCTAGAACATTTTTAAAAATTCTAGAACATTTTAGAAAATTCTAGAACTTTTAGAAAATTCTAGAAAATTCTAGAACATTTGATAAAATTCTAGAACATTTTAGAAAATTCTAGTACATTTGAGAAAATTCTAGAACTTTTAGAAAATTCTAGAAAATTCTAGAACATTTGAAAAAATTCTAGAACTTTTATTAAATTCTAGAAAATTCTAGAACATTTGAAAAAATTCTAGAACATTTGAAAAAATTGTAGAACATTTTACAAAATTCTAGAACATTCTAGAACATTTTAGAAAATTCTAGAACTTTTAGAAAATTCTAGAACATTTAGAAAATTCTAGAACATTTAGAAAATTCTAGAACTTTTAGAAAATTCTAGAACATTTTAGAAAATTCTAGAACATTTTAGAAAATTCTAGAACATTTGACAAAATTCTAAAACATTTTAGAAAGTTCTAGAACGTTTAGAAAATTCTAGAACATTTTAGAAAATTCTAGAACATTTTACAAAATTCTAGAACATTTTAGAACGTTTTAGAAAATTCTAGAACGTTTGAGAAAATTCTAGAACTTTTAGAAAATTCTAGAAAATTTTAGAAAATTCTAGAATATTTTACAAAATTCTAGAACATTTTAGAAAATTCTAGAACATTTTAGAAAATTCTAGAACATTTTAGAAAATTCTAGAATATTTTACAAAATTCTAGAATATTTTACAAAATTCTAGCACATTTTAGAAAATTCTAGAACATTTTAGAAAATTCTAGAACATTTTAGAATGTTTTTTACAAAATTCTAGAACATTCTAGAAAATTCTAGAACTTTTAGAAAATTTGACAAAATTCTAGAACATTTTAGAAAGTTCTAGAACGTTTAGAAAATTCTAGAACATTTTAGAACATTTTAGAAAATTCTAGAACATTTTACAAAATTCTAGAACATTTTACAAAATTCTAGAACATTTTACAAAATTCTAGAACATTCTAGAAAATTCTAGAACATTTTAGAAAATTCTAGAACATTTTAGAAAATTCTAGAACTTTTAGAAAATTCTAGAACATTTTAGAAAATTCTAGAACATTTTAGAAAATTCTAGAACATTTTAGAAAATTCTAGAACATTTTAGAAAATTCTAGAACATTTTAGAAAATTCTAGAACATTTTAGAAAATTCTCGAATATTTTACAAAATTCTAGAACATTTTACAAAATTCTAGAACATTTTACAAAATTCTAGAACATTTTAGAATGTTTTTTACAAAATTCTAGAACATTTTAGAACATTTTAGAACATTTTAGAACATTTTAGAACTTTAGAAAATTCTAGAACATTTTAAAAAATTCTAGAAAATTCTAGAACATTTTACAAAATTCTAGAACATTTTTCAAAATTCTAGAACATTCTAGAACATTCTAGAAAATTTTTCAAAATTCTAGAACGTTTTAGAAAATTCTAGAATGTTTTAGAAAATTCTAGAAAATTCTAGAACATTTGAGAAAATTCTAGAACATTTCTGAAAATTCTAGAACATTTTAGAAAATTCTAGAACATTTTAGAAAATTGAAGAACATTTTAGAAAATTCTAGAACATTTTAGAAAATTCTAGAACATTTTAGAAAATTCTAGAAAATTCTAGAACATTTGAAAACATTTTATAAAATTCTAGATTCTGGAAAATTCTAGAACATTTTAGAAAATTCTAGAACATTTTAGAAAATTCTAGAACATTTTAGAAAATTCTAGAACATTTTAGAAAATTCTAGAACATTTTAGAAGATTCTTGAACATTTGAGAAAATTCTAGAACATTTGAGAAAATTCTAGAACATTTGAGAAAATTCTAGAACATTTGAGAAAATTCTAGAACATTTTAGAAAATTCTAGAACTTTTAGAAAATTCTAGAACAGTGTAGAAAATTCTAGAACATTCTAGAACTTTTAGAAAATTCTAGAAAATTCTAGAACTTTTAGAAAATTCTAGAACTTTTAGAAAATTCTAGAACATTTTAGAAAATTCTAGAACATTTGACAAAATTCTAAAACATTTTAGAAAGTTCTAGAACGTTTAGAAAATTCTAGAACATTTTAGAAAATTCTAGAACATTTTACAAAATTCTAGAACATTTTAGAACGTTTTAGAAAATTCTAGAACGTTTGAGAAAATTCTAGAACTTTTAGAAAATTCTAGAAAATTTTAGAAAATTCTAGAATATTTTACAAAATTCTAGAACATTTTAGAAAATTCTAGAACATTTTAGAAAATTCTAGAACATTTTAGAAAATTCTAGAATATTTTACAAAATTCTAGAATATTTTACAAAATTCTAGCACATTTTAGAAAATTCTAGAACATTTTAGAAAATTCTAGAACATTTTAGAATGTTTTTTACAAAATTCTAGAACATTCTAGAAAATTCTAGAACTTTTAGAAAATTTGACAAAATTCTAGAACATTTTAGAAAGTTCTAGAACGTTTAGAAAATTCTAGAACATTTTAGAACATTTTAGAAAATTCTAGAACATTTTACAAAATTCTAGAACATTTTACAAAATTCTAGAACATTTTACAAAATTCTAGAACATTCTAGAAAATTCTAGAACATTTTAGAAAATTCTAGAACATTTTAGAAAATTCTAGAACTTTTAGAAAATTCTAGAACATTTTAGAAAATTCTAGAACATTTTAGAAAATTCTAGAACATTTTAGAAAATTCTAGAACATTTTAGAAAATTCTAGAACATTTTAGAAAATTCTAGAACATTTTAGAAAATTCTCGAATATTTTACAAAATTCTAGAACATTTTACAAAATTCTAGAACATTTTACAAAATTCTAGAACATTTTAGAATGTTTTTTACAAAATTCTAGAACATTTTAGAACATTTTAGAACATTTTAGAACATTTTAGAACTTTAGAAAATTCTAGAACATTTTAAAAAATTCTAGAAAATTCTAGAACATTTTACAAAATTCTAGAACATTTTTCAAAATTCTAGAACATTCTAGAACATTCTAGAAAATTTTTCAAAATTCTAGAACGTTTTAGAAAATTCTAGAATGTTTTAGAAAATTCTAGAAAATTCTAGAACATTTGAGAAAATTCTAGAACATTTCTGAAAATTCTAGAACATTTTAGAAAATTCTAGAACATTTTAGAAAATTGAAGAACATTTTAGAAAATTCTAGAACATTTTAGAAAATTCTAGAACATTTTAGAAAATTCTAGAAAATTCTAGAACATTTGAAAACATTTTATAAAATTCTAGATTCTGGAAAATTCTAGAACATTTTAGAAAATTCTAGAACATTTTAGAAAATTCTAGAACATTTTAGAAAATTCTAGAACATTTTAGAAAATTCTAGAACATTTTAGAAGATTCTTGAACATTTGAGAAAATTCTAGAACATTTGAGAAAATTCTAGAACATTTGAGAAAATTCTAGAACATTTTAGAAAATTCTAGAACTTTTAGAAAATTCTAGAACAGTGTAGAAAATTCTAGAACATTCTAGAACTTTTAGAAAATTCTAGAAAATTCTAGAACTTTTAGAAAATTCTAGAACTTTTAGAAAATTCTAGAAAATTCTAGAACATTTTAGAAAATTCTAGAACATTTTAGAAGATTCTTGAACATTTTAGAAAATTCTAGAAAATTCTAGAACATTTGAGAAAATTCTAGAACATTTGAGAAAATTCTAGAACATTTGAGAAAATTCTAGAACATTTGAGAAAATTCTAGAACTTTTAGAAAATTCTAGAACAGTGTAGAAAATTCTAGAACATTCTAGAACTTTTAGAAAATTCTAGAAAATTCTAGAACTTTTAGAAAATTCTAGAAAATTCTAGAACTTTTAGAAAATTTGACAAAATTCTAGAACATTTTAGAAAGTTCTAGAACGTTTAGAAAATTCTAGAACATTTTAGAACATTTTAGAAAATTCTAGAACATTTTACAAAATTCTAGAACATTTTACAAAATTCTAGAACATTTTACAAAATTCTAGAACATTCTAGAAAATTCTAGAACATTTTAGAAAATTCTAGAACATTTTAGAAAATTCTAGAACTTTTAGAAAATTCTAGAACATTTTAGAAAATTCTAGAACATTTTAGAAAATTCTAGAACATTTTAGAAAATTCTAGAACATTTTAGAAAATTCTAGAACATTTTAGGAAATTCTAGAACATTTTAGAATATTCTCGAATATTTTACAAAATTCTAGAACATTTTACAAAATTCTAGAACATTTTACAAAATTCTAGAACATTTTAGAATGTTTTTTACAAAATTCTAGAACATTTTAGAACATTTTAGAACATTTTAGAACATTTTAGAACTTTAGAAAATTCTAGAACATTTTAAAAAATTCTAGAAAATTCTAGAACATTTTACAAAATTCTAGAACATTTTTCAAAATTCTAGAACATTCTAGAACATTCTAGAAAATTTTTCAAAATTCTAGAACGTTTTAGAAAATTCTAGAAAATTCTAGAACATTTGAGAAAATTCTAGAACATTTCTGAAAATTCTAGAAATTTTTTGAAAATTCTAGAACATTTTTGAAAATTCTAGATAATTCTAGAACATTTGAGAAAATTCTAGAACTTTTAGGAAATTCTAGGAAATTCTAGAACATTTTAGAAAGTTCTAGAACGTTTAGAAAATTCTAGAAAATTCTAGAACATTTTAGAAAATTCTAGAACATTTTAGAAAATTCTAGAACATTTTAGAAAATTCTAGAACATTTTAGAAGATTCTTGAACATTTGAGAAAATTCTAGAACATTTGAGAAAATTCTAGAACATTTGAGAAAATTCTAGAACATTTGAGAAAATTCTAGAACATTTTAGAAAATTCTAGAACTTTTAGAAAATTCTAGAACAGTGTAGAAAATTCTAGAACATTCTAGAACTTTTAGAAAATTCTAGAAAATTCTAGAACTTTTAGAAAATTCTAGAACTTTTAGAAAATTCTAGAAAATTCTAGAACATTTTAGAAAATTCTAGAACATTTTAGAAAATTCTAGAACATTTTAGAAGATTCTTGAACATTTTAGAAAATTCTAGAAAATTCTAGAACATTTGAGAAAATTCTAGAACATTTGAGAAAATTCTAGAACATTTGAGAAAATTCTAGAACTGTGTAGAAAATTCTAGAACATTCTAGAACTTTTAGAAAATTCTAGAAAATTCTAGAACTTTTAGAAAATTCTAGAAAATTCTAGAACATTTTAGAAAATTCTAGAACTTTTAGAAAATTCTAGAACATTTTAGAAAATTCTAGAACATTTTAGAAGATTCTTGAACATTTTAGAGAATTCTAGAAAATTCTAGAACATTTGAGAAAATTCTAGAACATTTGAGAAAATTCTAGAACATTTGAGAAAATTCTAGAACATTTTAGAAAATTCTAGAACATTTTAGAAAATTCTAGAACTTTTAGAAAATTCTAGAACAGTAGAAAATTCTAGAACATTCTAGAACTTTTAGAAAATTCTAGAAAATTCTAGAAAATTCTAGAACATTTTAGAAAATTCTAGAACATTTTACAAAATTCTAGAACATTCTAGAACATTTTAGAACGTTTTAGAAAATTCTAGAACGTTTTAGAAAATTCTAGAACTTTTAGAAAATTTTAGAAAATTCTAGAAAATTCTAGAATATTTTACAAAATTCTAGAACATTTTAGAAAATTCTAGAACATTTTAGAAAATTCTAGAACATTTTAGAAAATTCTCAAATATTTTACAAAATTCTAGAATATTTTACAAAATTCTAGAACATTTTAGAAAATTCTAGAACATTTTAGAAAATTCTAGAACATTTTAGAATGTTTTTTACAAAATTCTAGAACATTCTAGAACATTTTAGAAAATTCTAGAACTTTTAGAAAATTTGACAAAATTCTAGAACATTTTAGAAAGTTCTAGAACGTTTAGAAAATTCTAGAAAATTCTAGAACATTTTAGAACATTCTAGAACTTTTAGAACATTCTAGAACTTTTAGAAAATTCTAGAACATTTTACAAAATTCTAGAACATTTTAGAAAATTCTAGAACATTTTAGAAAATTCTAGAACATTTTAGAAAGTTCTAGAACGTTTAGAAAATTCTAGAAAGTTCTAGAACGTTTAGAAAATTCTAGAAAATTCTAGAACATTTTAGAACATTCTAGAACTTTTAGAAAATTCTAGAACATTTTACAAAATTCTAGAACATTTTAATTTTGTAAAATGTTCTAGAATTTTGTAAAATGTTCTAGAATTTTGTAAAATATTCTAGAATTTTGTAAAATATTCGAGAATTTTCTAAAATGTTCTAGAATTTTCAGAAATGTTCTAGAATTTTCTCAAATGTTCTAGAATTATCTAGAATTTTCAAAAATGTTCTAGAATTTTCAAAAAATTTCTAGAATTTTCAGAAATGTTCTAGAATTTTCTCAAATGTTCTAGAATTTTCTAGAATTTTCTAAAACATTCTAGAATTTTCTAAAACGTTCTAGAATTTTGAAAAATTTTCTAGAATGTTCTAGAATGTTCTAGAATTTTGTAAAATGTTCTAGAATTTTGTAAAATGTTCTAGAATTTTTTGAAATGTTCTAGAATTTTCTAAAGTTCTAAAATGTTCTAGAATTTTCTAAAATGTTCTAGAATTTTGTAAAATATTCTAGAATTTTGTAAAATATTCTAGAATTTTCTAAAATGTTCTAGAATTTTCTAAAATGTTCTAGAATTTTCTAAAATG
The DNA here is from genome assembly GCF_031021105.1 of Erythrolamprus reginae. Lineage (NCBI taxonomy): Eukaryota > Metazoa > Chordata > Lepidosauria > Squamata > Dipsadidae > Erythrolamprus > Erythrolamprus reginae. The sequence continues at coordinate 11,130,532 of NC_091962.1, read as the reverse complement.
TTCTAGAATTTTCTAAAATGTTCTAGAATTTTGTAAAATATTCTAGAATTTTCTAAAATGTTCTAGAATTTTCTAAAAGTTCTAGAATTTTCTAAAATGTTCTAGAATTTTCTAAAATGTTCTAGAATTTTCTAAAATGTTCAAGAATCTTCTAAAATGTTCTAGAATTTTCTAAAATGTTCTAGAATTTTCTAGAATTTTCTAAAAGTTCTAGAATTTTCTAGAATTTTCTAAAAGTTCTAGAATTTTCTAGAATTTTCTAAAAGTTCTAGAATGTTCTAGAATTTTCTACACTGTTCTAGAATTTTCTAAAAGTTCTAGAATTTTCTAAAATGTTCTAGAATTTTCTCAAATGTTCTAGAATTTTCTCAAATGTTCTAGAATTTTCTCAAATGTTCTAGAATTTTCTCAAATGTTCTAGAATTTTCTAGAATTTTCTAAAATGTTTAAGAATCTTCTAAAATGTTCTAGAATTTTCTAAAATGTTCTAGAATTTTCTAAAATGTTCTAGAATTTTCTAAAATGTTCTAGAATTTTCTAAAATTTTCTAAACGTTCTAGAACTTTCTAAAATTTTCTAGAATTTTCTAAAAGTTCTAGAACTTTCTAAAATAGCAAGAGAGAGAGAGAGAAAGAAAAAGATAGCAAAAGAGAAAGAGCAAGAGAGAGACATAGCAAGGGAGACAGAGAAAGAAAGAGATAAGAGATAGCAAAAGAGAGAAAGAAAGAGCAAGAGAGACAGAAAGAGATAAGAGAGAAAGAAAGAGACATAGCAAGAGACAGAAAGAAAGAGATAGCAAAAGAGAGAAAGAAAGAGCAAGAGAGACAGAAAGAGATAAGAGAAAGAAAGAGCCATAGCAAGAGACAGAGAGAGAAAGAGAAAGAAAGAGAGACAGAGAAAGAAAGAGATAAGAGAAAAAGAAAGACATAGCAAGAGAGAGAGAGAAAGAAAGAGAAAGAGATAGCAAAAGAGAGAGAAAGAGCAAGAGAGACGGAGAGAAAGAAAGAGACATAGCAAGAGACAGAGAGAAAGAGAAAGAAAGAGAAAGATAGCAAAAGAGAAAGAAAGAGAGAGAAAAAGAGATAAGAGAGAAAGAAAGAGCAAGAGAGACAGAGAGAAAGAAGGAGATAAGAGAAAGAAAGAGACAGCAAGAGACAGAGAGAGAAAGAGAAAGAGATAGCAAAAGAGAGAAAAAGAGCAAGAGAGACAGAGAGAAAGAGATAAGAGAAAGAAAGAGACATAGCAAGAGACAGAGAGAAAGAGAAAGAAAGAGAAAGAGAGACAGAAAGAAAGAGATAAGAGAGAAAGAAAGACATAGCAAGAGACAGAGAGAGAAAGAAAGAGAAAGAGATAGCAAAAGAGAGAGAAAGCAAGAGAGACAGAGAGAAAGAAAGAGACATAGCAAGAGACAGAGAGAAAGAGAAAGAAAGAAAGATAGCAAAAGAGAGAAAGAGATAAGAGAGAAAGAAAGACATAGCAAGAGACAGAGAGAGAAAGAAAGAAAGAGATAGCAAAAGAGAGAGACATAGCAAGAGAGACAGAGAGAAAGAAAGAGATAAGAGAAAGAAAGACATAGCAACAGACAGAGAAAGAAAGAGAGATAGCAAAAGAGAGAAAGAAAGAGCAAGAGACAGAGAGAAAGAGATAAGAGAGAAAGAAAGAGACATAGGAAGAGACAGAGAGAGAAAGAGATAGCAAAAGAGAAAGAGAGACAGAGAGAAAGAAAGAGATAAGAGAAAGAAAGAGACATAGCAACAGACAGAGAGAGAAAGAGAAAGAGAAAGAGATAGCGAGAGAAAGAAAGAAAGAGACAGAGAGAAAGAAAGAGATAAGAGAGAAAGAAAGAGACAGAGCAAGAGAGAGAAAGAGAGATAGCAAAAGAGAAAGAAAGAGCAAGAGAGAGACATAGCAAGAGACAGAGAGAAAGAAAGATAAGAGAGAAAGAAAGAGACAGCAAGAGAGAGAGAAAGAAAAAGATAGCAAAAGAGCAAGAGCAAGAGAGAGACATAGCAAGAGAGACAGAGAGAAAGAAAGAGATAAGAGATAGCAAAAGAGAGAAAGAGCAAGAGAGACAGAAAGAGATAAGAGAGAAAGAAAGAGACATAGCAAGAGACAGAAAGAGAAAGAGATAGCAAAAGAGAGAAAGAAAGAGCAAGAGAGACAGAGAGAAAGAGATAAGAGAAAGAGACATAGCAAGAGTCAGAGAGAGAAAGAGAAAGAAAGAAAGAGAGACAGAGAAAGAAAGAGATAAGAGAGAAAGAAAGACCTAGCAAGAGACAGAGAGAGAAAGAAAGAGAAAGAGATAAAGAAAAAGAGAGCAAGAGAGACAGAGAGAAAGAAAGAGACATAGCAAGAGACAGAGAGAAAGAAAGAGAAAGATAGCAGAGAGAAAGAAAGAGAGATAAGAGAGAAAGAAAGAGCAAGAGAGACAGAGAGAAAGAAAGAGATAAGAGAGAAAGAAAGAGACAGCAAGAGACAGAGAGAGAAAGAGAAAGAGATAGCAAAAGAGAGAGAAAGAGAAAGAGAGACAGAGAGAAAGAGATAAGAGAAAGAAAGAGACATAGCAAGAGACAGAGAAAGAGAAAGAAAAAGAGAGACAGAGAAAGAAAGATAAGAGAGAAAGAAAGACATAGCAAGAGACAGAGAGAAAGAAAGAGAAAGAGATAGCAAAAGAGAGAGAGAAAGAGCAAGAGAGACAGAGAGAAAGAAAGAGACATAGCAAGAGACAGAGAGAAAGAGAAAGATAGCAAAAGAGAGAAAGAAAGAGAGAAAAAGAGATAAGAGAGAAAGAAAGAGCAAGAGAGACAGAGAGAAAGAAAGAAAGAGATAAGAAAGAAAGAAACAGACAGCAAGAGACAGAGAGAAAGAAAGAAATAGAAAGAGATAGCAAAAGAGAGAAAGAAAGAGCAAGAGAGAGAGACATAGCAAGAGAGACAGAGAGAAAGAAAGATAAAAAGAAAGAAAGAGACATAGCAAGGTACAGAGAGAGAAAGAGAAAGAAAGAGAAAGAGATAGCAAAAGAGAGAAAGAAAGACATAGCAAGAGACATAGCAAGAGAGAAAGAAAGAGAAAGAGATAGCAAAAGAGAGAGAAAGAGCAAGAGAGACGGAGAGAAAGAAAGAGACATTGCAAGAGACAGAGAGAAAGAGAAAGAAAGAGAAAGATAGCAAAAGAGAGAAAGAAAGAGATAAGAGAGAAAGAAAGAGCAAGAGAGACAGAGAGAAAGAAAGAGATAAGAGAAAGAAAGAGACAGCAAGAGACAGAGAGAGAAAGAGATAGCAAAAGAGAGAAAGAAAGAGCAAGAGAGACAGAGAGAAAGAGATAAGAGAAAGAAAGAGACATAGCAAGAGACAGAGAGAGAAAGAGAAAGAAAGAGAGAGACAGAGAAAGAAAGAGATAAGAGAGAAAGAAAGACATAGCAAGAGACAGAGAGAAAGAAAGAAAGAGAAAGAGATAGCAAAAGAGAAAGAGCAAGAGAGACAGAGAAAGAAAGACATAGCAAGAGACAGAGAGAAAGAGAAAGAAAGAGAAAGATAGCAAAAGAGAGAAAGAGATAAGAGAGAAAGGAAGACATAGCAAGAGACAGAGAGAGAAAGAAAGAGAAAGAGATAGCAAAAGAGAGAGAGACATAGCAAGAGAGACAGAGAGAAAGAAAGAGATAAGAGAAAGAAAGAGAGATAGCAAAAGAGAGAAAGAAAGAGCAAGAGACAGAGAGAAAGAGATAAGAGAGAAAGAAAGAGACATAGGAAGAGACAGAGAGAGAAAGAGATAGCAAAAGAGAAAGAGAGACAGAAAGAGATAAGAGAAAGAAAGAGACATAGCAACAGACAGAGAAAGAGAGAAAGAGAAAGAGATAGCGAGAGAAAGAAAGAAAGAGACAGAGAGAAAGAAAGAGATAAGAGAGAAAGAAAGAGACAGAGCAAGAGAGAGAAAGAGATAGCAAAAGAAAAAGAAAGAGCAAGAGAGAGACATAGCAAGAGACAGAGAGAAAGAAAGATAAGAGAGAAAGAAAGAGACAGCAAGAGAGAGAGAAAGAAAAAGATAGCAAAAGAGCAAGAGCAAGAGAGAGACATAGCAAGAGAGACAGAGAGAAAGAAAGAGATAAGAGATAGCAAAAGAGAGAAAGAGCAAGAGAGACAGAAAGAGATAAGAGAGAAAGAAAGAGACATAGCAAGAGACAGAAAGAGAAAGAGATAGCAAAAGAGAGAAAGAAAGAGACATAGCAAGAGACAGAAAGAGAAAGAGATAGCAAAAGAGAGAAAGAAAGAGCAAGAGAGACAAAGAGAAAGAAAGAAAGAGAGACAGAGAAAGAAAGAGATAAGAGAGAAAGAAAGACATAGCAAGAGACAGAGAGAAAGAAAGAGAAAGAGATAAAGAAAAAGAGAGCAAGAGAGAGAGAGAAAGAAAGAGACATAGCAAGAGACAGAGAGAAAGAGAAAGAAAGAGACATAGCAAGAGACAGAGAGAAAGAGAAAGAAAGATAGCAAAAGAGAGAAAGAAAGAGAGAAAGAAAGAGAGATAAGAGAGAAAGAAAGAGCAAGAGAGACAGAGAGAGAAAGAGAAAGAGATAGCAAAAGAGAGAAAGAAAGAGCAAGAGAGACAGAGAGAAAGAGATAAGAGAAAGAAAGAGACATAGCAAGAGACAGAGAAAGAGAAAGAAAGAGAAAGAGACAGAGAAAGAAAGATAAGAGAGAAAGAAAGACATAGCAAGAGACAGAGAGAGAAAGAAAGAGAAAGAGATAGCAAAAGAGAGAGAGAAAGAGCAAGAGAGACAGAGAGAAAGAAAGAGACATAGCAAGAGACAGAGAGAAAGAGAAAGAAAGAGAAAGATAGCAAAAGAGAGAAAGAGAGAAAAAGAGATAAGAGAGAAAGAAAGAGCAAGAGAGACAGAGAGAAAGAGATAAGAGAGAAAGAAACAGACAGCAAGAGACAGAGAGAAAGAAAGAAAGAGAAAGAGATAGCAAAAGAGAGAAAGAAAGAGCAAGAGAGAGAGACATAGCAAGAGAGACAGAGAGAAAGAAAGATAAAGAGAAAGAAAGAGACATAGCAAGAGACAGAGAGAAAGAGAAAGAAAGATAGCAAAAGAGAGAAAGAAAGAGAGAAAGAAAGAGAGATAAGAGAGAAAGAAAGAGCAAGAGAGACAGAGAGAGAAAGAGAAAGAGATAGCAAAAGAGAGAAAGAAAGAGCAAGAGAGACAGAGAGAAAGAGATAAGAGAAAGAAAGAGACATAGCAAGAGACAGAGAAAGAGAAAGAAAGAGAAAGAGAGACAGAGAAAGAAAGAGATAAGAGAAAAAGAAAGACATAGCAAGAGAGAGAGAGAAAGAAAGAGAAAGAGATAGCAAAAGAGAGAGAAAGAGCAAGAGAGACGGAGAGAAAGAAAGAGACTTAGCAAGAGACAGAGAGAAAGAGAAAGAAAGAGAAAGATAGCAAAAGAGAAAGAAAGAGAGAGAAAAAGAGATAAGAGAGAAAGAAAGAGCAAGAGAGACAGAGAGAAAGAAGGAGATAAGAGAAAGAAAGAGACAGCAAGAGACAGAGAGAGAAAGAGAAAGAGATAGCAAAAGAGAGAAAAAGAGCAAGAGAGACAGAGAGAAAGAGATAAGAGAAAGAAAGAGACATAGCAAGAGACAGAGAGAAAGAGAAAGAAAAAGAGAGACAGAAAGAAAGAGATAAGAGAGAAAGAAAGACATAGCAAGAGACAGAGAGAGAAAGAAAGAGAAAGAGATAGCAAAAGAGAGAGAAAGCAAGAGAGACAGAGAGAAAGAAAGAGACATAGCAAGAGACAGAGAGAAAGAGAAAGAAAGAAAGATAGCAAAAGAGAGAAAGAGATAAGAGAGAAAGAAAGACATAGCAAGAGACAGAGAGAGAAAGAAAGAAAGAAAGAAAGAGATAGCAAAAGAGAGAGACATAGCAAGAGAGACAGAGAGAAAGAAAGAGATAAGAGAAAGAAAGACATAGCAACAGACAGAGAAAGAAAGAGATAGCAAAAGAGAGAAAGAAAGAGCAAGAGACAGAGAGAAAGAGATAAGAGAGAAAGAAAGAGACATAGGAAGGGACAGAGAGAGAAAGAGATAGCAAAAGAGAAAGAGAGACAGAGAGAAAGAAAGAGATAAGAGAAAGAAAGAGACATAGCAACAGACAGAGAGAGAAAGAGAAAGAGATAGCGAGAGAAAGAAAGAAAGAGACAGAGAGAAAGAAAGAGATAAGAGAGAAAGAAAGAGACAGAGCAAGAGAGAGAAAGAGAGATAGCAAAAGAGAAAGAAAGAGCAAGAGAGAGACATAGCAAGAGACAGAGAGAAAGAAAGATAAGAGAGAAAGAAAGAGACAGCAAGAGAGAGAGAAAGAAAAAGATAGCAAAAGAGCAAGAGCAAGAGAGAGACATAGCAAGAGAGACAGAGAGAAAGAAAGAAAGAGATAAGAGATAGCAAAAGAGAGAAAGAGCAAGAGAGACAGAAAGAGATAAGAGAGAAAGAAAGAGACATAGCAAGAGACAGAAAGAGAAAGAGATAGCAAAAGAGAGAAAGAAAGAGCAAGAGAGACAGAGAGAAAGAGATAAGAGAAAGAGACATAGCAAGAGTCAGAGAGAGAAAGAGAAAGAAAGAAAGAGAGACAGAGAAAGAAAGAGATAAGAGAGAAAGAAAGACCTAGCAAGAGACAGAGAGAGAAAGAAAGAGAAAGAGATAAAGAAAAAGAGAGCAAGAGAGACAGAGAGAAAGAAAGAGACATAGCAAGAGACAGAGAGAAAGAAAGAGAAAGATAGCAAAAGAGAGAAAGAAAGAGAGATAAGAGAGAAAGAAAGAGCAAGAGAGACAGAGAGAAAGAAAGAGATAAGAGAGAAAGAAAGAGACAGCAAGAGACAGAGAGAGAAAGAGAAAGAGATAGCAAGAGAGAGAAAGAGAAAGAGAGACAGAGAGAAAGAGATAAGAGAAAGAAAGAGACATAGCAAGAGACAGAGAAAGAGAAAGAAAAAGAGAGACAGAGAAAGAAAGATAAGAGAGAAAGAAAGACATAGCAAGAGACAGAGAGAAAGAAAGAGAAAGAGATAGCAAAAGAGAGAGAGAAAGAGCAAGAGAGACAGAGAGAAAGAAAGAGACATAGCAAGAGACAGAGAGAAAGATAGCAAAAGAGAGAAAGAAAGAGAGAAAAAGAGATAAGAGAGAAAGAAAGAGCAAGAGAGACAGAGAGAAAGAAAGAAAGAGATAAGAAAGAAAGAAACAGACAGCAAGAGACAGAGAGAAAGAAAGAAAGAGAAAGAGATAGCAAAAGAGAGAAAGAAAGAGCAAGAGAGAGAGACATAGCAAGAGAGACAGAGAGAAAGAAAGATAAAAAGAAAGAAAGAGACATAGCAAGGTACAGAGAGAGAAAGAGAAAGAAAGAGAAAGAGATAGCAAAGGAGAGAAAGAAAGACATAGCAAGAGACATAGCAAGAGAGAAAGAAAGAGAAAGAGATAGCAAAAGAGAGAGAAAGAGCAAGAGAGACGGAGAGAAAGAAAGAGACATAGCAAGAGACAGAGAGAAAGAGAAAGAAAGAGAAAGATAGCAAAAGAGAGAAAGAAAGAGATAAGAGAGAAAGAAAGAGCAAGAGAGACAGAGAGAAAGAAAGAGATAAGAGAAAGAAAGAGACAGCAAGAGACAGAGAGAGAAAGAGATAGCAAAAGAGAGAAAGAAAGAGCAAGAGAGACAGAGAGAAAGAGATAAGAGAAAGAAAGAGACATAGCAAGAGACAGAGAGAGAAAGAGAAAGAAAGAGAGAGACAGAGAAAGAAAGAGATAAGAGAGAAAGAAAGACATAGCAAGAGACAGAGAGAAAGAAAGAAAGAGAAAGAGATAGCAAAAGAGAGAGAAAGAGCAAGAGAGACAGAGAAAGAAAGACATAGCAAGAGACAGAGAGAAAGAGAAAGAAAGAGAAAGATAGCAAAAGAGAGAAAGAGATAAGAGAGAAAGGAAGACATAGCAAGAGACAGAGAGAGAAAGAAAGAGAAAGAGATAGCAAAAGAGAGAGAGACATAGCAAGAGAGACAGAGAGAAAGAAAGAGACATAGCAACAGACAGAGAAAGAAAGAGAGATAGCAAAAGAGAGAAAGAAAGAGCAAGAGACAGAGAGAAAGAGATAAGAGAGAAAGAAAGAGACATAGGAAGAGACAGAGAGAGAAAGAGATAGCAAAAGAGAAAGAGAGACAGAGAGAAAGAAAGAGATAAGAGAAAGAAAGAGACATAGCAACAGACAGAGAGAGAAAGAAAGAGAAAGAGATAGCGAGAGAAAGAAAGAAAGAGACAGAGAGAAAGAAAGAGATAAGAGAGAAAGAAAGAGACAGAGCAAGAGAGAGAAAGAGAAAGAGATAGCAAAAGAAAAAGAAAGAGCAAGAGAGAGACATAGCAAGAGACAGAGAGAAAGAAAGATAAGAGAAAGAAAGAGACAGCAAGAGAGAGAGAAAGAAAAAGATAGCAAAAGAGCAAGAGCAAGAGAGAGACATAGCAAGAGAGACAGAGAGAAAGAAAGAGATAAGAGATAGCAAAAGAGAGAAAGAGCAAGAGAGACAGAAAGAGATAAGAGAGAAAGAAAGAGACATAGCAAGAGACAGAAAGAGAAAGAGATAGCAAAAGAGAGAAAGAAAGAGACATAGCAAGAGACAGAAAGAGAAAGAGATAGCAAAAGAGAGAAAGAAAGAGCAAGAGAGACAAAGAGAAAGAAAGAGAGACAGAGAAAGAAAGAGATAAGAGAGAAAGAAAGACATAGCAAGAGACAGAGAGAGAAAGAAAGAGAAAGAGATAAAGAAAAAGAGAGCAAGAGAGACAGAGAGAAAGAAAGAGACATAGCAAGAGACAGAGAGAAAGAGAAAGAAAGAGACATAGCAAGAGACAGAGAGAAAGAGAAAGAAAGATAGCAAAAGAGAGAAAGAAAGAGAGAAAGAAAGAGAGATAAGAGAGAAAGAAAGAGCAAGAGAGACAGAGAGAGAAAGAGAAAGAGATAGCAAAAGAGAGAAAGAAAGAGCAAGAGAGACAGAGAGAAAGAGATGAGAAAGAAAGAGACATAGCAAGAGACAGAGAAAGAGAAAGAAAGAGAAAGAGAGACAGAGAAAGAAAGATAAGAGAGAAAGAAAGACATAGCAAGAGACAGAGAGAGAAAGAAAGAGAAAGAGATAGCAAAAGAGAGAGAGAAAGAGCAAGAGAGACAGAGAGAAAGAAAGAGGCATAGCAAGAGACAGAGAGAAAGAGAAAGAAAGAGAAAGATAGCAAAAGAGAGAAAGAAAGAGAGAAAAAGAGATAAGAGAGAAAGAAAGAGCAAGAGAGACAGAGAGAAAGAGATAAGAGAGAAAGAAACAGACAGCAAGAGACAGAGAGAAAGAAAGAAAGAGAAAGAGATAGCAAAAGAGAGAAAGAAAGAGCAAGAGAGAGAGACATAGCAAGAGAGACAGAGAGAAAGAAAGATAAAAAGAAAGAAAGAGACATAGCAAGGTACAGAGAGAGAAAGAGAAAGAAAGAGAAAGAGATAGCAAAAGAGAGAAAGAAAGACATAGCAAGAGACATAGCAAGAGAGAAAGAAAGAGAAAGAGATAGCAAAAGAGAGAGAAAGAGCAAGAGAGACGGAGAGAAAGAAAGAGACATAGCAAGAGACAGAGAGAAAGAGAAAGAAAGAGAAAGATAGCAAAAGAGAGAAAGAAAGAGAGAAAAAGAGATAAGAGAGAAAGAAAGAGCAAGAGAGACAGAGAGAAAGAAAGAGATAAGAGAAAGAAAGAGACAGCAAGAGACAGAGAGAGAAAGAGAAAGAGATAGCAAAAGAGAGAAAGAAAGAGCAAGAGAGACAGAGAGAAAGAGATAAGAGAAAGAAAGAGACATAGCAAGAGACAGAGAGAGAAAGAGAAAGAGAGAGACAGAGAAAGAAAGAGATAAGAGAGAAAGAAAGACATAGCAAGAGACAGAGAGAAAGAAAGAAAGAAAGAGAAAGAGATAGCAAAAGAGAGAGAAAGAGCAAGAGAGACAGAGAAAGAAAGACATAGCAAGAGACAGAGAGAAAGAGAAAGAAAGAGAAAGATAGCAAAAGAGAGAAAGAGATAAGAGAGAAAGGAAGACATAGCAAGAGACAGAGAGAGAAAGAAAGAGAAAGAGATAGCAAAAGAGAGAGAGACATAGCAAGAGAGACAGAGAGAAAGAAAGAGATAAGAGAAAGAAAGAGACATAGCAACAGACAAAGAAAGAGAGATAGCAAAAGAGAGAAAGAAAGAGCAAGAGACAGAGAGAAAGAGATAAGAGAGAAAGAAAGAGACATAGGAAGAGACAGAGAGAGAGATAGCAAAAGAGAAAGAGAGACAGAGAGAAAGAAAGAGATAAGAGAAAGAAAGAGACATAGCAACAGACAGAGAGAGAAAGAGAGAAAGAGAAAGCGAGAGAAAGAAAGAGACATAGGAAGAGACAGAGAGAGAAAGAGATAGCAAAAGAGAAAGAGACAGAGAGAAAGAAAGAGATAAGAAAAAGAAAGAGACATAGCAACAGACAGAGAGAAAGAGAGAAAGAGAAAGAGATAGCGAGAGAAAGAAAGAAAGAGACAGAGAAAGAAAGAGATAAGAGAGAAAGAAAGAGACAGAGCAAGAGAGAGAAAGAGAAAGATAGCAAAAGAGCAAGAGCAAGAGAGAGACATAGCAAGAGAGACAGAGAGAAAGAAAGAGATAAGAGATAGCAAAAGAGAGCAAGAGCAAGAGAGACAGACAGAGATAAGAGAGAAAGAAAGAGACATACCAAGAGACAGAAAGAGAAAGAGATAGCAAAAGAGAGAAAGAAAGAGCAAGAGAGACAGAGAGAAAGAGATAAGAGAAAGAGACATAGCAAGAGACAGAGAGAGAAAGAGAAAGAAAGAGAGACAGAGAAAGAAAGATAAGAGAGAAAGAAAGACATAGCAAGAGACAGAGAGAGAAAGAAAGAGAAAGAGATAGCAAAAGAGAGAGGAAGAGCAAGAGAGACAGAGAGAAAGAAAGAGATAAGAGAGAAAGAAAGAGAGCAAGAGACAGAGAGAGAAAGAGAAAGAGATAGCAAAAGAGAGAAAGAAAGAGCAAGAGAGACAGAGAGAAAGAGATAAGAGAAAGAAAGAGACATAGCAAGAGACAGAGAGAGAAAGAGAAAGAGAGACAGAGAAAGAAAGATAAGAGAGAAAGAAAGACATAGCAAGAGACAGAGAGAGAAAGAAAGAAAGAGAAAGAGATAGCAAAAGAGAGAGAGAAAGAGCAAGAGAGACAGAGAGAAAGAAAGAGACATAGCAAGAGACAGAGACAGGTGGGGCAGCTGTTCTCCGTGGCCGAAGCCAGCAAGAACGAGACGGGCGGCGGCGAGGGCATCCAGGTGCTGACCAACGAGCCCTACGAGCAGGGCGGCGAGCGCGGCCAGTACACGCACAAGATCTACCACCTGAAGAGCAAAGTGCCGGGCTTTGTGCGGATGTTTGCCCCGGAGGGCTCCCTGGTCTTCCACGAAAAGGTCTGGAACGCCTATCCCTACTGCAGGACGGTCGTCACGAATGAATACATGAAAGAGGCGCAAAGAATGAAGCTCTCCTTTTTCCCGCCTTCCTTCTTTGGGGCCCAGCAGGAGAGCGCCGGAAATAGCGGCATCGGGCAGTAGCCTGGGGACAGCTGCGAGTGGGAGCTCCAGGTCGGAGGCACCGGCAGCGCCCCGCCCACCTGGAGCTTTCCTAGGAGCTTCGCGGCACACTAGTGTGCTGCGGCACACCGGTTGGGAAATGCTGTTGTACAGACTACCGGGTTGTTTTGGGACGAGTGCTCTTTGCAATACAAAAAGAGTGCTTAGTTTATTTTGAATTTTGTGATAAAGAACATTGTTTTGAATTTTCAAACGTGTGTGTGTCTGAAATTTGTACCCTTGAATTTTCGGGAGGCTCATAGAAACATAGAAACATAGAAGTCTGACGGCAGAAAAAGACCTCATGGTCCATCTAGTCTGCCCTTATACTATTTTCTGTATTTTATCTTAGGATGGATATATGTTTATCCCAGGCATGTTTAAATTCAGTTACTGTGGATTTATCTACCACATCTGCTGGAAGTTTGTTCCAAGGATCTACTACTCTTTCAGTAAAATAATATTTTCTCATGTTGCTTTTGATCTTTCCCCCAACTAACTTCAGATTGTGTCCCCTTGTTCTTGTGTTCACTTTCCTATTAAAAACACTTCCCTCCTGGACCTTATTTAACCCTTTAATATATTTAAATGTTTCGATCATGTCCCCCCTTTTCCTTCTGTCCTCCAGACTATACAGATTGAGTTCATCAAGTCTTTCCTGATACGTTTTATGCTTAAGACCTTCCACCATTCTTGTAGCCCGTCTTTGGACCCGTTCAATTTTGTCAATATCTTTTTGTAGGTGAGGTCTCCAGAACTGAACACAGTATTCCAAATGTGGTCTCACCAGCATTCTATATAGCGGGATCATAATCTCCCTCTTCCTGCTTGTTATACCTCTAGCTATGCAGCCAAGCATCCTACTTGCTTTCCCTACCGCCTGACTGCACTGTTCACCCATTTTGAGACTGTCAGAAATCACTACCCCTAAATCCTTTTCTTTTGAAGTATTTGCCAACACTGAACTGCCAATACAATACTCAGATTGAGGATTCCTTTTCCCCAAGTGCATTATTTTACATTTGGAAACATTAAACTGCAGTTTCCATTGCTTAGACCATTTATCTAGTAAAGCTAAATCATTTATCTAGTAAAGCTAAATCATTTACCATATTACAGACGCCTCCAGGAATATCAACCCTATTGCACACTTTAGAGTCATCGGCAAATAGGCAAACCTTCCCTACCAAACCTTCCCCTATGTCACTCACAAACATATTAAAAAGAATAGGACCCAGAACAGACCCTTGTGGCACACCGCTTGTAACCTGACTCTGCTCAGAATACTCGCCATTAACAATAACTCTCTGATGTCTACGCTTCAGCCAGCTGCAAATCCATTGAACTATCCAGGGATTAAGTCCAATCTTCACTAATTTATCTATCAGCTCTTTATGTGGAACCGTATCAAAGGCTTTGCTGAAGTCCAGGTAGGCAATATCCACGGCACCACCTTCATCCAACACCTTTGTGACATAGTCAAAGAAATCGATGAGATTAGTCTGACATGATTTGCCTTCAGTAAAGCCATGCTGATTTGGGTCTAATAAGTTATTGTTTTTTAGGTGCTGATTTATCCTCTTTTTGAGTAGAGTCTCCATCATTTTAACTACAACTGATGTCAAGCTAACTGGCCTGTAGTTACCAGCTTCTTCTCTACTGCCCTTCTTGTGAATAGGCACAACACTGGCCATTCTCCAATCCTCAGGAACTTCTCCTGTTAACAAGGATTGGTTAAACAAATCAGTCAGGGGGGTAGCAATGACAGATCTGAGTTCTTTAAGAACTCTGGGGTGGATGCCATCTGGACCCATTGCCTTATTTATCTTTAATCGTTCAAGTTCTTCTAAGACATCGGCTTCTAAGATCACTGGAGCTGAATCCGTACAGCTGGAAGCAATGCTATATCCCTCTATAGTATTATTTTGTAAGGTGTCTTTTGAGAAAACTGAACAGAAGTAGCTATTGAAATGGTCAGCGATCTCCTTATTCCCATTAATGCATGTATTAATCCCGGTACTAAGCTTCGTGATGCCGCAGTTTTTCTTCTTCTTATCATTAATATATCTGAAGAAGGTTTTATCCCCCTTCTTTACAGATTTGGCAATTTCTTCCTCTTTTGAGGCTTTAGCAGCATATATTATCTGTTTCGCCTCCTTCTGTCTCATTTTATATACCTCCCTATCAGCTATACTTCCAGACTCTTTATACCTCCTATAGGCAGCCTTTTTTTCATTGACTATAGCCCTTACATCATTGCTAAACCATAGCGGTTTCTTCTTCCTTTTACCTTTAGTTATTTGTCTTACATACAGTCCAGTGGCTTTTAAGATGGCCTTTTTTAATACAGTCCACTGGATACTCGCTCCTGCCATTTTATCCCTCCCCTTTAATTCATTATCTAAATATTCTCCCATTGCATTAAAATTTGTTTTTCTGAAATCCAATACTTTGGTTGCATTATAGGATTGCTCACAATGAGTTTTTACATCAAACCACAAACATAGATGGTCACTGCATCCTAAATTTTCTCCCACCTTGACATCTGAAACCCAATTCCCATTCGTAAAAACTAAATCTAGAATATTCTCCCCTCTAGTTGGTGTCTTAACCAGCTGTGCCAGAGCTGCTCCTGTAAAGGCCTCTACTATATTCTTACTTTTGCATGTAAGGGCACTGGGGATATTCCAGTCAACATCAGGCATGTTGAAATCACCCATAACCACAATATCTCCCTTTACTGCCATTTGGGTAATTTCATCCACCATCTTGTTGTCATATTCCTCGGATTGCCCTGGAGGCCTATAGATCACCCCAATTCTAATGACAGAACCTTCTTTATTTTGCATGCAAATCCAGAGAGTCTCTAGATCTTGACACGTATTTTGAATTAGTGTTGTTTTTAGACTTTCTTTAATATAAATGGCTACTCCACCTCCCCTTCTCTCTATTCTATCCTTCCTATACAGTGCATATCCTGGTATGGATATTTCCCATTCATTAGAATCCTTAAACCATGTCTCAGTTATGGCAACCAGGTCCAAATTATCTCTAGATATTATGGCCATTAATTCACAGAGCTTGTTGCTCAAGCTTCGAGCATTTGTGCACATTACCCGAAGAACATTATTTTCGTTATTAGTTTGCCCCTTATCATCAACAACTACATCTATATTATTTGCAGCTCCCTTTTCATAAGCTTCCAAAAACTGCTTTATCCTCATTGGTCGGGGACAGAAATCACCCACATCAGTTACATCTCTGTCCCCTTTACCTAGTTTAAATGCCTGTCCAAAAAAGTTCTGAATTCCTCACCGAGCACCTGGGTACCTCTGTATGATGGATGCAAACCATCCCTCTTAAACAACTCCCTATTAGACCACCTACTGACATCATGACTTACATAGCCAAAACCTTCAGCTTTACACCACTGCCTTAACCACACATTAAACTCTCTGATACACGTTGTTTTATCCTCTTGGCCACAAACCGGTAACACCTCTGAGAAAGTCACTGAATCAGTTATTTTAATCAGCTCCACACTTAGACATTGAAAATCTCTTTTTACTACATTAACATTTCTCTGGGACAAATCATTTGTGCCAAGATGCACCAACACATCAACGTTATTACCTTTACTCACAGTCTTAACAATGTTTGTAATCCGCCTCCTGTCCCTGCTGGCAGTGGCCCCTGGGAGACACCTCAGCACCTTAACCACATCCTTGCTCTGTCCCAAATCAACACCTCTAACGGTCGAATCACCCACAAGAAAATGTGTCCTCTTTTTATTTCTACTAACTGTACTTGATGGTTTGGTGACATTTACGACAACTTCCCCTTTGAACATCCCCTCATTCTCTGCCTGAGGGACCTTGCTAATATCTCCAACATCCTTACTATTTAAATCCGCAAGAACACTATAGGAATTCGATACAGAGAGACCAAAATTGCTATCAGAGCCCGGCAGAACACCCTTGCACGAAATTTTCCTTTACTTTGCAAGATCTTTCTCTGCACGTAACGGTGGGAAGACGAGACTATCAGAAATACGAGCCTGTTGCCAAGCCAATTAAGTGTGAAAAATAAGTCACCTCTTTTCAGTTTCAACTTTTGAACAGTTACTATTGTGTTACTATTGCGCTGTCAAGCCCTACGTACAAATAACGAATGAAATGTATAAATTTAAAAAAAATGAAAATGCCGCCTGTTTCCTCCCCCCCCTCCCCGCAGGAACGCCTGAGGCGGCTCAACCACAGCGTGGGTAAGGAGACCGCCCGGAGGAGGGCCTTCCTGGACGCGAGTAGCAACTACCCCCACAGCTCCCCCAACAAGTGAGGGAGAGAGGAGGGCTCCGAAGGCGGAAAACAAATCCGAGCTTTGTGGCCATTTTACAGGCACCACGAACTCCTGAATGTATCTCGAAGGTTGCTTTATGGGGTGCAGCCCAAGAGAAGGGGGGGGGTGTTGCGGGGCTGATTTTGCAACTCACACTTGAAGCCGAGAGGAAGAATGGAAACACAGTGGTACCTTGTGATACGAACCCCTTGTCTTATGAACTTTTTTCGACGTACGAACCTGCCGGTGTGAACGCTGAACACAGAAGTTCGGCAAAAGTTTGGGTTCAGGTTCCGCGAAGAAGCGCCGCCGCCTGGCCGTCCCGTTTTGAAACAGCCGGGGGCTTCTCCGCTTTCTCCTTTTTTTTTTTTTTTAAAGGGAAGCTCCACCGAAGTTCGTAAGACGAGGTATCACTGTATTTTGTATCAGCAGTGTTTAGAATTATACTCCTTTAGGGAGGACTCCTTTAATAGAAGTGGAATAATAATAATAATATAATAATGCTGGGCTATGATTGTGTCGTCGTCCCCCCCCCCCACTTCTGGAAAAAAATAAAAAGTTTCAGCTAAAATTTGAACTCTTGCTGCCTGATTTTTTTTGGGGGGGGGGGCGGGAAAACAAGTTGGGACAAAACCTGTTTAATGACAATGCGGAGGCCTCTTGGGTTTGACCACCATGAAGAATTGCAAAGCTTCCGTACGAAAGGCCGCCTTTTATAAGGAACACCCCGTTTTAATGGCAAAGACTTATAAAAAATGAAGACATTGAAGAAGTGAACAGAAAGGAGGGAGGACTCGATCCCCTCGTTGGCTCATCCAATCGCGTTTCAGATGTGGCAGAATTCCCCTGAAAAACAGAAACCACCATCGATTTTGAGTCTTCCGAAAGGCAGATACGTGGTTTTTAATACCTCTCCCTCCCCCTTCAATTCTATTTAGATTCTTTTTTGGGGATGATGCAAAGTTGCAAAAATATTTCATGGAGCCACCCCAGCGGAGTCTTTTGGTGGGTTCCCTGAGTTCTGGCATCACCTGGAAGACCCCGGCGGTTCGGGAGGCCTAACCCGGCTGATCTCCTGCCTTGGAAGGAGAGAGACCGAGACAGCAACGGGGTTCCAAAGATACCTGAGGGCCGGAATCACTCCTGAGTTTCCATGTTTTCTTCCTCCTCCCCAGCGGGCGGCTCTTCCTGGTTCTCTTCCTCCTCTTCCCCTTCCTTCTTTTCCGGCGGCTTCTCGTAAGCCTTCTCCGAAGGGGTCACGATCACGCCTTCCCAGGTGGACATTTCCGTGGCGAGGTCTGCAAAGCAAGGAAGTTCTGTGGTCACGAAGGGGGCCACCCCAGCCTGCCCCTTTAAGCCTCCACACCCCCCCCCCCGTTTCTCGGGTTTTTAAAATAAGATTTTTTTCCCTCCAAAATATATTTATTTATATCTATATCTATATCTATACATAGAGATAGATAGATAGATGATAGATAGATAGATAGGATAGTTAGATAGAGGTGATAGAGATAGATTAGATTAGATTAGATAGATAGATAGATAGATGATAGATAGATAGATATAGATAGATAGATAAGATAGAGGTGATATAGATTAGATAGAGATAGATGATAGATAGATAGGATAGTTAGATAGAGGTGATAGATAGAGATAGATTAGATAGATAGATAGATAGATAGATAGATAGATAGGTGATAGATAGAGATAGATAGATAGATAGATGATGGATAGATAGTGATAGATTGATAGATAGATGATAGATAGATGATAGAGATAGATAGATAGATGATAGCTAGCTAGATGATAGATATAGATAGATAGATAGATGATAGCTAGCTAGCTAGCTAGATGATAGATACCTCTATCTATCTATCTATCACCTATCTATCTATCTAATCTATATCTATCTATCATCTATATCTATCATCTATCTATCTATCACCTATCTACCTCTATCTATCTATCACCTATCTATCTATCTAATCTATCTATCATCTATCTCTATCATCTATCTATCTAATCTATCATCTATCTATCTATATCTATCATCTATCTATCTATCTATCTATCTATCACCTATCTATCTATCATCTATCTATCTATCTAATCTATCTTATCACCTATCTATCATCTATCTATCTAATCTATCTATCTATCTATCACCTATCTATCTAATCTATCTATCATCTATCTATCTATCACGTATCTAATCTATCATCTATATCTATCATCTATCTCTATCATCTATCTATCTCTATCTATCTATCTATCTAATCTATCTATATCTATCATCTATCTATCACCTATCTATCTATCACCTATCTATCTAATCTATCTATCTATCTATCTATCACCTATCTATCTATCTAATCTATCACCTATCTCTATCTATCTATCATCTATCTATCTATCTATCTATCTATCTATCTATCTATCTATCTATCACCCATCTATCTATCTATCTATCTATCTATCTATCTATCTATCACCTATCTATCTATCTAATCTATCACCTATCTATCTATCTATCTATCTATCTATCTATCACCTATCTATCTATCATCTATCTATCACGTATCTATCTAATCTATCTATCATATATCTCTATCATCTATCTATCATCTATCTATCTCTATCTATCTATCTAATCTATCACCTATCTATCTATCTATCTATCTATCTATCTATCTATCTATCTATCACCCATCTATCTATCTATCTATCTATCTATCACCTATCTATCTTATCTATCTATCTATCTAATCTATCTATCACGTATCTATCTAATCTATCATCTATCTATCTATCACGTATCTATCTAATCTATCTATCATCTATCTATCTATCACGTATCTAATCTATCATCTATATCTATCATCTATCTATCATCTATCTATCTATCATCTATCTATCTAATCTATATCTATCTATCATCTATCTATCTATCATCTATCTATCACGTATCTATCTAATCTATCTATCATATATCTCTATCATCTATCTATCATCTATCTATCTCTATCTATCTATCTAATCTATCACCTATCTATCTATCTATCTATCTATCTATCTATCACCCATCTATCTATCTATCTATCTATCACCCATCTATCTATCTATCTATCACCTATCTATCTATCTAATCTATCACCTATCTATCTATCTATCTATCACGTATCTATCTATCATCTATCTAATCTATCACGTATCTATCTAATCTATCATCTATCTATCACGTATCTATCTATCATCTATCTAATCTATCACGTATCTATCTAATCTATCATCTATCTATCACGTATCTATCTAATCTATCATCTATCTATCTATCACGTATCTAATCTATCATCTATATCTATCATCTATCTATCTATCATCTATCTATCTATCACCTATCTATCTTATCTATCTATCTATCTATCTAATCTATCTATCACGTATCTATCTAATCTATCTATCATCTATCTATCTATCACGTATCTAATCTATCATCTATATCTATCATCTATCTATCATCTATCTATCTATCATCTATCTATCTAATCTATATCTATCTATCATCTATCTATCTATCATCTATCTATCACGTATCTATCTAATCTATCTATCATATATCTCTATCATCTATCTATCATCTATCTATCTCTATCTATCTATCTATCTAATCTATCACCTATCTATCTATCTATCTATCTATCACCCATCTATCTATCTATCTATCTATCTATCTATCTATCACCCATCTATCTATCTATCTATCACCTATCTATCTATCTAATCTATCACCTATCTATCTATCTATCTATCTATCTATCTATCAATCTATCACCTATCTATCTATCTATCATCTATCTATCAATCATCTATCTATCTATCACGTATCTATCTATCATCTATCTATCTATCTATCTATCTAAATATCTATCTAATCTATCTATCACCTATCTATCTTATCTATCTAATCTATCTATCATGTATCTATCTATCTATCTAATCTATCTATCACGTATCTATCTAATCTATCATCTATCTATCTATCACGTATCTATCTAATCTATCATCTATCTAAATATCTATCTAATCAATCTATCTATCTCTATCTATCTATCACCTATCTATCTGTTTATCTATCTATCACTTATCTATCTACCTACCTACCTACCTACCTATCATATCTATCTAAATATCTATCTAATCTATCTATCTATCACCTATCTATCTGTCTATCATCTATCTATCTATCTTATCTATCTATCTATCACGTATCTATCTAATCTATCTATCAATTTATAATTTTTGATAGTTTCTATGCATGCAATTCTTTATTCTGAGTATATGCTACTTATCTAATGCTTCCTTCCTCAAAACCTAAATTTTGTCATCTGGGTGTAGCACCATTCATTCCTTCTAGTTTAATTTCTATGTGTATCCACTCGTGACATTTCACCCATACGTTAGAATATTCTGTCTCTTCCTCATCTGTCATTTTCATGGTCAGTCTATTCCGTATTTGCACAGTCCAAGATGTCCACACTTACAGTGGGCCTCTCCCTCTTGGCCGAGGATCTTCCGGTAGCCACCGTGGGAGAGAATGCGCACCAGGGTTTGAGCTGTGTAACAGACCATGTCCTAGGAGGGGAAAAGACGAGAAGGCTGTCTTGAGTAGGGGGCTTCAGACCTGGGCATTTAAGCCCACCTGGCTCTTCCCACTCGACGCTGCCTTCTCTCCTGCTTAAACTCAACAACCTGCATAGAGAATCTCTAAGCCAGGCTTATAAACGAGAGATTCTTAACACCAAGCAAACGACACAACTTTTTAAAACCTGCAAGAAAACTCTAGCGAGCGACACAACTTAAAGCCTGCAACCGTGGTCACACAACAAGGCTGTATTTAAGGGGACAGCGGATGAAACTGCCGTGCAGCATTAACACACCGCTAAGCAAGAGACCAATTTCCTTGTGTGTAAAGCCACATTAGGCAGGGCCCAGGGGAAGAGCCTTCTCTGTGGCGGCCCCGGCCCTCTGGAACCAACTCCCCCCCCCTGGAAATTAGAATTGCCCCCGCCCTCCTTGCCTTTCGTAAGCTCCTTAAAACCCACCTCTGGGGGAACTGAGATACTCTTTCCCCCTAGACCTTTACAATTTATGCATGGTATGTATGTATGATTAGTTTTACAATAAGTGTTTTTTAGTTTTAGTATTGGATTTACATGCTGTTTTCTATTGTTGTTGTTAGCCGCCCCGAGTCTACGGAGAGGGATGGCATACAAATCCAATAAATAAATTTTAAAAAAAACATAATTTCTAATAAAGCTGCAAGTGACACACACACAAAAGCATGTTTAAAATGTGTGACTATATAATTGCTTGGCCAAACAAACATTAAAAAATCCTAACAAAGCTGCAAATGACACACACACAAAAGCATGTAAAATGTGTGATTATAAATAAACAAAGAATTTCTAACAGTTGCAAACGACATATTTGTGACTATATCATCACAAGGTGAGGCTGTATCTAATCGGGACAATCCAGGCGGGTTAAGTGAGGGGATATAGGGGAGGGGCTTGGGCCAGCATTTAGGGTGACCCAATTTAAGGCAAGGTGACCGCAAAGGAGGCTAACCTGTTGCTCCAGGGTCATAACCGTGTGGACTCGGAAATTCCCGCTCTCGCATGGATCGGTGATGCCGACCGAGCCGGGAAGAAACAGCCCCGCAGCCAGGATCTGAAGACAGCGTCTGGGAGGGGGCGGGGGGAATAAAGCAAAGAGATAAGTTTCTCCATGGCTCTTCTTGATCAATAATTCAAATTGTTGCTGTTTTGATCCTCCCCCCAAAACACTAAGTGGAGTGTGGGGTTTATCTCCCCAATTCCAGGAAAACTGATGCTTTAAGGATGACCGGGAAACTTTTTCATCCTTAAAAAAAAGAAAAGCAAAAAGATATCGCGACCCTTAGAAAGGTGTCTGGCAGCCGTACCTGTAAGCTACGTTGAGGGCAAGCGGCTGTCGGGTTGGGTTGTTCATAACTGCATAATGTCCCTGGAATTAGAGAGAGAGAAACAACCTTGGATTCAGCAAGAGGAGAGCTGTCATTTTCACTTCTCTCTGCTTGGCAGCCGAAATCTATCAAGGGTGAATTGGAAAATGGAAATCTCCAGGGCAATCAATGGGATTTAGAATAGAGTAACAGAGTTGGAAGGGACCTTGGAGGTCCTCTAGTTCAACCCCCTACACTTGGGCAGGAAACCCTACACTATTTCAGACAAATGATTATCCAACATCTGCATAAAAGCTTCCAGTGTTGGAGCATTCACAACTTCTGGAGGCAAGTAGTTCCACTGGTTAATTGTTTTCACTGTCAGGAAAAATTTCTCCTTAGTTCTAAGTGGCTTCTCTCCTTGTTCAGCTTCCATCCATTGCTTCTTGTTCTACCCTCAGGGGCTTTGGAGAACAGGTTGACAAAGAAGAGGCAGTCAAGCTATTCCCCCAAAGTAGACTTGGCATCCTCACAGCCCACGTTTTGCCTAAAGAGCAAATATGTGTGTGTGTATATATATTATATATATGTGTGTGTATGTGGGCAAAACGTGGGTTGTGAGGATATATATATCTATATTTACAGCAGCATGAAGCTAACACCTTCAGCTTGATGATGGTGAATGAATATATATATATATATATGTGTGTGTGTTTTTTTATGTCGGATCACCCTGATATATTGAAGGAACATCACAGCTAAAAACATTTGACACACACACACACACACACACACACACACATATACAGTGTTCCCTCGTTTTTCGCGGGAGATGCGTTCCGAGACCACCCACGAAAGTCGAATTTCCGTGAAGTAGAGATGCGGAAGTAAATACACTATTTTTGGCTATGAACAGTATCACAAGCCTTCCCTTAACACTTTAAACCCCTAAATTGCAATTTCCCCTTCCCTTAGCAACCATTTAGATTATTACTCACCATGTTTATTTATTAAAATTTATTAAAAAAATATTTATTAAAGGCGTAGGAAAGTTTGGCGATGACATATGATGTCATCGGCCAGGAAAAACCGTGGTATAGAGAAAAAACCCGCAAAGTATTTTTTAATTAATATTTTTGAAAAACCGTGGTATAGACTTTTCGCGAAGTTTGAACCCGCGAAAATCGAGGGAACACTATATAGCTAAAACTAAGATCAAAAGCAAATGGTTGGCATTTTTTGTCACAAAATCGATTTGCCTAAAATTAAATTATTTGGGCTGAATTTTTCTGACCCCAAGAATCTGCTTCTTACTTGGCTTTTAAATCTCAAGCGAGGTGCGAATTCAAATTTGGGTTCCACACAGCGCAGAGGAAGTGAGGGAAGGCTTGTGTGTAGAAGCCAGGTGCCAAGAAACCCAGTACTTGGGTTTCTCCATTGGGAATTTAAATTTTTGTTCAAACCTCCCCATTTGTTCCGAAACCTACGAGCAAGTCCAGGATCCACGGCGTGAGAGGCTCGAAGCCCGGAAAACGCGTCCTGATGTCCTTTAAGAGACGGATCAAAACTTTCACCCTGGAATGAGAAAAAGAACAGTTGTGATGCAAGACTTGGGACTTGAGGGTTGGCTAGCTTACACTTTGGCAAATGCCACCTTCAAGTAATGCGCCATTAATGACAGCAGACACCAGTTTACGAAGGGAGCGACAGAATGATTTCCTTGGCGTCTTGGAAGATTGGGAAAATAATGTTCGAATGTGGAGAAAAAATTAATCTACAGACAAAATTAAAGGTCCCACAGAGTTGGCCTTCTCCGGGTCCCATCGACCAAACAATGTCGTTTGGCGGGCCCCAGGGGAAGAGCCTTCTCTGTGGTGGCCCCAGCCCTCTGGAACCAACTCCCCCCAGAGATTAGAACGGCCCCCACCCTCCTTGTCTTTCGAAAATTACTTAAGGCCCACCTTTGTCGCCAGGCATGGGGGAGTTAAGTTATCCTTTCCCCCCTAGGCTACTACAAGTTATGCATGGTATGTTTGTGTGTATGTTTGGTTTTTATAATAAGGGTTTTTAGTTGTTTTATTAAATTGGATTGTTACATGTTGTTTTTTATCATTGTTGTTAGCCGCCCCGAGTCTGCGGAGAGGGGCGGCATACAAATCCAATAAATAATAATAAATAATAAATAATAAAGTTGCAATAAGGCAGCCAAAAAACAGGTTAAATGCTGCTATCACTAATCGATTTGTTTTGGGTTTTTTTTTTTAAAGGCGCCTAAAAAGCACATTATTCATGTAGCTATTAAGTTTGTTTTCTTCTAAAGTAATTTCGAGTAGTTATATTTAAAAAGAGACGGCATCTGGAAAATATCCTGTACTTTGTAAGGAAATGAAAATTGACATACAATAAAGAAAAATGGGAAGGGAAGGGCAAAGGTGAAGGGAGAGAGGGGAGGGGAGTGGGAATAGAGGAGAGGAGGGGAGAAAGTCCGAGAGAGAGAGAAGGAAGGAGAGAGGAATGGAGGGAGCGAAAGGGAGGAGCAGGAAAGGGAAAGAGAAGCAAGTGGAGAAGAGAGGAAAGTAGGGGAAAAGGGAAGGAAAGAGGGAAGTCTACAAATCTAATAAATAATAATAATAATAATAATAAAAGTAGAAGATAGGGAGGAAAGGAGAAGGAAAGAAATGGGAAGAGATGGAGGGTCATTCTAAAACTGAAAATGTGATGTATTATAAAGGAAAACACATCATAATTTTTTAATATATATAATCTAGGTTAAACAGAAGTTGAAAACGGCAGGTAAAATACGAAAAGGATAAATGCTGCTTTTGAGGATAGAAAGCAACTCCCTGTTTAAAGAAGAAAAAATAATAACAAACGTACGTGGACTGCGAGGCGTTTTCTTCAAACCAGCGGGCGTGTCGGATGGCAGCCAGGGCGCTCTGCAGCACTTTGATGTCCACTGGGGAGAAAAAGGTGTTTGATGATTCGCTTATTATTATTCTTCGCTTTTAAACCCCTTTGTTTTATTATTTTAATCATAACAGAAAGGTTGAAGTAGATGTTACAGTATAGTAGTATATTAAGGAATTTAAAGGATAAGGTTTTCTGCTTGATTAATTGACTTTAACTGTTTTAATTATATTGTTAAAATAGAAATAAAGAAGTAGATTTTAAATTGTATAACTATATAGCATAGTAGTACTGTATATTAAGAAATTTTAAGTATAAGTTTTTTGTTTAATTGGTTTCAATTATTTTAATTATATTATTAAAATGAAAATATAGAAGTAGATGTTATATTATAGTAGTATATTAAGAAATTTCATGGAAAAGTTTTTGGTGCATTCGAATTGATTCCAATTATTTAGATTACAATGTCAAAAGTAGATGTTATAATACAGTGATCCCCCGCTCGTTGCGAGGGTTCCGTTCCAGGACCCCCCGCAACGAGCGGGTTTTCGCGAAGTAGCGCTGCGGAAGTAAAAACACCATCTGCGCATGTGCAGATGGTGTTTTTACTCCCACAGCGCTAGCGAGGAGCCGAAGATTGGGGGCGGCGCGGCTGTTTGCCGCCGGCATGGAGGGCTTCCTAGCAGCCCCCCAAACCCGGGTTGGGGGCCCGGGGGGCGCTGGCTATCGGCGCTTTCGAGCTGAGTCCGGGAGCGAATTCGCTCCCGGACTCAGCTCGAAAGCGCCGATAACCAGCGCCAAGGAACGGCTTGTCCACGCTGGCTCTCGGCGCTTTCGAGCTGAGTCCGGGAGCGAATTCGCTTCCGGACTCAGCTCAAAAGCAGCGAGAATGAACGGCGTGGGCGGGCGAAGGGCGGGCGGCAGCGAGGAGTTTGCGTGGGCGGTGGGGAAACTCCTCGCTGACGCCAGCAAGAGGGGGAAGACCCAGGGAAGCCGCCCAGCAGCTGATCTCCTGGTTGCCATCTACGCATGCGTGCCCATAGAAAAAACGGGCACGCATGCGTAGATGGTATTTTAACTTCCAGGTTGAAAAATCGCGAAGTAACCTGTTCGCAATGGTTGGGGACGCAATAAACGGGGGATCACAGTATAGTAGTATATCATGAATTAATTTTCTATATTGATCTAAATCACAATTAGACTTTTTTTTTCTGTATTAGCAAGACTTCTATGCTTAGCGGAGCAATGGTAGCTCCTTTAAATGTTGTTTGTATTGTTTGTCTTAAAGAAAAACTAATAAAAATATTATAAAAATGAATAAATAAACCACTTTGTTTTAAGAGATCCCTCAAGGCAGGCTGGAGATTTCCCAAGTTTTCCCGCTGTGCGTGCCCTCTGCTTCCCCTACCAACTCCATCCCCCTCCTCAGCCTAACCCACCCCTTCCTTTCCCGAGGGAGGGGGCGGCCCGTGATCCTTACGGTGAAGCTCGGGGTCCAGCTTGCGGAGGTTGGGGGGCACGGTGGTGATCAGGATTTTCACCGTGGCATCGGCCGAGCTGATCTCGAAGCCTGTCTCGTTGGTCAGCATGGTCAGCACTGAGGAGGAGGATAATTCGTGATCTTACAGATCCCAAGGGGGGGGGGGAGATCTCTGGGAATCCCGAAACGCAGGGTCTGTCGCTTACCTTCTGCGGGGTCCTGAGTCCGGAGGGTCTCCACAACCTTGTTCCCCAAAGCAGCCACCGCTTCCACTGCAGGAGAAGGGAGTGTTCGATACAGAATATCGGGGTGACAACCGCCCCACCCACCCCAAAAAAATCCCACCTTCCTATCTGCCGAGCCCTGAATACCTACACGTGGGCAAGATTTTGAGGATCACAACCAGATCTGCCACGTTGTGACCAGTCATCATGGTGCCTTTTTTGTACGAGCCCACCTGACGGACTTCTTCGATTTGCTGGCGAAAGAAAGAGAGAAGGAATAAAAGATGGAAGGAAAAAATATACAGGATTTTCAGGCAGGGGGCAGAGTGTCGTTTGGGGTGGGGGGCTTGGTTTGCGAGACCACGAGCCTCATATTGCCCTCATTGCTTATTGCGAAATGCAGACGGTCAGTCAAGGACTGAGGACTAAGGAAGCCAACATTCATATATGAGCCATGTTATTGAGTTTTATTATTATTATTATTATTGTTGTTGTTGTTATTATGAGTTTGCAATAACAACTGGTTTGGTTTGTACGTGGTGCTTAAGCAGCAAAGAAAAGTTGTCGTGGATCAAACGTAGGGCTTCCTGCCTGAGCAGAGGGTCAGACTAGAAGACCACCAAGGTCCCTTCCGACTCGGTTATTCTGTATTCTGAGGAGGGGCTTGGACTAGAACAGGGGTATCCAACCTTTTGGGCCTCAGGGACCACCAAGCTCATAATTTTAAGTCCCGCAACACATTTGTAAAATAATAATTGGAGAACTTCCGTTTTATTAATATGAAATACATTATTATTGCTACTAATGTTTTCTTATCATCACCTCCTTTGTCAGTACCACGTACTGTTTTGGTTGGGCATCCAATATATTAAGATAAACCAAACTCAAACTCAAC
The DNA here is from genome assembly GCF_031021105.1 of Erythrolamprus reginae. Taxonomy (NCBI): domain Eukaryota; kingdom Metazoa; phylum Chordata; class Lepidosauria; order Squamata; family Dipsadidae; genus Erythrolamprus; species Erythrolamprus reginae. The sequence goes on along the minus strand of NC_091962.1, from coordinate 11,103,080 downwards.
CCTGATAAGACGGAATGGCTGTGGGTTCTGCCTCCCAAGGACAATTCCATCTGTCCATCCATAACCCTGGGGGGGGGGATTATTGACCCCCTCAGAGAGGGTTCACAACTTGGGCGTCCTCCTCGATCCACAGCTCACATTAGAAAAACATCTTTCAGCTGTGGCGAGGGGGACATTTGCCCAGGTTCGCCTGGTGCACCAGTTGTGGCCCTATCTGGACCGGGACTCACTGCTCACAGTCACTCATGCCCTCATCACCTCGAGGTTCGACTACTGTAATGCTCTCTACATGGGGCTACCTTTGAAGAGTGTTCAGAAACTTCAGATCGTGCACAATGCAATCATGGGCTTCCCTAAATATGCCCATGTTACACCAACACTCCAAAGTCTGCATTGGTTGCCGATCAATTTCCGGTCACAATTCAAAGGGTTGGTTATGACCTATAAAGCCCTTCATGGCATCGGACCAGATTATCTCCGGGACCGCCTTCTGCCGCACGAATCCCAGCAACCGATTAGGTCCCACAGAGTTGGCCTTCTCTGAGTCCCGACAACTAAACAATGTCGTTTGGCGGGACCTTCTCTTTGGTGGCCTCGACCCTCTGGAACCAGCTCCCCCCGGAAATTAGAACTGCCCCCACCCTCCTTGCCTTTCGTAAACTTCTTAAAACCCACCTCTGCCGTCAGACATGGGGAAACTGAGATATTCTTTCCCCCTAGGCCTCTACAATTTATGCATGGTATGTTTGTGTGTATGTTTGCTTTTAAAATAAGGGTTTTTTACTGATTTTTAAATTATTAGATTTGTTGTACATTGTTTTATTGTTGTTGTGAGCCGCCCCGAGTCTGCGGAGAGGGGCGGCATACAAATCTGATTAATAATAATAATAATAATAATAATAATAATAATAATAGATTGTTAGAAGGAAATAATGATGTTGTTTTTAGAGCCAGGCAGCAATTATGGGCTGGGTTGCAATTTGGTAATATATGGGAGGCAGATGTGCTGCTCTCAGTTACATTCCATTGTTACATTCTCATTTTGCTGTTGCTCTGCGTTATGTACTGATGCCTTATCATGTAATGTTGGTTATTGTTTATATATGCTGGTTAAGAATATGCTAAGAGCTGTGTGCAAACTATTGCATAGAATATACTAAGAGCTGTGTGCCAGAAACTGTATAGAATATCCTCCTACTTATGACTGTATGACTGTAACTTGTTGCTTGTATCCTTATGATTTATATTAATATTGTTTCCTGATTGCTTATTTGTACCCTATGACAATCATGAAGTGTTTTGCCTCATGATTCTTGACAAATCTATATTTTCTTTTATGCACACTGAGAGCATCTGCACCAAAGACAAATCCCTTGTGTGTCCAATCACACTTGGCCAATAAGGAATTCTATTCTATTCTAGTTCTATTCTATGAAATGCACCTATTTAATATAACAAAATTATAAATGCTTATTTAATCATAACAAAATCATTAAAGGTTTAATCGTAACAAAATTTCACGAAAATTTTCTGATGACCCACCAGTTGTTGACCTGTGGACTAAAAGACCTCCAAGGTCCCTTCCTGCTCTGTTTTTCCATTAAACGTGGCTACAGTGTTAACTGTAACTACAACTGAAGTTATGTCCTGGGCCGCAACACAAGAAACTCACTTCCAGCCTTGTAAATGTACTTTATCAACTACTTTCATGAACCTTTGTCTGGGCTGAATGCTGGTTTGTTATGCTGGCTTGGTAAACACACCCGTTCTCCCCACGCCTCTTTAGGGAGAAGAAAAAAGAATCTCACCACTTCAAACGTTCCTGGGGCCACAATCAGGTTCTCGATCACATTGTTGATCTTGGTGACCAGTGACAGAATAGAGGCCTAATTTGGGAGAGAAAAAGAAAAGAGGAGCGTTGGAAAGGTTTAAATTTTCCATCTCTCTCAGCATCTTCAAAATAGGGAAATTAAGAGTTGCACTCAAATTTTTAAGTTCCCGTCCTCAACCAACAATGTTTTTTTTAAAAAATAAAATCTTGTGTGGCAAGAGGAGGGGGGGCACACCTGTTCAGCAGGCGATGGCGCGAGATCCTGGTTCCTCTTCAACAAGGCTTCACTCAAAGTGGTTTCATCAGGAGCCGGCTTGACTCGGGGAAAAGCCATCTCGCACTGGAGGCAGAAAAGAGTCTCGTTTAGGGAGGGGATTTCGGGTCCCCCCTCCCCTGCCCACACCTCCTGCCCTTTAGAAGGCCCAGTTTGATCGTTTTTAAAAAAATGAGTTTTCCAAAACCACCCTTGGAGGCAGCCAGGCCCACTTACCACATAGAAGTCGAAGGGGATGTGAGGCACGAAAGGCCGGAACCTGGAAGAGAGGAAAGAGGGAGGCTTCACACCTGCCTTGCCTGATTCCCCTTTGAGGGTAATCTGTGTGTCAGGGTTATTATTATTTTATTATTTATTAGATTTGCATGCCGCCCCTCTCCGCAGACTTACCAGGGTTCCAGGTAAGACACCCATAGCAAGCCAAACTTATTGGGCTGGCACAAACCTGGTGAAAACTGACTCTGAAGTTTCCCGCAGTTTTCACCTACCGTATTTTCCTGACTATAAGATGCCTACCTAAATTTTGAAGAGGAAAACAACAGCAAAAAAAAGTTTTGGGCCTCTGTGTGCCCCATTTGGGGCCTTTTCTGGGGAAAGAGGAAGAGGGGAAGAGCCTTCTCTGTGGCGGCCCCGGCCCTCTGGAACCAACTCCCCCGGAGATTAGAACTGCCCCCACCCTCCTTGTCTTTCGTAAACTACTCAAGACTCATTTATACCGCCAGGCATGGGGGAGTTGAGATAGCTCTTCCCCCTAGGCCATTACAAGTTATGCATGGTATGTTTGGTTTTATAATAGGGGTTTTTAGTCGTTTTTTATTATTGGGTTGTACATGTTGTGTTTATTATTGTTGTTAGCCGCCCCGAGTCTGCGGAGAGGGGCGGCATACAAATCCAATAAATTATTATTAAATTATTATTATTTTCTCAGCCCTTTTCCAGCCTTTTTTCTACCCATTTATAAATAAAATAAAATAAAGGCCGGGAAAAAGCCTAAAAATGGGTTGGAAACCCCCCCCCCCAAAACAAGTCTGAAAAAGGCCCAAAACGGGGCATGTGCAGCCCCCCCCCCCCCCGAAAAAAAAAAAAAAGGTTGGCGGCTGGGAAGGGCTTTGGCAGTATTTTATCTATAAGAAGCCCACATATTCCCCCTCCCCTTTTGGGAGAAAAAAAATGTGTGTCTTGCAGTTCGAAAAATACGATAATTAAAATTATTTTTTCCTCAACCCCAATCAGTCACATGGTCCAATCAAAGAGCCCTCTGGGTGCCTGGTGACCTCGCTCCTCCTTCCAGGTGTCTGAACGTCCTTGGTTCCCAAGAGAAAGTACTTTGTTTCAACCACACAACCCCAGCTGTCTTTAATCCCCCACCCTCCCTCTTCCTCAGCTCTAAGGTGGCAGCACTGAAGTGCCAAGACGGCTTTCAGCCTGGGCAGCTTCGCGGTTGACACTGTGTTGGCTTCCAGGACAGGGCTGAAAAAAAGAAGAATTTAAGCTCTTCTACCCTGTTCTTCTGGACAGACGGTCCTGAGGATGGAGACAGAATTCATGGGGCAATGTGCTGAGGTCACCAAATGGACAGAAAACAAAAATACTGATGGATACACAATGGATGCAATACAATATATAAAAGTACAACAGATGGAAACTAATCAAGAGGAGAAGCAACCTAGAACTAAGGAGAAATTTCCTGACACAGACGGTAACTATCAGTGAAACTACTTGCCACCAGAAGCTTCCAACATTGGTTTTTAAGAAGAGATTGGACAACCATTTGTCTAGAAGAGTATAGGGTCTCCTGGAATAATATAGGCCTATATGGGGCTGGACTAGAAGACCTCCAAGGTCCCTTTTATTATTGTTATTATTATTATTTATTAGATTTGTATGCTATCCCTCTCCGAACACCTGGCACTATTTTGGCAGTATTCTGATTAATTTTGGCTTTTTAAAAGTTTGGCACAGAAATGTGGCATTCAAGTAAATTTGGTTAAAACTGAGCTATATATGAGAAGCGGCTAACTAACTGCCATCTTTCAAGATGCCACCAAACTGAAACGTTTGTTAACTCCTATTATTTTATATTTTATTTCTATTGTTGAGTCTTCGGAGAAGGGCAGCATAGAAACCCAAACAAATAAAAGAAGAATCAGATGACTATAAAACATGGGCAAAATTTTATGATTGGCTAAAAAAAATAAATAAATAAGAATTTATGCAAAGCAACATGTGAAATAAAAGAATTCAAAAATTAATATTATGTAAAAGAAGTGTAATTCTCTGATCAAATATCCAAAAAAAAATAGTGGGGAAACTTTCATTGCCCAAATGTTGTATATACAGTGGTACCTCATGATACGAACCCCTTGTCTTACGAACAACCCGAGATACGAACCCGGGGTTCAGAAAAATTTTGCCTCTTCTTACCAACTGTTTTCTTCTTACGAACCCCCGCCTCCGCCGCCACCAAGAAGCCCCACCGCCCGGCTGTCACCTTTTAAAACAGCCGGGGGGGGCTTCCCACGTCTTACTAAACCCGAATGCCAAACCCGAACTTCCAGGTTCGGCGTTGGGAGGCCTCCGAGAAGCCCCCCGGCTGTTTTAAAAGGTGACAGCCCGGCGGCAGGGCTTCCCAGCAACCTCCCGAACCCGGAAGTTCGGCAAAAGTTCGGGAGGCTGCTGGGAAGCCCCGCAGCCCGGCTGTCACTTTTTCTGTCACTTTTTAAAACAGCGGGAGGCTTCCCAGCAGCCTCCTGAACCCGAACGCCAAACCCTCCACGCACTTCGCCCTGAATGCCTCCTGGCTCAAGCCGCCGGTGGCAGACCGCCTTTGGGTTTTCGTCTCGGGGGGGAGCAGGAGGACCTTCCTAACTCCCTCCCCACTGAGACGAAAACCCAAAGGTGGTCTGCTGCCGCCCGCTTGAACAAGGAGACATTCAGGGTGAAGTGCGAGCTTCCCATTCCCCCACGCACTGAATGCCTCCTGGCTCAAGCGGGCGGCAGCAGATAGATAGCTAGATAGATAGATAGATAGATAGATAGATAGATAGATAGGCAGGCAGGCAAGCAGGCAGGCAGCAGCCCCCTCCTCAGGAAACAGCAGAAAGGTAAGGCCAATTCTTACAACCGGGCAGTGTTAAATTTCCATAGCTGAAAATTGTGACCAATCTTTATATTTTAGAGTCAAAAAGCAGGCCATGTTCCCTAGGCTTGCTGCTCTGGGTCTAGGCATCCCTTTGTTAAGCAACCCAACTGGCCCCCAAAGTATTTACCCGCTGCCAGGGCCTCCCCGAGACCCAAAGCGTCCACCACGTCCACGGCCTCGGTCGCCCCTGAAAGAAACAGAGGAGGGGGGAAAAGATTAGTAATCTGTAGATCCTTCATGTACGTCAAGGGGAAGCATTGCTGCATGTGGGAGAGCTTGAAATTTTAAAGAGGGCTTTTGCAGCCCCCACCCCACCCCAAAGGGTCTCTCGTGATGGCACAGCTCGGCTAAATGTCTTTATTTTTATTTTCTTTTCTTGATAACGAACTCTCCCATCCGCTCAACCTCTTCTGGCTTTCCCCACAACCACCCGGAGGCTGGAAGGTTCGACCTCGCTTCCTGGGGCCTGGAGGAGAGCCAGCCGCCCCTCCTCTGGGCTCCTCCTGAGGGACCCCCAGACCCCCAACACGCCCCCTTGCCTTCCGGACAGAACCTTGCAAGATCAGGCGGAGGAGGAGGAGGGTCCATTGCATTCAGCTAATCCAACACCTCTTCAAAGCATAAAACAAGGCAAGGAGATGCAGTTCGTTCTTCTCTGGACGTCTCAGGGTCCCAGCATCTGGCATTTTTAGAGGGGAGGGGGTCCATCTTGTCTGCAGGGCTTCCATCCCCTGCTTGCTCCACACCAACAGACAGTACCCCCTCCCCTCCGTGGTTTCTTTTGGGTGGGGGGAGGAAGAGATAGAGCCTCTGCAAGCCCAACACCAGGACCCCCAAAGAACAGGTTTCCTTCTGTTTCCTGACACCCCCCAAAAGAGTACATGCACACCCCTTTTCAACCATTCTGAGGAGGGGGCTTTATCCCAGGCCAGCCAAAGACAGCGGACTTACATTTGATCCAAAGGGGGGGGGGACACCAAGGGAGATAAGCAGTGAAGAAATATGAAATGTGAATACAAACAAACTCATAAATCATAAAGACTGCTGACTTTGGATTCTAGCTTCCCCTAATTTGGGGGTCCTGCCCACCCCCAGGAAGCCACCAATAGTTAACTGAGCAAAGGGCATCTAGGATTTCTGTAGGGGGGGGCAATCTCCAAATACAGCAACTTTAAACTTAAGATGTTTGTGGACTTTATCTCCCAGAATTCCTCAAGTCAGCATCTAGGTTTATTTAGATTCCAAACCAAGATTTTAGAGCTAGGATGGCTTTGAGGAGGCGGAGGGGTGCATGAAACAAGCATTTGAGGGGTGAGGGGGAGTATTTTCTCCTGTCAGAGTTGTGGATATTCCCTTCCACTAGCACAGACGGGGCAGGGGATTCTGGGATGTGAAGTCCAAATGCCCCTACAGGAAAGCAAGTAAACAAACCTTGAACAGGAGGGGTGTTATCCCAGAACCAAGGAGGAGAAAATGAGAGGAATTCAATAGGAAAGTTTTGCAAATCCACAACCATTATAATCATAAGTATTATTATTGGGTTGTCACTATTAGTGATAATCATTTTGGAAATGTGGAATTATTATAATCATAATTACAAGTATTACCAGTGTTATCATTATTGTTTTATCACTATTAATAATAATCATTTTGGGAATTTGCAGAATTATAATAATCATAAGTATTATCATTTTGTCATTATTGATAATTAATCATTTTGGAAATCCAGCATTATAATCATAAGTGTTATGGTCATCATTTGTTATCACTATTAATGATACCAGTAATCATTGTGGGAATCGAGCATTATAATAATAAGTATTACCATTTTGTCATTATCGCTATTAATAATGAGTGACCATTTTGGAAATCCAGAATTATAGTCATAAGTATCATCATTTTGTTATTACTATTAATGATAATCATTTTGGAAATCCAGAATTATTATAATCATAATTACAAATATCAGCATTATCATTGTTTTATCACTATTAATGATAATCATTTTGGGAATTAGCAGAGTTGTAATAATCACATTACTGTATTATCATTTTATCATTAATGACAATGATTTTTGGAATCCAGAATTATAATAATCATTATTATCATTATTATTTTGTCATTATCACTATTAATGATAATCATTTTCGGAATCCAGAATTATAATAATCATAAGTATTATCATTATCCCTATTAATCATAGAATCATAGAGTTGGAGGGGACCTCCAGGGTCCAACCCCCTGCTCAATGCAGGATTCATTAAACCATCCCAGAAAGATGACTGTCCTAATGATGGGTTATCATTTTGGAAATCCAGAATTATAGTCATAATTCTAAGTACGTATTATCATTTTGTTATCCCTATTAACGATAACCATTCTGGAAATCCAGAATTATGGATATAATGATACTTATAATCATTTTGTTATCCCTATTAATGATAAATAATCATTTTGGAAATCCAGAATTATGGATATAATGATACTTATAATCATTTTGTTATCCCTATTAATGATAAATAATCATTTTGGAAATCCAGAATTATGGATATAATGATACTTATAATCATTTTGTTATCCCTATTAATGATAAATAATCATTTTGGGAATCCAGAATTACTATAATCATAATAATGATTATTATTGTTTCGTTACTATTATCACTATTAATGACAGAATTATTACCATCATTACCATTATCATTATCCTTTATTATTATGAACATGAAGAGCAACCACTATCAAAAGGCCTCTCCTGCGCCCCCCACCCTCGTCAGATAGACTGCTGTTGTTTTTGGAGGCCCTACTTTTGCTCTTTTTTTCCCTCCCTCATCCACCCACCCTGGACTACAACTCCCATCAAGATTCTCTCGGGGGCGACGGGAGTTTAGGCAAGGCCCAGCCGAAAGCGACGGGGGTTGGGGACAATGGGAGTTGTAGTCCTTTCACGTGCTTAATTTTCCCCCTCCCCCCCCAGCTGAGGAAGGAAGGCAGGCCTCGGTTTTTTTTCCCCATCTCCTCCGGCCTCACCTCATGTCTCTCCCGTAAAGGAAGCACGGTCTCCGCTCCGGCTGAGGCGGGGGAAACGATTCCCGGCGGCTCGCGCTCGAAAGAAGGGGAAAAAAGAAAAGCCTGAGAGAAAAGCCACCCGGTCTCCTCAGGCACTCGCCGCTTCGCGCACTTCGCAACAAGCCTCGCCGCGATTGGACCGCGCGGCTTAGTAAGCGAGCTCTCTACGGGTTGTTCTGACCCCTGACCCGTTGTAACCAATCGGGCTTGGCTTTTGCCCCCCTCCGCCTTTCTTTTGAAAGCTATTGGTCGTTCTGTCTGTCTGTCCCGTTGAACGCCGCTTATCCCAATAAGGGGAAACTGTAGCCAATAGCGGGAATGCGTCAACCAATCCCAAAGAGAGTCATGGGCGGGCGATTCCAACTGTGGACGCATGCGCGGGGCGGGAAACCTGGACTTTCCATAAGAAACCTCATTGAAGCCCGAAAGTGTTTAGTGCGCATGTGCGTAGATTCTTCATAATAGGATGAAAAGAGAGCATTTTCACCAAGAAGCAGAGTGGCGCAGCGGAAGCGTGCTGGGCCCATAACCCAGAGGTCGATGGATCGAAACCATCCTCTGCTAATTTTTTTTTTCTTTTTTTCCCCTCCTTCCTAAATTGTCCAAGATAATTTTAAGATAAATTCAGAAAAGCCGATGCACATTTTGCTTTAATCCTTCAGCTTGACGCTTGGCTTATTACTCTTGCGTTTAAGGATTTAACTTTTGCATTCTGGTCATTCCTTTGATACAGCCAGACTGGGAAAAGTGCATCATGGAAAGAGAAATTTCCTTTTTTTAAAAAACTTTACTTTCCCTCCATGTGCATCTGGGTTTGTTTACTTGGGTCTTTCCACCAGCTCTGCTTCCCCCCACCCATATCTGGGAATCTTTTTATTTTAGATGTTAATTTTTTTAAAAAAAAAATTCCTTTATCTTGCATTAAACTGGTAACGTTAAGTGAGTTTAAAGCTGATTTTTCTTTGTGTCATCTGGGGAGTTGTAGATGTGCATAATCCAGGTTTATTTTTCTTCAATTTTTTAAAAAGTGAAAATTCTGCTTTTCATAATAGCTGGAGGAAGTAACCAGTTGAACTCAGAAGCTAGCTCCATTAATCCATTCAGAGGGGCATCTTGTTTTTTTGCATAATCTCCTGTTGGTGCCTGATCCCTAATCTAAAACTCAATTCCTGCTTTTCTTCCTTTTAATATTTCAATTCCCTCCCAGCCCAACCTCTGGGTGAAATTAGTGCAGTGCCAAAGGGTGGTCGGTAGAGGGCGAGCTTGCTCTTCCCATCATTTCTTAACCTCTTTTTGGCAGGGCTATCTATCTATCTATCTATCTATCTATCTATCTATCTATCTATCTATCTATCTATCTCTATCATCTTTTCATCTACCTACCTACCTATCTACCCATCTATCTTTATATCTATCTTCTATCTATGTCTATCTATCTTTATAATCAATCTACCTAATTTTTCTTCTAATCTGTCTTTGTCTCCATCCTATCAGGACAGACTTCATGAACTCAATCTGTATAATCTTGAGGACAGAAGGGAAAGGAGGGACATGATCGAAATATTTAAATACGTTAAAGGATTAAATAAGGTACAGGGGGGAAGTGTTTTTAATAGGAAAGTGAACCCAAGAACAAGGGGCCACAATCTGAGAGGTTAGTTGGGGCAAAGATCAGAAGCAACATGAGAAAATATTTGACTGAGAGTAGTAGATGCTTGGAACAAACTTCCAGCAGACATGGTTGGTAAATACTAACTGGAAATAGTAAAAAGGCAGTAAAAAGGCAGACTAGATGGACCATGAGGTCTTTTTCTGCCATCAATCTTCTATGTTTCTATTTCTCTATTTATCCATCTATCTCAGTGCTTCCCAACCTTGGCAACTTGAAGATATTTGGACTTCAACTCCCAGAATTCCCCAGCCAGCATTTGCTGGCTGGGGAATTCTGGGAGTTGAAGTCCAAGGTTGGGAAACACTGATCTATCTTATCCATCTATCCATCCATCTTCTATCTTAACTATCTATCATATCTATCTATCAACAACCCACATACCAACTTATGCATTCAATTATTAATTTTATTTACCCCTCAATGTGAGTGGATGGTTTATTGTAGCATAAAATCTGAGATTTTCAGTCTCAGCTCCCAGAATTCCCCAGCCATTCATAGATGGACTTCCAACGCCCCAAATTCCAACTTATGAAATTCCGAGAGTTGGAAGTGCAACACGCATCAAGTTTAACAAGCAGCGGATTTAAACGTGATTTACCTGATAGGATTAATCCCTCCACAAAACACCAGTGGAGAATTCCTAAATTCCCATATTCCAACTTGGTCCTTGAAGGAGATTGCGGTGTTTTAATTTACCGTAATTTAAATTATTTCACTTTTATGCCGCTCAATCCCATCGGACTCAGGGCGGCTTACAACAATGAGTAAAACAATACAAAGCTACAAAAGTCAAACAAGTAATAAAAACAGTGAAAACCCCCATTATAAAAACCCTAAGAAACTATCCAATCAAACACATATACATACCAGTCGGAAAATTTGTTTGTTTATTTATTTATTTATTATATTTGTAGGCCGCCCCTTTCCGTGGACTCGGGGCGGCTCACAACACAATAAAACAATTCATAACAAATCTAATAATATACAATTTAAAATTTAAAATAGTTTTAAAAAACCCCATTTTTAAGCAGACATACCATACATAAATTATATAGGCCCGGGGGAGTTATCTCAATTCCCCCATGCCTGACGACAAAGGTGGGTTTTGAGGAGTTTACGAAAGGCAAGGAGGGTAGGTAGGAGCAGTTCTAATCTCTGGGGGGGAGCTGGTTCCAGAGAGTCGGGGCTGCCACAGAGAAGGCTCTTCCCCTGGGGGCCCGCTAACCGACATTGTTTAGTTGACGGGACTCGGAGAAGGCCAACTCTGTGGGACCTAATTGGTCACTGGGATTCGTGCAGCAGAAGGCGGTCTCGGAGATATTCTGGTCCGATGCCATGAAGGGCTTTAAAGGTCATAACCTATAATCTAGTTAGTTAGTTAATTAATTAGTTAGTTATATTTCTGTGCTGCCCAACTCCCCAAGGACTCAGGGCGGCTCAATTTGTACATGTTTGCTAGGAACAATCAGCAAATCATGGAAAAGATGTTTGTTACCCATCCGAGTCCATGGAAGCGATGTGTGTATTTGCTCAGAAGTAAATTATTCACCTTCTGCATTTCTGGCTGAGGCTACTTAGAATCTCGTTTGAATTGCAGCTGAAATGAAATGAAGATTTATGGCAAAATTGTTCTGTCCGGCTCTCTGGCAGACTCCTCCCAAAAATTCACAGGTACAAATTTCAGACACACACACGTTTGAAATTTCAAAACAATATTCTTTATAATGAAAGTCACTTAAACCAAGCCCTCTTTTGGTATAGCCAAGAGCACTGGTCTCCAAACAAACTGGTAATTTGTACAAGTCCCTTATCAGTTCTGAGATACTTAGCAATTCACAGTCCTTCTTCTTTCACAAAGTGAAACACACTTTGCTCTGGTTTAATTTCAAAGCGGGGGAAAAATCAGCACACACAAAAAGTCAAAGTCAGTAAAGCAATCACAAAACACAAGGATCAGATAATCCTCCACAATGGCCAAACCCACAGGCTGCTCTTTATAGCAGCCTCACTAAGTACCACAGCCCCACCCAACCACAGGTGGCCTCATTTTCTTTGATAATAATCTCTCAGTTGTTGCTGCCTATGCATCGCTCTCCGCATGCGTGGCTGTATCATTAACTCTTGTTCTGAATCCAAGGAGGAGCTAGATAATTGATCTCCTTCTGAGCTGTCTGCCCCACTCTCCTCCTCCCTGTCACTCACGTCTTCTGGATTAGAGGAGCCTTCATCAGCAGATTCCACCGGGGGCAAAACAGGCCTGCAGCATGTGGATGTCTCCCCCACATCCACAGTCCTTGGGGCAGGAGCTGGGCCAGAGCTAACCACAACAAAAATGAGGATGGAAAAACTAAGTTTCAAATTAGAAACATAGAAGTCTGACGGCAGAAAAAGACCTCATGGTCCATCTAGTCTGCCCTTATACTATTTTCTGTATTTTATCTTAGGATGGATATATGTTTATCCCAGGCATGTTTAAATTCAGTTACTGTGGATTTATCTACCACGTCTGCTGGAAGTTTGTTCCAAGGATCTACTACTCTTTCAGTAAAATAATATTTTCTCATGTTGCTTTTGGTCTTTCCCCCAACTAACTTCAGATTGTGTCCCCTTGTTCTTGTGTTCACTTTCCTATTAAAAACACTTCCCTCCTGGACCTTATTTAACCCTTTAATATATTTAAATGTTTCGATCATGTCCCCCCTTTTCCTTCTGTCCTCCAGACTATAAAGATTGAGTTCATTAAGTCTTTCCTGATACGTTTTATGCTTAAGACCTTCCACCATTCTTGTAGCCCGTCTTTGGACCCGTTCAATTTTGTCAATATCTTTTTGTAGGTGAGGTCTCCAGAACTGAACACAGTATTCCAAATGTGGTCTCACCAGCATTCTATATAGCGGGATCATAATCTCCCTCTTCCTGCTTGTTATACCTCTAGCTATGCAGCCAAGCATCCTACCTGCTTTCCCTACCGCCTGACTGCACTGTTCACCCATTTTGAGACTGTCAGAAATCACTACCCCTAAATCCTTTTCTTTTGAAGTATTTGCCAACACAGAACTGCCAATACAATACTCAGATTGAGGATTCCTTTTCCCCAAGTGCATTATTTTACATTTGGAAACATTAAACTGCAGTTTCCATTGCTTTGACCATTTATCTAGTAAAGCTAAATCATTTACCATATTACAAACGCCTCCAGGAATATCAACCCTATTGCACACTTTAGAGTCATCGGCAAATAGGCAAACCTTCCCTACCAAACCTTTCCCTATGTCATTGAAATTGATTTACAGTGTGCTGGTAAATCCTCAGTTTAACCGCCACAACCCCAGAATCTCTGTTGCTAAGAGAGACATTTGTCAAGTGAATTTCACTCTGTTTTGCAACCTTCGTTGCCACAACTGTGGGTAATATTAGTAACGCCGTCCTTAATGAATCGGGCTCTTCTCCCCGTTGATTGGCTGTGTCGGAAGGTCAGAAAAGGGAGATCAGGATCGGGTGATCACCAACCCTGCGAGACGTCGACCATCATCAATATGAGTCAGTTTTGAAATCTGGATCATGGGGCCACGGGGAAGCCGCCACGGTCATTGTGAAAAATGGTCCTGTTTTTCCATGCCGTCATAATTTTGAACGGTCACTAAACAGACGGTGCTTGTAAGCAACCTCATCTTCAAATTTCTAGGTTCTATCATATCTCAAGACCTAAAATGGTCACCTAACATCAACAACATCAAAAAAGCACAACAAAGAATGTTCTTTCTGTGCTAACTCAGGAAGCTCAAACTGCCCAAGGAGCTGCTGATCCAGTTCTACAATCATTGAGTCTGTCATATACACCTCTTTGGTCCTGCAACCCAACAAGACCGACACAGACTTCAGAGGAGAATCAGAACTGCAGAAAAAACAATGGCTGCCAACCTGCCTTCCATTGAGGACCTGTATACTGCACAAGTCAAAAAGAGGGTGGTGAAAATATTTACTGACCCCTCACATCCTGGACACAGTTTCAACTCCTACCTTCAAAACGTCCATCACTCTACTAAACAAATAATTCCCTCAACACCGTCAAACTTTTTACTATGTCTGCACTTCTATTTCTACTGGTTTTTTCTCACCATTCCTATCAACATTTTCCTCCCACTTAGGACTGTATGAATGTCACTTGTTGCTTGTATTCTTAAGACTTTTATTAATATTCTTTCTTCATTGCTTATTTGACCCCTATGACGATCATTGTGTTGTACCACATGATTCTTGACAAATGTATATTTTCTTTTATGTACACTGAGATCATCTGCACCAAGACAAATTCCTTGTGTGTCCAATCACACCTGGCCAATAAAGAATTCTATAATTCTATTATTATCTATTTTCTTTTAACGATCCCGTAATCCTTTGTAAGTCCGGGCAACTGAATGGATAGTATTTATTTATTTATCTATTTATCTATTTATTTATTTATTTATATTTATTTATTGATTGATTGATTGATTGAATTTGTATGCCGCCCCTCTCCGCAGACTCGGGGCGGCTAACAACAGTAATAAAACAGCATATAACAATAATCCAATACTAAAAACAGTTAAAAACCCATTATTATAAAAACCAATCATACAGTAGAGTGTTTTTACTGGCCCATTGCCTTTCCTGTTGCCACCATGGAGTTTTATTCAGCAGATAATATTCTCAATGGGTCCAGAGAAAGAAATCTCTGCTTCTACCTAAGGTCGAACTCACAGCTCTAGCCTTACGACACCTCGCTGCTCTTCTTTTTCAGCGCCGTCAAAATTTGAAACAGTCACTAAACGAACTGTGCTTGTAAGCAGCCATGCAGAAATTTTCTTTATTCTTCTTTTTTTGCGGAATAAAGTGTTGATCCAGTTTGAGGAGCCTTTAAAATCCTGGGGGGAAAAATGAATCTGCCTCGATACTTTGATTGCTTTTTTTCCTTTTCGTTAAATGAAATGGGGGGGGGGGGGAGAACCTCAGCAGATTGCTGGATTAATGATCAACCTGTCAAGGTTCCAGGTAGCATCCAAACTAAATCAGAATCCCAGTCAAAATACTCCTCAAAGTTCCAATTTATTTCCGGAGCCATCCTGGCACCCACACCGGGAAGCCTCTGCATCACGTTGCCCACTCAGGTTGTGCCAGCGTGGCCAGTCCTCCTTCCGCTTCCGCCCAGGTGGGTGGGCACAGGATGACCTTGAACCCCTCGAAAGAATGCTTTCTGGTTGCATCAGTTCCCTCATGAAAATCACTTCTCCCAAGTTTCCATCAACATCAGGCCTTCTAAAGATAGTTAATCACCAATTTCTGCACCGGCTTGACAAACTCTTAAAAAAACCCCAGAATCGTACTTCAATTAATTTGCTGGTTGAGGATTTTATCGCCTTGGTTGCTAGGCTGGTTTCGCAGGAAGAGGGGAAAAAATCAATTTCCTGCCTGCAGGTTTTTTTATGAGGGAATTTTGAAGCCCGGCAAACAAACAAACAAACAAACAAATGCTTTATGAACTTTTATAAAGTGGGAAGGAAACCTTCAAGGGCATTTAGTCCACCCCTCTTCAAGGGGAAGGAAAACCAGTTTTCCAAGCTCTGGAAGAAGTAGCTGGCAAGAGTCTTCAAACATTTCTGGAAATGGAGAATTTTCATCCATCCATCTTTGTAGAGAAGGAACATTCAGAAATGACATGATATTTCACATTTCAGGATCTATGAAAACCTTGGCATATCTTTCTGTCTGTCTGCCTCTCTCTCTCATCTATCTATCTATTAACCTGTCTATCAATCTGTCTGTCTATCAGTCCATTTATCCATCAACCCATCTAATTCCTATCTATCCTCATTTATTTATCATTATCCCCTCTCTCTAGCTGTTTGTCTGGTCTGTCTCTCCTCTCGCCCTCTCTCTGTATGTCTATCTCATCTATCTATCCATCCACTCACCTATTTTCTATCATCATTTATATCTATCATCATGTATTTATCATCTCTACCATCTGTATAGCTGTCTGTCTGTCTGTCTGTCTGTCTATCTATCATCAACTGGTGATAGGCTGGACTAGATGACCTACAAGGTCCTTTGCAACTCTGTTATTCTGGTCTCTTCAATCTCTCTTTCTCCCTCCCCCTCTCTTATCTCTCCTTTCTCTCTCTCTATCCATATCTCTCTCTCTCCCACTCTCTCCCTCTATCACTATCTCTCCCTCTATCTTATCTCTCCTATCTATCTATCTATCTATCTATCTATCTATCTATCTATCTATCTATCTATCTATATATCCTATCTATCTATCTATCATCTCTATCTATCTATCTATCTATCTATCTATCTATCTATCTATCTATCTATCTATCTATCATCTCTATCTATCGCTATATCTCTTATCTCTCCCCCCTCTCAATCTCTCTCTATCACTATCTCTATCTTATTTCTCTCTATTTTCTCTCTCTCTCTCTCTATCCATCCATCCATCCATCTCAATCTCTCTCTACCACTCTCTTATCTCTCTTCTCTATCTATCTCTCACTATCTCTATTTTATCTCTCTCCCTATCTATCTGTCTATCTATCTATCTTATTTCTCCTATCTATCTATCCATCTATCTCTATCACAATCTCTCTACCGCTATCTCTCTTATCTCTTATCTCTCCTCTGCCTCTCCATCCATCCATCCACCCACACACCCACACACCTATCTATCTATCTATCTATCTATCTATCTATCTATCTATCTATCTATCTATCTATCTATCCTCTCTCTCATCTATCCATCCCTCTATTATAAATCCATTGCCTCGCTAATCTCAACGTTGCTTTCTTTTTTTTTCTCTCCTCAAAAGAGCCAAGAGGCTTTGCCAACAAAACGAATTGGAGGGCAGAGGAGGGAGCGAGAGACGGGGCGAGGAAGAAATTGACCTTGTTTTCCCTCTCCCCCCCAACGGGAAAAAAGTTAGCTCCCTCTTGGTACCTGGGGACCCTCCCACCTGGCGCTGGTGCTGTGTTCCCCTTCCCTAAAGAAGCTTTTAAAAAAAAAAATCCGTGCCCGAGATTGCAGAGGAAAGAAATTGAGAATCCCAAGCAGGGGATGGGACGGGAGGAAGATGTGATAAGCCTTGTCCATCAAATTTCCCCCCCCTTTTTTTTCCTTTCTGCCAGGGTGGGGAGGAAGAAGAGGAGGAGGAAGGTTTGCCTGGGCAGGAAGGGGTTAAGCTGCCTGGCTGCTGATAGCCGAAATTGAACCAGGAGGAGGAAAAGGGAAAAAAAAGAAAAGAGAGAGAGAGACTGACTCAGTCTGGAGATTTCACTCATTCCTGTCCTGTCGGAGCTTCGGGAAGGAAGGAGAGGCGGGTGCTTTGTAGAAGTTGCTGAGCTGGGGTCTCCAGGGCACACGCCAGGCGGGCCCGTCCAGAGAGAGCTGTCCGGCTGGAGGAAGCCACTTGGGGTCATTCCTCCCTGGGCCAGAGAGACAGATCCAACAGGGGAGTGAGTAGCGGGGTCCGGTACCCACAAGTGTGGGCAGGTATAGCCAGCCGATGGAGAACTAGGGTGCCCTGCTTGGGTTTGAACCCGCCGACTGCATGCCATCGCTCGGCTGGGGGTGCCTAGGAAGGGATTGGGGTCATTAAGAGTCTCTCTGGACAAGAGGGGGGTCTCTAGAGTCAGGTCAAGGAAGGGACGGGGTGCCCCATGGAGGTCGCAATGCTGGCTTGGGCACTGTTGGCCGCCGTGTGTCAGTCGTATCGGACGGAGGGCGCCAACCTCACCCTCGCCGTGGTCCTGCCACGCCACAACACCACCTACCCGTGGGCCTGGCCGCGGGTTGGCCCGGCTATCGAGCTGGCCATCCAGAAGCTGAACGCCCAGCCCGACCTCCTGCCGGGCTACACAGCACAACTGGTTTTCGGCAACAGCGAAGACAGCCACGGGGTCTGTTCGGATATCATGGCTCCGTTGGCCGCCGTGGATCTAAAGATGGCTTACGACCCCCACGCCTTCGTGGGACCGGGCTGCGTCTACTCCACGGCGCCCGTGGCCCGCTACACCCGGCATTGGGGCCTGCCCTTGGTGACGGCGGCGGCCGAGGCGGTGGGCTTTGCCCTCAAAGGGGACGAGTACGCCTTGGTGACCCGTACGGGGGCCAGCCACGGGAAGCTGGGGGAATTTGGGGTCAGCCTCAGCTGGCATTTCAACTGGACCAACCGGGCCATGTTGCTTTACTGGGAGAAGCAGACGGATGACCGCCCGTGTTTCTTCGCCGTCGAGGGTCTCTACATGTCCGTCCACAACATGACGATCGAAGACGTCCCCTTCATGTCGACCAATTATACGGACCTGATCCACGACATCAAGCAGAAAGCTCGGAGTAAGTTCTCCACCGACCTGGGCATCCTATATAATGATAATAATGATAATAATGATGAGGATAATGATGAGAATAATGATGAGAATATCATAATAATGATAATAATGATAATAATAGTAATTATTTTACAATTAATTACAATTACAAAAATAATTATACAATATAAATTATATTATAATTTTTAATTGTTCAGTTCTGGAGACCTCACCTACAAAAAGATATTGACAAAATTGAACAGGTCCAAAGAGGGGCTACAAGAATGGTGGAAGGTCTTAAGCATAAAACGCATCAGGAAAGACTTCATGAACTCCATCTGTATAGTCTGGAGGACAGAAGGAAACGGGGGACGTGATCAAAACATTTAAATATGTTAAAGGGTTAAATAAGGTCCAGGAGGGAAGTGTGTTTTAATAGGAAAGTGAACACAAGAACAAGGGGACACAATCTGAAGTTAGTTGTGGGAAAGATCAAAAGCAACATGAGAAAATATTATTTTACTGAAAGAGTAGTAGATCCTTGGAACAAACTTCCAGAAGATGTGGTTGATAAATCCACAGTCACTGAATTTAAACATGCCTGGGATAAACATAGATCCATTGTAAGATAAAATACAAGAAATAGTATAAGGGCAGACTAGATGGATCATGAGGTCTTTTTCTGCCGTCAATCTTCTATGTTTCTATGTAATCTAATAATTATAATTATTTATTATAATCACTGTTTGTAATTAATAATTATAATTATATCTGGGGAATCCAGAGCATGATACCATGGCCTTTCGAGATTGAAGGATGCCAGTGCAATCATTATAAATAATCTTTGGACACTTGAGAAGTGTTCGACTTGTGATATTGTGATATGGAATCCAGCATATACATCTCATTTGCTGCGTATTACCGTTTTTTGTCAATAACAATAACAACAAAACAATAATAACAACAATAACAGAGTTAGAAGGTGGCTTTTGGAGGTCTTCTAGTCCAACCCCTTGCATAGGCAGGAAACCCTGTACTACTTCATACAAATGGTCTCTTCTTAAAATCTTCTAGTGATGGACCATTCACAACTTCTGGAGGCAAGCTGTTCCACTGGTTACTTGTTCTCATTGTTGGGGTTTTTCTCCTTAGTTCTAAGTTGCTTCTCTCCTTGTTTAGTTCCCACCCGTTGCTTCTTGTTCAACCCTCGGGTGCTTTGGAGAATAGCATCCTTCCATGTTTGACCGCTAGGAAATAGAAGATGGATCGATTATCTTGTCTTTTAGGGGGCTGGGGAGCAGGGAAAGCACTCAGCATGATCTCAGAGGCACTCTTGCCCAAGGCTGGAGGCACCTAGAGAAGGAAACCCCTTGTTCTTCAGAACTGGTTGGGTGGGATCTTGGAGGTCCTCCCTCCAGGGTCTTCCTTGGGCCCACGAGCCTGTCTTCCAAGCTTGGGAAGCAGGGAGGGTCGAAAGAGTTGTCTCTGAGTATGGCCAGAAAGCTTCTCTCCACTGTGGAGTTGATGGAGAGAAAGTCCATTCCCCGGATCAAACCGTCGGCTTCTCCGAATGACAGTCGTGGTTTGCTTATCAGATGGTCATAATGTGGTCCAGTGGGATTCTCTTAGCAACTTCCTCGCTTTAGTAATAAAAAAATTGCGTAACAACCTCCTCGCTTATCCATGCAAATTCTGTGCGGCCTTGCTTAACAACCTCCTAGCTTAGCCATGCAAATTCTGTGCGACCTGCTTAACAACCTCCTTGGTTAGCCATGCAAATTCTGCGCGACTTACTTAACAACCTCCTCGGTTAGCCATGCAAATTCTGCGCGACCTGCTTAACAACCTCCTTGCTTAGCCATGCAAATTCTGTGCGACCTGCTTAACAACCTCTTCGCTTAGCAAAGCAAATTCTGTGAGACTTGCTTAACAACCTCCTCGCTTAGCCATGCAAATTCTGTGCGACTTGCTTAACAACCTCCTCGCTTAGCCATGCAAATTCTGCGCGACCTGCTTAACAACCTCCTCGCTTAGCCATGCAAATTCTGTGCGACTTGCTTAACAACCTCCTCGCTTAGCCATGCAAATTCTGCGCGACCTGCTTAACAACCTCCTCGCTTAGCCATGCAAATTCTGCGCGACCTGCTTAACAACCTCCTCGCTTAGCCATGCAAATTCTGCGTGACCTGCTTAACAACCTCCTCGCTTAGCAATGCTAAGTCTCTGTTGTGGTTGCAAATCGAGGAGTCCCCATATTAGGGAGGATCGAGATAGAAAAACTGTGTGGGCCAGCGGCATGTCACCCCCTTCCTCAAACTTCCTCTCTTTTCGCTCTGGTGTGAGTTGTTTTGTTGTCATCTGCAAAGTTGTTATTTCAGGATCTGGCCACTTTTGCTCAGGAATGTTCCCAGACTGCTCCGAGCCCCCCTCCTCAAAAGAGGAGGCTTGCGAAACCCGTAAATCTAAGTCAAGGAGTTAATACCCAGAGCTCTGCCCTTAGGCTGAGTTTTTAACTTTTTACTTTTGCAAAAACATACACACATGTATACATATTTTTTTGCTGATAATGAAAAGGAAGGGAGACTAGTATAGATCTATTTCAAACTATTTTGCTCTCATCAGCCAGCCATACCATTCTACAGAAAAAAAACATATACATATACATACATACCTACATACATACATGTAACATATTTTTGCTGATAATTCTGCAGAAAAAACATAAACATACATACATACATATATACATGTACTGTAACATATTTTTGCTGATAATGAAAAGGAAGGGAATATAATATTGATCTAGTTCAAGCTATTTTGCTGTCATCAGCCAGCTATACCATTCAACAGAAAAAATTATATAAATATATAAATTATATCTATATCTACATACATACATACATACATACATACATACATACATACATACATATAATTCTCTGCCTTACAAGGCAAAGGTTGCAGGTTCAAGTCCCAGTGGTATGGCTAGCTGATGAGGCCAAAATAAGGCCGAAATAGATCTATCCTAGTCTCCCTTAATTTTCAAATTCAGCAAAAAAAAATGTGACATATATATATATATATGCATACATATATATACATATATATACTGTGTGTATATATATATATATATATATATATGTAGATTGTTCTGAGTTCGGGTTTTGCCCTGTGTAATGTTTTGCATGTCTATGCGACGTTTCGGTGAAATCTCATTCACCATCTTCAGGCTGGAGTTCCAATCTATATATATAATTCCGATATCCTCCCTCGCAACCCGAACAGCTGGCCGGCGATCCTCCTGGCACAGAGAGCCAGGAAATAAATATAAATCAATTCATTAGCCCGGCCAACCCTTGACAGAATTGGACCCGAGGCGTGTACGTTCTCTCCATCTGCACGGGTCGACCCAAAGACTCCGCGAAGACTTTTGGGTGGGAATCATCCCAGATGAGAACTGGGCAAAAAGAAAGAAAGGAATATGTATCTCTTTTTTCTTTTTGGAGAAAAATCCACTTAAAAAAAAAAAGATTGGATTTTTGCAGCTGGATCTGGACTTTCTCTCTGCTCTTTGTGTTTGTGTGTTTGTGTGTGTGTTAACCTGTCCGTTTGGACTTTTGCACAGGTTATACCTGAGCTGAGGGCAGCTTGCTTTGCAAACGGACCTCCCAAATGCAAGGACTTTTGGCCTCCTTGTACCATAACACAATCTTATGCCTGTGTGTGTGTGTTGGGGAAATTGTGTTTGTGTGCACTATGGAGGCATGGTCCTGCGTAGCCAAAGGTCTCCTCCTCCCTCTTCTCCAAGTCCTGCCCTTCAACATTTCGGCTGTTTCCTGCTGATTTTCAAAGCCGCCCGATAACGGATTGTTTTGCCAGCCGGATCTTAGGAAGGGAGGGTCCTTTGAGGTCATCTGTCCCATCCCTCTTCTATTCAAGGCGAGAAGTCCTGGCTGAGGACTTCTCGCCTCGGTTTCCTGACACAAACCTCCGTTTCTGGATTTCCAAAGAAGCATAATCACAACATAATATATAATAATCACTCCAACCCAATAAAATTTAATACGGAGAAAAAGAAAAATGCCGCTTGGCGGGACCCAGGGGAAGAGCCTTCTCTGTGGCGGCCCCGGCCCTCTGGAACCAACTCCCCCCAGATATTAGAATTGCCCCCACCCTCCTTGCCTTTTGTAAGCTCCTTAAAACCCACCTCTGCCGCCAGGCATGGGGGAATTGAGATGCTCTTTCCCCCTGGGCCTTTACAATTTCATGTGTGGTATGTCTGTATGTCTGTTTGTTTTTTTATATTAATGGGTTTTTAAATCATTTTTAGTATTTATTGGATTATTATTGTACAGTACATTGTTTTATTACTGTTGTTAGCCGCCCCGAGTCTCTGGAGAGGGGCGGCATACAAATCCAATAAATAAATGAATAAATGAATAAATGAATGAATGAATGAATGAATGAATGAATGAATAAATAAATAAATAAATAAATTTTAAAAAAGCAAGGTTTTACACCTGGGCAGCAAAATCTCAAAGGCACCAGGACCGATTAGGCAAATCCTGCCTCAAAAACAATCCGTGTGAGATGGACCTTGGAGTCCCAGTTGGACGGTCCCTTAAATATGAGGCAGAAGTGTCCAGCCGCAGCCAAAAAAACTAATAATACAATCCTCAGTTGCATAGAGAGGCATAGAATCAAAATTGTTAGTACCGCTTTATAAAGCTTTAGTAAGTTCACATTATTATTGTTGTTGTTGTTTTGTTATTTCTATTGTTATTATTTCACAAAAAACAATAATACGCAGCCTACGAGATTTATAGGCTGGATTTCCTATCACAACGTCACAAGTCGAACACTTATCAAGCATCTGTGTGATGCATTATTGTTTTTGCTGTGACCATGATGATGATATTATTATTTGCAATGTTCTCTCCTCGGTCTGAGCTAATTTGTTGTCTCCTTTTGGCTCATTTGGGGGGGGGGGGACGGTGGACGGTTGCACACCTTTTTCCTGGAAATGGTTTTAATTAATTGTTCCCCGTACAATTTAAGATTCTGGCAAGTTCTCTCCTGGTTTATTTGCCGAGGAGATTTATAGAAGGCCTGGAGCTGCGAAGATCTGGTCAGCTGACGAAATGGGGTCATAAAGGCACCGGCTCTATTGGGGGGAAATTTGGAAGGAGGGGAAAATCAATGAAAGACGAAATATCACAGCCAAATCTGGAGGTTTAGGGGTGGTGGTGCCTGTGAGCCAGGAATGGTGCTAATCTGTCTGTCTGTCTGTCTGTCTATCATCTCTCCTCTATCACCTCTCTTCTTTCTCAATCATCTTCCACTCTATCTAACTACCTTCCTACCTACCTATCATTTATCTATTTTTCTATTATCTTCATCTCTCTCTCCCCCCCGTCTTCAGATCTCTCTTTCATATCTATTTCTATCCATCTATCATCTATCTATCTTCATAACTCTATCTCCTCTCTCAGTCATCTCATTTATCTATCTATCTATTCCTCTATCTATCATTTATCTATTCTCTATTATCTTCATCTCTTTCATTCTATAACTATCTCTTTCTTCCTCTCTCCCTCCCTCTCTTTCATCTATCTACCTTTCATCTCTGTCTATATCTATCTATCCATCATCTATCTATCTTCATATCTCTATCTCCTCTCAATCATCTCTCATCTTTCTGTCTATCATTTTCATCTCTCTCCCTCTATCTTCATCTCTCTCTCTTATATCTATATCTATCCATCATCTATCTTCATATCTCTATCTCCTTTTAATCATCTCTCATCTATATATGTCTGTCTATCATTTTCATCTCTTTGCCTCATCTCTCTTCATCTCTCTCTTTCTCTCATTATATTTATTTCTCTATATCTATCTATCTTTCTATCTATCTTGATTTTTCTCTTTCACCTATCATTTCTCTCAATCATTTCTCATCTATCTGTCCATCTATCTTCATCACTCTCTCTATCCTCTCTCCCCCTCAATCCTCTCTCACCTCTATCAATCTATCAATCTATCTATCTATCTGTCATATCTATCTATCTATCTATCTATCTATCTATCTATCTATCTATCTATCTATCTATCTAATCTATCCACCCATCCATCCATCCATCCATTTATCTTCATCACCCCCCCCATCTCTCTCCTCTCTATCAATCCCCTCTCTCTCATCTATCAATCAATCAATCAATCCATCTATCTATCCTGTAGCGTGCCAAGGCTACGGGATGGGCAGCCCTGCTTGGAAACAGCCGAGCCCCCCAACCCAGGCTCGCAGGAGGACTGAAAAATCGCTTCTTCCCTCTCTTGCAAGTCAGCCAAACAGGAAAAAGGTGGCTGGGGCAGGGGGCTGCTTTGCGTGTTGCCGGGACCCCTCCCGGGGGGACAGAACGTGTCCCTTGACCTTGGTTTGCCGGTGGCGGGAAGGACGCTCGGCAGGAAAATAACAGGATGTCTCTCGGCCCGAGGCCCAGCCGCTGCGAATGGGGGAAAGAGTGAAAGCTCAGCCTCCCTCGCTTTACCAGGTGGGCAATGGGTATAAAGGGGTGACCACCTGGGCTAGCCCATTTCCATCCCATAGAAACATAGAAGACTGACGGCAGAAAAAGACCTCATGGTCCATCTAGTCTGCCCTTATACTATTTCCTGTGTTTTATCTTACAATGGATCTATGTTTATCCCAGGCATGTTTACATTCAGTTCCTGTGGATTGACCAACCACGTCTGCTGGAAGTTTGTTCCAAGGATCTACGACTCTTTCAGTGAAATAATATTTTCTCATGTTGCTTTTGATCTTTCCCCCAACTAACTTCAGATTGTGTCCCCTTGTTCTTGGGTTCACTTTCCTATTAAAAACACTTCCCTCCTGGACCTTATTTAACCCTTTCACATATTTAAATGTTTCGATCATGTCCCCCCTTTCCCTTCTGTCCTCCAGACTCTACAGGTTGAGTTCATGAAGTCTTTCCTGATACGTTTTATGCTTAAGACCTTCCACCATTCTTGTAGCCCGTCTTTGGACCCGTTCAATTTTGTCAATATCTTTTTGTAGGTGAGGTCTCCAGAACTGAACACAGTATTATTCCAAATGTGGTCTCACTAGCACTCTATATAAGGGGATCACAATCTTCCTGCTTGTTATACCTCTAGCTATGCAGCCAAGCATCCTACTTGCTTTCCCTACCGCCCGACCACACTGCTGACCCATTTTCAGACTGTCAGAAACCACTACCCCTAAATCCTTCTCTTCTGAAGTTTTTGCTAACACAGAACTGCCA
Source organism: Erythrolamprus reginae (assembly GCF_031021105.1). Classification (NCBI taxonomy): domain Eukaryota; kingdom Metazoa; phylum Chordata; class Lepidosauria; order Squamata; family Dipsadidae; genus Erythrolamprus; species Erythrolamprus reginae. The sequence goes on along the minus strand of NC_091962.1, from coordinate 11,077,443 downwards.
ATACAACACTCAGATTGAGGATTCCTTTTCCCCAAGTGCATTATTTTACATTTGGAAACATTAAACTGCAGTTTCCATTGCTTTGACCGTTTATCTAGTAATTCTCTAGTATTATCTAGTATTCTCTCTCCGGGAACAGTCCTGGTCTTGTAAGGAGGCATCAAACCAACATGGTTCCCCAATCATGGTTAGTTGGAGATGTCTTGGGTGCCGAGTCCAACTCCAGCTGCGGCCGATGTGCATTGGTGGTTTTTCCCCCTGCCGTTTCCACCGTTGCATCCGAAGTTCCGGATTTCGAGACCGAGAGCGAAGATCCTGATTCTTGTGGCAGGGAATTCCAGAGGAAAATTGGACCTTGTGCCAAAGTAGCTTTGGTGGGTTTTCCCCCCCCCTGCCGTTTCTACTAGGAATGTTGCACGCGAGGTTCCAGATTAGAGACCGAGAGCGGAGATCCTTATTCCTTGTGGCAGGGCGTTCCAGAGGAAAATTGGACCTTGTGCAAAAATAGCTTTGGTGTTTTTTTCGTGCCGTTTCCACTGTTGACATCGCACCCCAGGTTCCGGATTCGAGACCGAGAGCGGAGATCATAGAAACATAGAAGACTGACGGCAGAAAAAGACCTCATGGTCCATCTAGTCTGCCCTTATACTATTTCCTGTATTTTATCCTTATTCCTTGTGACAGGGAGTTCCAGAGGAAAATTGGACCTTGTGCAAAGTAGCTTTGAACCACCCAGTTCCTTCTCAGGGTCCCTTTTATTAAAGTCCAGTAGCTTCAGAGAGAGATCAACTTGGTTCCCACTGCCCAACCAACCCCGAATTGTGGTTATTTTTGTAAGCTGTGCAAACAAGCCCTCAATGGTGGTTTCTTCTTCTTCTACCCGAGTCTCCAGGGTGGAAAAAAAAAGTGAATTTAATTTCATTTTGGGGTGGGGTTTGTTTTGTTTTTTGAGTTGCAGCTGTAACTTTGCTTGTCGAAGCAAAACAGAGCTTGTTCGAATGTCCTTTTTGGCACCGTTTTTTGGCCTCCTCCGCCCCAGCTGGATTTTTCCTCCTTGCTGCCCTGGGTTTTGCCAAGGAAGGCAGGTTGCTAGGGTGTTATTGTGCGTGCCTGGCATCTCGGCTGGCTCTCCCTCCCGATGGGGGGGGGGGGGGAGGCATCGGTTGCTTCCCTTGCAAAGAAAGAGGAGGCATCCAGAGGTATTGGTCAAAGCTCACAAGCGCAGCGAAAGGAGGGAAGAGGGAAGGAGAAAGAGGGAAGAGAGAAAAGGAGGAAACAGGAAAGGAAAGGGAAAGGAGGAAGGAGAAAAGAGGAAAGGAGGAAAGGAGGGAGGAGGAAAGGAGAAAGAGGGAAGAGAGAAAAGGAGGAAACAGGAAATAGGGAAGAAAAGGGAAAGGAGGAAGGAGAAAAGACTAAAGGAGGAAAGGAGGGAGGAGGAAAGGAGGAAAGAGGAAAGGAGAAAGAGGGAAGAGTGAAAAGGAGGAAACAGGAAAGAAAAGGGAAAGGAGGAAGGAGAAAAGAGGAAAGGAGGGAGGAGGAAAGAGGAAAGGAGAAAGAGGGAAGAGAGAAAAGGAGGAAACAGGAAATAGGGAAGAAAAAGGAAAGGAGGAAGGAGAAAAGACTAAAGGAGGAAAGGAGGGAGGAGGAAAGGAGGAAAGAGGAAAGGAGAAAGAGGGAAGAGTGAAAAGGAGGAAACAGGAAAAAGGAAAGGAAGAAAGAGAAAAGAGGAAAGGAGGAAAGGAGGGAGGAGGCAAGAGAAAAGAAAAAAGGAGAAAGAGGGAAGAGAGAAAAGGAGGAAACAGGAAATAGGGAAGAAAAAGGAAAGGAGGAAGGAGAAAAGACTAAAGGAGGAAAGGAGGGAGGAGGAAAGGAGGAAAGAGGAAAGGAGAAAGAGGGAAGAGTGAAAAGGAGGAAACAGGAAAAAGGAAAGGAAGAAAGAGAAAAGAGGAAAGGAGGAAAGGAGGGAGGAGGCAAGAGAAAAGAAAAAAGGAGAAAGAGGGAAGAGAGAAAAGGAGGAAACAGGAAATAGGGAAGAAAAAGGAAAGGAGGAAGGAGAAAAGAGGAAAGGAGGGAGGAGGCAAGAGAAAAGAGGAAAGGAGAAAGAGGGAAGAGAGAAAAGGAGGAAACGGGAAATAGGAAAGAAAAAGGAAAGGAGGAAGGAGAAAAAAAAAGGAAGAAAGAGGAAAGGAGGGAGGAGACAAAAGAGGAAAGGGGGAAGGAGGAAAGAGGAAAGGAGGGATGAGAAAGGAGGAAAGGTGGAAGGAGAAAAAAGAGGAAAGAGGAAGGAAAAAAGGAGGAAATGAGGAAGGAGAAAAAAGGGGAAAGATGAAAGGAGGAAGGAGAAAAAGAGGAAAGGGGAAAGGAGCAAAGAGGGAAGGAGGGAAGAGAAAAGAGGAGAAAAGGAGGAAACAGGAAACAGGAGAGAAAAAGGAAAGAAGGCAGGAGGGAGAAAAGGAGGAAAGAGAAGGCAATGAAAGAAGAGGAAAGAAGGGAAGAGAAGGAGAAAGGAACAGAAAGGAAAAGAGGCCTGGAAACTGACTCATATCTATGACCGTCACAGCTACCCAGCGTCATGTGATCCCCTTTTGTGATCTCCCGCCAAACAATCATGTGACTCACTTCAGCAGAAATCCACTAAACATACATACATACATAATCTCTCTCTCTCTCATCCATCTATTCATCCATCCATCTATTAATTTATCCACCTCTCTCTCTCTCATCCATCTAATATCTCTCTCTCCCTTTTTTAATGGCAAACAGAGCAGGCACCAAAGATTGTGAGCTGGGCAGGGAGTTCCGAAACCGGATCAGGTCCAAGCTTCCCAACCGGAAGGGCTGGGGACCATGGGCTTTGTCATCCCATCTCGGACCCCATCATCCCACAAACTAAAAGCAAAGGATTTTAAAGACAGGCCCTTAGGTCTTCTACCACCCCTTGTGTTCATGGGTGAGTTGTTGTGTGAGTCATTGTGCTGTTGCTTCCTCCGCAGTTGTGTACGTCTGCTGCGCGCCCGACATCTTCCGCGGACTGATGCTCCAGGCGCATCGGGAAGGGCTGACCACCGGGGAATACGCCTTCTTCTACATCGATCTCTTCGGGACCACCCTCCGGAGTTCCCAATTTCCCGACCGGACGCTTCCTTGGCGACGCGGAGATGGGGACGACAAGGCAGCCCGCGAGGCTTACAAGGTGAGTGTGGGGCAGCCAAGGTTGCTAGATGCACCGTGGTTCACCATCATTAGTCTAGGAGTGCCTGCCTGAATCGGGGGCTGGACTAGAAGACCTCCAAGGTCCCTTCCAAAGCTTTTATTCGGTTATTCTTCCTTCCTTCCTTCTCTTTCCCTCTTTCCTTCCTTCTCTTCCCCTTATTCCTTCCTTCTTTCCTTCCCTTTTCTTCCTTCCTTCTCCTCTCTTTCCTTCCTTCTTTATCTTCTTTTCTTCTTTCTTCCTTCCTTCTCCTCTTTCCTTCCTTCTGTCCAAATTTACTTCCTTCCTTCCCTTTCCTTCCTTCCTTCTTTCCTTCTCTTCCCTTTATTCCATCCTTCTTTCCTTCCCTTTTCTTCCTTCCTTCTCCTCTTTCCTTCATTCTTTATCTTCTTTCTTCCTTCCTTCTCTTTCCTTCTTTCCTTCCTTCTCTTCCCTTTATTCCTTCCTTCTTTCCTTCCATTTTCTTCCTTCCTTCTCCTCTTTCCTTCATTCTTTATCTTCTTCCTTCCTTCCTTCTCTTTCCTTCTTTCCTTCCTTCTCTTCCCTTTATTCCTTCCTTCTTTCCTTCCATTTTCTTCCTTCCTTCTCCTCTCTTTCCTTCCTTCTTTATCTTCTTTTCTTCTTTCTTCCTTCCTTCTCCTCTTTCCTTCCTTCTGTCCAAATTTCCTTCCTTCCTTCCCTTTCCTTCCTTCCTTCTTTCCTTCTCTTCCCTTTATTCCACCCTTCTTTCCTTCCCTTTTCTTCCTTCCTTCTCCTCTTTCCTTCATTCTTTATCTTCTTTCTTCCTTCCCTTTCCTTCTTTCCTTCCTTCTCTTCCCTTTATTCCTTCCTTCTTTCCTTCCCTTTTCTTCCTTCCTTCTCCTCTTTCCTTCCTTCTTTATCTTCTTCCTTCCTTCCTTCTCTTTCCTTCTTTCCTTCCTTCTCTTCCCTTTATTCCTTCCTTCTTTCCTTCCATTTTCTTCCTTCCTTCTCCTCTCTTTCCTTCCTTCTTTTCTTCTCTTCCCTTTATTCCATCCTTCCTTCCTTCCCTTTCCTTCCTTCTGTCCAAAATTCCTTCCTTCCCTTTTCTTCCTTCCTTGTCTTTCCTTCCTTCTCTTCTCTCCCTTCCTTCTCTTTCCTTTATTCCTTCCTTCTTTCCTTCCCTTCCTTCCTTCTCCTCTTTCCTTTCTTCTATCTAAATTTCCTTCCTTCCTTCCCCTTCCTTCCTTCTTTTCTTCCTTCCTTTTCGTCTCTTTCCTTCCTTCTCTCCTTTCCTTCCTTCCTTATCTTTTCTTCTTCCTTCCTTCTCCTCTTTCCTTCCTTCCTTTCTTCTCTTCTCCCTTCCTTCCTTCTCCTCTTTCCTTCCTTCCTTATCTTCTTTTCTTCTTCCTTCCTTCTCCTCTTTGCTTGCTTGCTTGCTTGCTTGAATGGGGATTGACTAGACTAGAAGATCTCCGAGGTCCCTTCTCGTTCAATTCTAGTCTAAAGATTCCAGAGCCTCCTGCAAGAAAACATGAATATAATTGAACAGGGGGGTTGAATTCTCAGGTTCTTGCTTTGGAAAGGCCTCCACATCCCCTCCCCCTCCGGCTGGGGACGAGGGGTTGTAGAGTGACCGGAAGGGGCTCGCCTACCGCCTGCCCGGCCTGCTTTTCTCTCCTCCAGCCTTGTTTGAAAGAAAGGAAGGAAGGAAGTGAGATAAATTGCCCCGATGTTGAAGCCGGCAGGTTTGCCGCTATTAATAAACCCCCGTTGAGCTAAAAGTTGTTCTTTTAAACTTAAAAAAAGAGGAATTATTGGGGGCGGGGAGCAGTTTGAGAAGCCGAAAAGAGTTTTAAAAGGGACCAGACCGTGGTCTTCTCCCCCCCCCGTTCCCTGCTCCGTAGAACCTCCAGCATCAGGGGCAGTATACCAGGCTGAGTTGCGAGCGATAGACGAAGACCTGGCAGAGAGGAATTTATGGTAGGGGAAATAACCCAAGAAAATGAGACTGGGTGATCGCACCGGGGGCAAAAGTCTTTAAATGTTGATGGTTTTTCTCCGCCATCTTGAATTTATCCTCCTGTGTTGGCCTCTCAGTCGCTAAATGAATAGGTTATAAGTTTGAGGACTACCCATGGCAAGGCGTTTTCTGGCCCAGGCTACAGGGCTGGATCGGATGGTTATTTATCTATCTATCTACCCTATCTACCTATCTATCTATCTATCTATCTATCTATCTATCTATCTATCTATCTATCTATCATCTATCTATCTATCTATCTATCTATCTATCAAACAATAAAAAGACAATGCAAATAAATCTAATATTAAAAATAATCTAAAAAAACCCAATTGAAAGAACCAATCATACGTACAAGCATACCATGTATAAATTCTATAAGCCTAGGGGGGAAGGGAAAATTTCAGTTCCCCCATGCCTGACGACATGAGGTGGGTTTTGAGGAGCTTACGAAAGGCAAGGAGGGTGGGGGCAACTCTGATCTCCGGGGGGAGTTGGTTCCAGAGGGTCGGGGCCGTCACAGAGAAGGCTCTTCCCCTGGGTCCCGCCAGACGGCATTGTTTAGTCGACGGGACCCGGAGAAGGCCAACTCTGTGGGACCTAACTGGTCGCTGGGATTCGTGCGGCAGAAGGCGGTCCCGGAGATATTCTGGCCCGATGCCATGAAGGGCTTTATAGGTCATAACCAACACTTTGAATTGTGACCGGAAACCGATCGGCAACCAATGCAGACTGCGGAGTGTTGGTGTGACATGGGCAAATTTGGGAAAGCCCATGATAGCTCTCACATTTCCCTACTTTTTCTGCAAAACGGCTCCATGGAGCTTCCATGGGTGGGAGAAGTCTAGCTGACTTCTCTTGGAATAACAATGGGGGTGGGTGAGAAGCTTTGGGGGGGGGGGAGTTGCCGAGTTGACTTTGGGGCTCCAAAAACTCCCTCTTAATGTTGCTAGATAATCTCACCCCAAGTATTGGGGTTAAGTCATTTTGTCCTGCCTTCCTCTTTGACTCCCCCCCCCCCCACAGGCTGTCATGCTCATTACTTACGCCGAACCCCAAAATCCGGAATACCGCAAGTTTCTCCGGCACATGAAACGCACCTCCCAGGAGCAGTTTAACTTCACTGTGGAAGACGGACTGGTAAGGAGACGACGCAAAATGCCTAGAATAAGAGACTTGGAAAGGAGCTTCCAGTCTGTAAAAGCAGGGGAAAGAAAACCCCCCCTCCATTTATTTTAATATTTGTGGCCGACAAGTGGCAATTCTCAAACTCGGATCCCGGCGCGGGGCCTCGATTCCCAGCCTGCTTCCCACCTGGTGTTAAAACTCTCTAGGTGGTTTAACCACCCTCAGTGGAGTAAACAATGCTGGCTTGTTCCGCCTTGGCTTGGCCACGCATACATCCCTCGTGGAAAGGAGGCCACCCAGCGATCCATCTCTCTTTGAGAGGTGCGCGAAGAGGGAACCCAACCAGGTTGAAAAGCAGTCTTGACTTCCTGGCCCAACCTTGGGATGAGCGCAATCCGCCGATGGCCGTCACGAAGCCGCGATTGCTCCTTTTTCGCACCCTCGCAAGTCGAATTGGGGGGGGAACCAGGGTTATGGAATCGAATCCCTCGCTCACCTGACTTGTCTGAATGGATCTGAGCGCCCCTCCCTCTAAAATCTCTAAATTTTCCAGGAAAATTTCATCGTGGGGGCTTTCCACGACGGGGTAATGCTCTATGCGCAGGCGGTAAATGAGACTTTGGCGCAGGGCGGTTCTCTCGCCAACGGCACAGCTGTCACACTTCAGATGCGTAATCGGACTTTCTATGGTCAGTATTCTTGCAGGATATTTTTTTTAAGATGGGTGGGATTTCGCTGAGGAGGGGGACATTTTGGGAAGGGGGAATATTTCAGGGTGGCACTGATCCGCTATCCGGGGGTGGGGGTTGGACTAGATGACCTCCAAGGTCCCTTCCAACACTTGTTATTCTGTTAAGCTGTTCGTTCAGAGGTTGAGATGTTCCTGCATTTTGGAGGGTCGTTGAGGGGTCTCTAATGGAAGACAGGTATAGAATCTGTCCGAAGGGACGTCAGGAGGTCATCCAGCCTGATCCTCCACTGATGGTGCTCCCTCCCCAGTGGTGATTCTCGTTTTGGCCTTTAAAATCTATCACTATTTACCTCATAAATAGTATTTAACGCCCTGAGTCTCATTTGGGCCTCTTGACGTTTTTAAATCTATCACTATTTACCTCATGAATAGTATTTAGCGCCCTGAGTCTCGTTTTGGCCTCTTGACATTTTAAAATCTATCACTATTTACCTCATGAATAGTATTTAGCGCCCTGAGTCTCATTTTGGCCTCTTGATGTTTTTAAATCTATCACTACTTACCTCATAAATAATATTTAGCACCCTGAGTCTCGTTTTGGTCTCTCGGCATTTTTAAACCTATCACTATTTACCTCATAAATAGCATTTACCGCCCTGAGTCTCAAGAGAAGGGCGGCATAGAAATCGAATAAATAAATAAACAAACAAATAAACAAACAAATAAAACAAACAAGTAAGTAAATAAGTAAATAAATAAAATAAATAAATAATAATAATAATAATAATAATTTATTAGATTTGTATGCCGCTCCTCTCCGCAGACTTAATATTAAAGTGCAGATGTTTTATAAAAGATTTGATACTGACAACCCTCCTCGGGTTGCAGATGGAAATTTCTAGCATTGGAAGGTTATTTTATTTATTGTTATTTTTAAAAAATTCTTCTGTGTTTGCAGGAATCACGGGACCCATGCGGATCGATGAGAATGGGGATCGGGAAATGGATCACTCCCTCTGGGATCTGGATCCGGCCACCGGAGAATTTGAAGTTAGTGGAGAAAAAAACTTGGCTTGGAGTTTTCAGAGAGACCCACCCGTGAATTTTGGAGCCGGTCAAAGAAATTCCTACGCTGTTCTAGAAGGATCTTTCAAGGAGACCGAAGGAGCCACAAGTGCCCTTAGCATCCTGCTGACTTTGCAGCAGGATGCTGAGGTAGCCTGCCTCTGTACGTGGAGGCTTTGCTCAGCCGTTACAAGAATGGTCTCTCCTATTGGATCTTTTCTCCCCGACAAATCCCTTTTAAATTATCCTGGTGGCAGTGAGTTCCAAAGATTAACTCCCTGTTTGGTTAAAGGAGTGTTTCTTAACCTTGGAACCTTTAAGAGGGGAGGACTCCAACTCCCAGAATCCCCCAGCCAGCATGCTTTAAGATGGGTGGACTTCAACTCCCAGAAGTCCCCAGTCAAATGTCTGAATGGGGAATTATGGGAGATGGTCCAATCCATTTAAAATCGCCAAGGCTTAGAAACCCTGATTTAGGGTTAACCAGTCAATAATGATAATGATAACAACAGCAACAACAACAACAATAATGATGATGATAATAAAAACAACAATACTAATTCCTCTTTTCCCTTCTGGTTTTTCTCTTTCTCTGCAGATCGTGGCCAATTACAACGGGACCACCAAAAAGATCGAAATGATCCCTGGGAAAAGGATCCATTGGCCAGGCAATGCCATCCCAAGAGACGTGCCCTTTTGTGGATTTCAGAATGAGAATCCTGCTTGTCAGAAAGGTGCGGCTTTGGGGTGTCGTGGAGAGAAACTGCACAAAATGGACTTTGAGTGGCTGGAATGCAGAACTCCCTTCCACTTGAATTGTGGATTGGGGGGAGGCCAGGGATTAAGATATATCAAATATAGATAAATATATATTCAGGGTGGGATTTAAACCATCTTGGCTGAGCTCGCTTGGACGATTTGGGGTTTGCCTTTCATTGGTTTAAATGAAACTAAACAATGCCGCTTGGCGGGACCCAGGGGAAGAGCCTTCTCTGTGGCGGCCCCGACCCTCTGGAACCAGCTCCCCCCTGAGATTAGGATTTCCCCCACCCTCCTTGCCTTTCGTAAGCTCCTTAAAACCCACCTCTGCCACTAGGCATGGGGGAATTGAGATACTCTTTCCCCCTAGGCATTTACAATTTTATGCATGGTATGTCTGTATGTATGTTTGGTTTTTATAATACTGTAATGGGTTTTTAATCGTTTTTAGTATTGGATTATTATTGTACGCTGTCTTATTATTGCTGTTAGCCGCCCTGAGTCTTCGGAGAGGGGCGGCATACAAATCCAATAAATAAATAAAATAAATAAATAAATAAAATTGGGAGCGGTTCCATAACAATCTCTCCTTCCCCTACTTTTATTTTCTCCTTTTCCCTCCTCAGCCTCTTTTTCCTTGCTGGAGATTTTGTCGCTCGCGATGACCTTGCTCCTGTTTGGCATCATCCTCACAGCCTTTTTTGCCTACCGGTGAGTTTGCGGGGTGGATCCCACCCAGCGCGGAAAATCAATTTGTATGCTATGGGCCGGGGATCCACTTGATTTTCAGGCAGGATCTTGACGGGCAGGCCTTCCTTGGTTCCCCCCCCAATGTTTGTTTATTGAAAGGATGCATTTAAAATGAAGCCAATTCTGAGTGATGCAGATTAAAGCCAAATCAATCCTGATCGATGCAGTTTAAACCAAAGCCAATTCCAAGTGACGCATTTAAAAGAAAGCCAATTCTGTCCAATACAGTTTAAAGCAAAGCCAATTCTGTCCAATACAGTTTAAAGCAAAGCCAATTCTGTTCAATACAGTTTAAAGCAAAGTCAATTCTGAGTGAAGCCTTTAAAACTGAAACCAATCCAGAGCAATGCGTTTAAAGCAAAGCCAATTCCGATCAACGCAGTTTAAAGCAAAGCCAATTCTGTTCAATACAGTTTAAAGCAAAGACAATTCTGATCGATGCAGCTTAAATCAAAGCCAATTCTGAATGATGAATTTAAATCAAAGCCAACTCTGAGCAATGCAGCTTAAAGCAAAGTCAATTCTGAGTGAAGCCTTTAAAATGAAGCCAATTCTGATTAATGCAGTTTAAAGTAAAGTCAATTCAGAGTGACGCATTTAAAAGAAAGCCAATTCTGTTCAATACAGTTTAAAGCAAAGCCAATTTTGATCGATGCAGCTTAAATCAAAGCCAATTCTGAATGATGCATTTAAATCAAAGCCAATTCTGAGCTATGCAGCTTAAAGCAAAGTCAATTCCAAGTGACGCCTTTAAAACTGAAGCCAATCCTGAATGATGCGTTTAAAGCAAAGCCAATTCCGATCAACACAGTTTAAAGCAAAGCCCATTCTGAGCAACGCATTTAAAACAAAGCCAATTCCAAGCTGCTAATTACCTGGGAAGATTTTATGCGATGGGGTGGGTAGTGATGGGGGAAACGGTGAGGTTTTTAACCATCGGAACCGGTACGACCTATTTGTAAGCTTAAAAAATGGAAGAACATGGGGGGACCTTCTGCCCCTGCGTGTTCCGAGTTCGAGAATTGCCACTTCCCACTCCCATTCTAGGAAAATGAAGTTGGAAAAGGAGCTGGCGTCCGAATTTTGGCGTGTCAGCTGGGAGGATGTGCAGTCGAGCAACCTGGAGAAAAACCTGCGGAGCATGGGCAGCAAAGTCACACTCTCGCTGGTGCGTACATTGACTTTTTGCCACTCTCCCGATAGGACCGCGTCGTCTTTGCGTATTTCAATTTTTTAAAATTAAAAAATGGGGGGGGGGGGTTTGACTCCATACTGGCCCTCCTCCCTGCCTGCCTGGATAATTCGTTCCACATGGGTTCTCTTGGTGCAGCACATAAGCGCGCCACCCCTTTGAGGCGGGCCATCACGTCCCCTGTTGTCGGTTGCACAAAAAAAAAGAGCGACCCTCAAAATTCTCAAAAGCTCAGAAAGAAGCCAGAGCTTGCTCATTTGTTTTTGAGGAGGGGGGTCTCCTTCAAAAAAAGGGGGTTTGTCCTCACCCCTTCCCCTTCTCTTTTCTTTAGAGAGGTTCGAATTACGGATCCTTGCTGACCACCGAAGGGCAATTCCAACTTTACGCCAAGACCGCCTATTACAAAGTGAGATTCCTCTCGGATGGTTGGGGTCAGAAATGGGGGAGGGTCGGGGTTTGAGGGCTACTCCTACATTGGGGGTCTTTGGGGTGGTGTATCACCCTCTTCTTCTCTCCCCCCCCCCCCCAGGGAAACCTTGTGGCTGTGAAGCACATGAACCGGAAACGCATCGACCTCACGCGAGACGTTTTGTTTGAGCTGAAACATGTAATTATATTTTATTCTTCCCTCGGTCGCTCTCTTTCTCTCTCTACCTGCCACATCTATCTATCATCTAATCTAATCTGTCTGTCTGTCTGTATGTGTATCTATCTACCTATCTACCTACCTATCTATCTATCTATCTATCTATCTATCTATCCATCCATCCATCCATCCATCCATCCATCTTTCTATCTATCCATCTGTCCATCTGTCTGTCTATCTATCTATCTATCCATCCATCCATCTTTCTATCCATCCATCTATCCATCTATCTATCTTTCTGTCTATGTCTTTATAATCTCTATCACTTTCTCTCTTTCCATTTCACCTATTTATCATTCTATCAACTATCTATTCCTTCCTTTCGTCATCTCTTTTCTCAAATTATCTTCCTATCCTATCTGTTCTTTGTTCCTTCTCTTTCTCTATTTATTTTTCTATCATCTGCTTTTTCCTACCTTCTTTCCTTTCTTCCCTCCTGTCTCTGTTGTTATATCTCCTCTATGTCCCTTTCTTCCTTCCCTGCCTCCTTTCTGTCTCTGTTGCTCTATCTCCTCTATGTCCCTTCCTTCCTTCCCTCCTGTCACTATTGCTATATCTCCTCTATGTCCCTTTCTTCCATCCCTGCCTCCTTTCTGTCTCTGTTGCTCTATCTCCTCTATGTCCCTTCCTTCCTTCCCTCCTGTCACTATTGCTATATCTCCTCTATGTCCCTTTCTTCCATCCCTGCCTCCTTTCTGTCTCTGTTGCTCTATCTCCTCTATGTCCCTTCCTTCCTTCCCTCCCTCCTTCCTGTCTCCTTTGCTCTATCTCCTCTATGTCCCTTCCTTCCTTCCTTCCTTCCTTCCCGTCTCTATTGCTATATCTCCTCTATGTCCCTTCCTTCCTTCCTTCCTTTATTTATTTATTTGTTTGTTTGTTTGTTTGTTTATTTGATTTGTATGCCGCCCCTCTTTGTAGACTGGGGCGGCTAACAACAGTAAAAAACAATATACTGTAAACAAATATAATATTAAAAGTAATGTAAAAAACCCCTCCTTCCTGTCTCTGTTGCTCTATCTCCTCTATGTCCCTTCCTTCCTTCCCTCCTTCCTTCCTGTCTCTGTTGCTCTATCTCCTCTATGTCCCTTCCTTCCTTCCTTCCCTCCTTTATTTATTTATTTGATTTGATTTGTATGCTGCCCCTCTCTGTAGACTCGGGGCGGCTAACAACAATAAAAAACAATATAAACAAATATAATATTAAAAGTAATGTAAAAAACCCCTCCTTCCTGTCTCTGTTGCTATATCTCCTCTATGTCCCTTCCTTCCTTCCCTCCCTCTTTCCTGTCTCTATTGCTATATCTCCTCTATGTAATAATAATAATAATAATTATTATTATTATTATTATTATTATTATTATTATTATTATTATTTGTTAGATTTGTATGCCGCCCCTCTCCGAGGACTCTGTCCCTTCCTTCCTTCCTTCCTTCCTTCCTCCCTCCCTCCTGCCCTTCCCTTCCCCTTTTCTTTCCTTCTTTTTCCTTTTCCTCTTTCCCTCCTTCCCTCCCTCCTTCCCTCCCCCTTTTCTCTCTCTTCCTCCTTTCCTCCTCATTACAGGAGGCAGCAGCTGGGCAGCTTCAACCGGCTGCATAGCAGGAAGGAAAGAACCAGGGGGGGGAGGCAGAAGAGAAGAGCAGGCCTGACACCCGGACCGCACCCCCCCCTGCCCAAGCAGGGCGCCTGACTCATTAGCGAGGAAGCAGGAGGCCGATAGCCATCTGTTCCCCCCTTAATGAGCCATGGGGTGTCTCCGTCGGAAGACACTGGGCTCAGCCAGCTAGCCGCAAGGAAGGAGATGATAAGCCAGGATGAAACCTGGGCAGACACAAAGGCTGGGGATTAGCAGCCGGCCGGAAGGGGAAGCGGAGGCTTGGCCCGGCTGGCTCAGGGTGACCCGGGGCCCGTCGGTGACGTGAGGGAGAAGGGGTCCAGCCCCTGGGAGGGCAGCCAAAGCCCTGCTGCGCATCATTTGGACAAGATGCCCCGGATGGGTGGTTGACCCGTGGTTGCAAGCCTGCCACGAAACCATCTCCGGAGCCAACATCCACAGTTTAAGGCCACGAACAAGCCAGCATGCCAGAGTTGAAGCTAGACACCCCAAGGGGAGGGAGGGGTCGGTTTCCTCCAGGTGAGGAGCAAAGCTGGGTTTGTAAACGGAGTTCCCCCCCACCCCCAAGGGACGTGTGAAACTGGGTTTGAAAACTAAGTTTCCTCCAGGCGATGTGGAAAGGAGGGTTTGAAAACTAGGTTTCCTCCAGGCGATGTGGAAAGGAGAGTTTGAAAACTAGGTTTCCTTCAGGCGGTGAGGAAAGGAGAGTTTGAAAACTAGGTTTCCTTCAGGCGATGAGGAAAGGAGAGTTTGAAAACTAGGTTTCCTTCAGGCGATGAGGAAAGGAGAGTTTGAAAACTAGGTTTCCTTCAGGCGATGAGGAAAGGAGAGTTTGAAAACTAGGTTTCCTTCCGGCGATGAGGAAAAGAGAGTTTGAAAACTAGGTTTCCTTCAGGCGATGAGGAAAGGAGAGTTTGAAAACTAGGTTTCCTCCAGGCGATGAGGAAAGGAGAGTTTGAAAACTAGGTTTCCTCCAGGCGATGAGGAAAGGAGAGTTTGAAAACTAGGTTTCCTTCAGGCGATGAGGAAAGGAGAGTTTGAAAACTAGGTTTCCTTCAGGCGATGAGGAAAGGAGAGTTTGAAAACTAGGTTTCCTTCAGGCGATGAGGAAAGGAGAGTTTGAAAACTAGGTTTCCTTCAGGCGATGAGGAAAGGAGAGTTTGAAAACTAGGTTTCCTTCAGACGACGAGGAAAGGAGAGTTTGAAAACTAGGTTTCCTCCAGGTGCCAAGCAAAACTGGGTTCATGAACTGGGTTTCCTCCAGGCAAAAGCAGGGTTTGAAAACTAGGTTTCCTCCAGGCGAGGTGCAAAACCAGGTTTGAAAACTAGGATTCCCTCAGATGACGTGCAAAACTGGATTTGTAAACTGGGTTTCCTGCAGGCAAAAGCTGGGTTTGAAAACTAGGTTTCCCCCAGGCGACGTGCAGACCTGGGTTTGTGAACTGGGTTTCCTCCAGAGGGGCGGCATACAAATCTAAGTAATAAATAATAAATAAATAAATAAAAGCGGGGTTTGAAAACTAGGTTTCCTCCAGGCGACGTGCAAACAGTCTCATTTTTTCCCTCACTCAGAGAACGCTGGTCTCTGATTGTAATAAAGATTTTATTTGATTGACTGGACACACAACGTTTACACTTTGGAGTCCCAGGTTGGCCTTTGAGGCTTTGCGTAGGTCTTGGATTCAAATCCCGGCGATCCACATTCATAGACATCTGTGCTGAGGAGGTGGATGGGAAGCACCTTAGAGGTCATTTTGTTTAGCCCCACCTTTCGCTTTCCCCTGGAGATATAGGCTGACGATCAGAGGAAAGAGGGCTTGGACTAGATGACCCTCTAAGGTCGCTTCCAAGTTTTATGATTCTACTATCCGATGGGGGAGGGGGAAGACATCCTTTATTGATTTCTTGATTCAGTGACATCTCTTTCGATAGAGCTTTCCAGTCTTGTCTTCCTTCCCCCCACGGATCTGTCCGTCCATCTGTCCGTCTGTCCATCCATCCATCTATTTTTTCTATCTATCTATCTATCTATCTATCTATCTATCTATCTATCTATCTATCTATCTATCTATCTGTCTATCTACAATATCTATTTACAGTTATCTATGTATCTATGTATGTATGTATCTATCTATCTATCTATTTTTTCTATTTATCTATGTATCTATCTATCTATTTACAATATCTATCTACAGTTATCTATCTATGTATGTATCTATGTATGTATCTATGTATGTATTTATGTATGTATGTATGTATGTATGTATCTATCTATCTATCTATCTATCTACAATATCTATCTACAGTTATCTATGTATCTATGTATCTATGTATGTATGTATGTATGTATGTATCTATCTATCTATCTATCTATCTATTTTTTCTATTTATCTATGTATCTATCTATCTATTTACAATATCTATCTACAGTTATCTATCTATGTATGTATCTATGTACCTATGTATGTATCTATCTATCTATCTATCTATCTATCTATCTATCTATCTATCTATCTATCTATCTATCTATCTACAATATCTATCTACAGTTATCTATGTATCTATGTATCTATGTATCTACTGTATATATGTATCTATCTATCTATCTATCTATCTATCTATCTATCTATCTATCTATCTATCTATCTATCTATCTATCTATCTATGTTTTCTATCTATCTATGTATGTATCTATCTACAATATCTATCTAGAGTTATCTATCTATCTATGTATCTATGTATCTATCTATGTATCTATCTATGTATCTATCTATGTATCTATGTATCTACCTATGTATCTATTTGTTTTCGTAGATTTTCACGGGTATATGTATGTAGATTGTTCTATGTATCTATGAATCTATGTATGTATCTATGTATGTATCTATGTATGTATGTATGTATGTATGTATGTATGTATGTATCTATCTATGTATCTATCTATCTATCTATGTATGTATGTATCTATCTATTTTTTCTATCTATCTATTTACAATATCTATCTACAGTATCTATCTATCTATCTATCTATCTATCTATCTCTATCTATCGATCTATCAATCTATCTATTTACAATATCTATCTACAGTATGTATCTATCTATCTATCTATCATCAATCTATCTATCATCTATCTACCTACCTACCTACCTACCTACCTACCTACCTGGACTAATATGCCGCCCAACACCTGAAGGACTCCATTGGGCTCATCACCAAATACAAATAACGCAATATAAAACCCACTGAAAACAATCGAGAACCATTTAAAACCAGTGATTAAAACAGGTTTTTTTAAAAAATCACACATTTTTTTTTTCATCGCTCGTTGGGATGAGCAGAAAGCCTCTGCCCGTGTGCAGAGTGCAAACCATTGTTTCTCAGCAGGGCATACTTTTTGGGGTTTTTTAAAGTTTATCTGTATCGGATTTGCAATGTCCCAGGGAGGGATTTGCAAACGTGGCAAGGTGTGTGTGGGTCTCTCTCTGTGTATGTGTGTGTTTGTGTGTACACTACCAAAACCAAATGATTTTCCCCCCCTTTCCTCCCTCAACAGATGCGGGATGTCCAAAACAAGCACTTGACCCGTTTCATTGGGGCCTGCATTGATCCCCCGAATATTTGTGTCTTGACCGAGTATTGCACCCGAGGCAGCCTGCAGGTACCCAGGGATGGGGTGGGTTGAAAAAAAAGGGGGATCAGAAAAAAGGGGAATGGCAAAGGAGGAGAGAGGAAAAAGGAGGAGAGGGGGGAAAAGTTCATGTGAAGGGCCCAAGGCATTTTTTTCTCTTCCTTCTCCCCTGTCCGAAAAAAATTCATTCCAGGAAAGAAACAGGGTCGGGAGGAATTCATATATATATTTTTTTTTAAACCTAGACTAGCAAATATTTTTAATTTATTATTTATATTTTTGGGAAGGATGGTTTAATCTCTGGTGTGGAAGAATAACAGAATTGCAGAGTTAGAAACATAGAAGACTGACGGCAGAAAAAGACCTCATGGTCCATCTAGTCTGCCCTTATACTATTTCCTGTATTTTTATCTTAGGATGGACCTATGTTTATCCCAGGCATGTTTAAATTCAGTTACTGTGGATTTACCAACCACGTCTGCTGGAAGTTTGTTCCAAGGATCTACTGCTCTTTCAGTCAAATAATATTTTATCACGTTGCTTTTGATCTTTCCCCCAACTAACCTCAGATTGTGCCCCCTTGTTCTTGTGTTCACTTTCCTATTAAAAACACTTCCCTCCTGGACCTTATTTAACCCTTTCACATATTTAAATGTTTCAATCATGTCCCCCCTTTTCCTTCTGTCCTCCAGACTCTACAGATGGAGTTCATGAAGTCTTTCCTGATACGTTTTATGCTTAAGACCTTCCATCGTTTTTGTAGCCCCTCTTTGGACCTGTTCAATTTTGTCAATATCTTTTTGTAAGTGAGGTCTCCAGAACTGAACACAGTATTATTCCAAATGTGACCTCACCAGCGCTCTATATAGCGGGATCATAATCTCCCTCTTCCTGCTTGTTATACCTCTAGCTATGCAGCCAAGCATCCTACTTGTTTTCTCTACCGCCTGACTGCAGGAAAGAAACAGGGTCGGGAGGAATTCATATATTTTTTTAAAAAAAACAAAAACCTAGACTAGCAAATATTTTTAATTTATTATTTATATTTTTGGGAAGGACGTTTTAATCTCTGGTGTGGAAGAATAACAGAATCGCAGAGTTGGGAAGGGACCTTGGAGGTCTTCCAGTCTCACCCCCCTGCCCAGAATACAGAATAATAGAGGTTAGTTGGGGGTAAGATCAGAAGCAACGCGAGAAAATATTATTTGGCTGAAAGAGGAGCAGATGCTTGGAACAAACTTCCAGCAGACGTAGTTGGTCAATCCATAGGAACTGAATTTAAACATGCCTGGGATAAACATAGATCCATCCTAAGATAAAATACAGGGAATAGTATGAGGGCAGACTAGATGCACCAGGAGGTCTTTTTCTGCCGTCAATATTCTATAATGGAATCAATCTGGAATCAACTCCCCCCAGAGATTAGAACGGCCCCCACCCTCCTTGTCTTTCGCAAATTACTCAAGACCACCTTTGTCGCCAGGCATGGGGGGGTTAGGATATTCCTTCCCCTAGGCCATTACAAGTTATGTATGGTATGTTTGTGTGTATGTTTGGTTTTTATAATAAGGGTTTTTAGTTGTTTTATTAAATTGGATTGTTACATGTTGTTTTTCATCATTGTTGTTAGCCTCCCGGAGTCTGCGGAGAGGGACGGCATACAAATAAATAAATAATAGAATCGGAAGGGACCTTGGAGGTCTTCTAGTCTGACCCCCCTGGCCAGCATACAGAATAATAGTTAGTTGGGGGAAAGATCCAAAGCAACGCGAGAAAATATTATTTGGCTGAAAAGAGGAGTAGATGCTTGGAACAAACTTCAAGCAGACGTGGTTGGTCAATTCACAGTAATTGAATTTAAACATGCCTGGGATAAACATAGATCCATCTTAAGATAAAATACAGGGAATAGTATGAGGGCAGACTATATGGACCAGGAGGTCTTTTTCTGCCGTCAATCTTCTGTAATAGAATCGGAAGGGACCTTGGAGGTCTTCTAGTCTGACCCCCCTGGCCAGAATACAGAATAATAGAGGTTAGTTAGAGGAAAGATCAGAAGCAACGCGAGAAAATATTATTTGGCTGAAAAGAGGAGTAGATGCTTGGAACAAACTTCCAGCAGACGTGGTTGGTCAATCCACAGGAACTGAATGTAAACATGCCTGGGATAAACATACATCTACCCTGAGATAAAATACAGGGAATAGTATGAGGGCAGACTAGATGGACCGTGAGGCCTTTTTCTGCCGTCAATCTTCTACGTTTCTATGAAAGATCAGAACCAAATTGAGAAAATATTATTTGGCTGAAAGAGGAGTAGATGCTTGGAACAAACTTCCAGCAGACGTGGTTGGTCAATCCACAGGAACTGAATGTAAACATGCCTGGGATAAACATAGATCCACCCTGAGATAAAATACAGGGAATAGTATGAGGGCAGACTAGATGGACCGTGAGGCCTTTTTCTGCCGTCAATCTTCTACGTTTCTATGCTTCTATAATAGAGTCGGAAGGGACCTCGGAGGTCTTCTAGTCTGACCCCCCCTGCCCAAGAAGAAAGACCATAGCTTCCCCCTCCTCCTTTAATCTCCGATTTTAGTCTCTGGATTTAGAAAGAAGCCTCTATTCTGCCCAGGAACCAGCCGTGCCATCTCCAGCCTGGTTGGGCACAGGGCCAAGGCGAGGGCGTGGGGGGGGGGACGGAGGGGTGGTGGGCAGGCAGGCGAGAATTTTAATTAAAAAAGGACCCGGGGGTGGAAGGTTTTTTTTTTTTTTTAAAGCAAAAGCAAATTCTCCCCCGCCTGTGCAGTTGAAGAGCCAATTCCAGAGAGGTGATTTATGGCATGTGGGACGACGGGCGTTTGTGTGTCAAAGAACAACGATTTCTACATGCCGAGAGGTTTCCGGCTGGCGGCTGCAGATAAATTGTGCGAAAAAGAAAGGCAGAAAAGAGAAAACAAAGTGGACAAAAGGAGGCAACTCACCACAGGGGGAGAGAAAAGAGAATATTGGATTTTTTTTTATATACTTCCCTCTGCCCCTCTGAGCTGGAAGGATCCTAATAAACCCCACAAGCATCGTTGGAAATCCAATTTGGAAGAGGCCGTTTGGTTTTAACTTCTCACCGGAGTTGCGTGCTTGTATCTATATCTATATCTTTATAGCATTTTACATTGCTCCTTTCCCCATTAATCTCTGTTTTAGTGTATGTAGGAGATAAATAGTTAAAAAGCAATGTAAAGTTCTATCTATCTATCTATCTATCTATCTATCTATCTATCTATCTATCTACCTATCTATCATAGAGATGAGAGAGAAAATAGATAATCTCTCTCTATCCTATCTATCTATCTATTTATAGAAACATAGAAACATAGAAGTCTGACGGCAGAAAAAGACCTCATGGTCCATCTAGTCTGCCCTTATACTATTTTCTGTATTTTATCTTAGGATGGATCTAGGTTTATCCCAGGCATGTTTAAATTCAGTTACTGTGGATTTATCTACCACATCTGCTGGAAGTTTGTTCCAAGGATCTACTACTCTTTCAGTAAAATAATATTTTCTCATGTTGCTTTTGATCTTTCCCCCAACTAACTTCAGATTGTGTCCCCTTGTTCTTGTGTTCACTTTCCTATTAAAAACACTTCCCTCCTGGACCTTATTTAACCCTTTAATATATTTAAATGTTTCGATCATGTCCCCCCTTTTCCTTCTGTCCTCCAGACTATACAGATTGAGTTCATTAAGTCTTTCCTGATACGTTTTATGCTTAAGACCTTCCACCATTCTTGTAGCCCGTCTTTGGACCCGTTCAATTTTGTCAATATCTTTTTGTAGGTGAGGTCTCCAGAACTGAACACAGTATTCCAAATGTGGTCTCACCAGTATTCTATATAGTGGGATCATAATCTCCCTCTTCCTGCTTGTTATACCTCTAGCTATGCAGCCAAGCATCCTACTTGCTTTCCCTACCGCCTGACTGCACTGTTCACCCATTTTGAGACTGTCAGAAATCACTACCCCTAAATCCTTTTCTTTTGAAGTATTTGCCAACACTGAACTGCCAATACAATACTCAGATTGAGGATTCCTTTTCCCCAAGTGCATTATTTTACATTTGGAAACATTAAACTGCAGTTTCCATTGCTTAGACCATTTATCTAGTAAAGCTAAATCATTTACCATATTACAGACGCCTCCAGGAATATCAACCCTATTGCACACTTTAGATTTATTTATCCATCCATCCATCCATCATCTCTATTATCTTCATCTCTCTCTCTCTCTCTCTTTCATATATCTCTCTCCTATATCTGTCTGTCTATCTGTCTGTCTGTCTATCTATCTATCTATCTATCTATCTATCTATCTATCTATCTATCTATCTATCTATCTATCTATCTATCTATCTATCTATCTATCATAGAGATAATAGAGAGAAAATATTATCTATTATCTCTATTATCTTCACCTCTCTCCGCCCTCTCCTTTTCATCTCTCTATCATCTCTCTATCATATCTGTCTGTCTGTCTGTCTGTCTATCTGTCATCTATCATCTCTCCCTCTCATCTCTCTCTCTACCTACCTAACTGTCTGTCTGTCTATGTTCTATCTCTATCTATCATCTCTTTCTCTTTCTCTCTCTCTCTCTCTCTCCTTTCTCTCTCTCTCTGTATCCAAGCAACTTCAGTAGAGTTATAAGCAAACTGCCTCTTCCAAATACACACACAGACACACAGACAGAGAAAGAAAGAGAGAGAGGGAGATCTAGATATAGAGATATATAAAGATAGAGATAGACATAGATATAGAGGGAAGAATTCTATTGTACCAAAAGGCGATAGAGACTAAAATTGGAGATAAAATAAAGCAATGTAAAATGCTAAAGAAGAGAGGAATAGAAAAGGATTTTTTAAAAATAGAATATTTTCTGCTTTTAAGAGGAATACAGGTGGTCTTTGACTTACGATCGTAATTGAGCCTGACATTTCTGTGGCTAAGTGAAGCATTGATGGGTTTTGCTCAATTTTTAAGACCTTTCTCACCACAAGTCTTAAGTGAATCTCTGCGGTTATTAATTTTAGTAATTTAGGTCGTTAAGCGAATCAATCGTCCCCATTAATGTTGCATGTTGGAAGGTCACAAAAGGGGATCACATGAGCCCCAATGACATGGCAACCATCATAACTATGAGCCAGTTCCCAAGCATCTGAATTTGGACAATGTAGGGAGTCTGCAGTGGTTGTAAGTGTAAAAACTGGCCCTAATCCCTCCTTTTAAAGTACTGTCATAACTCTGAACGGTCACTAAATGAACTGCTGCAAGTCGAGGACTATCTCTAGAAGAAAGAATATTTAAAGAAGGCACTTTTCAATTTTCCTGCAACAGATGCAAGCCAAGTAATATTCCCTCCCCCCCCCACTCACAAGTAATTCCGGTCATTAAAAATGGTTGTAAGTCGAGGAGTGCCTCAAAAGGAAAGAACTGCTTTGAAATGACTTGAAAACCCATGTTGCTCTCCCCCCCATCTGTTTAGGACATCCTGGAGAACGACAACATCACCTTAGACTGGATGTTCCGCTATTCGCTCACCGACGACATCGTCAAGGTAACCGAAGGATGACAAAACAGATTTTTTAGACTTGGACGGAAAGTCTAGCCATCTGTCCAATTCTTCTGTCGTCAGAGTGTTTTACTGGCCCACTTCCTTTCCTGTTGCCAGTATGGAGTTTTGTTCTTCCCTCTCTGCTTTAAGGGGATGCTTTTCCTGCACCACAGCACCATCGCCTACCACGGCAATCTGAAGTCGTCCAACTGCGTTGTCGACAGCCGTTTTGTGCTGAAGATCACCGATTATGGTTTGGAGAGCTTCCGCCAGGAGCCCGAGACGGACGATTCGCACGCCGTCTTTGCCAGTGAGTTGCCCACGGATGCTGCGATGGTCGTAAGCATAGTTCCCTCTAAGCTGAGCAGTGAGCAATCGCTCACTTAAAAATCATCATCAACTCAGAGTTTTCCAAACCTGCCCAGAAGCCGAGAGGGAAAGAGTGAGAGGGAAGGAGAGAGAGAGGAAGAGAGGAAGAGAGAGAAACAGATAGAAAAAAGAGAGGAAGGAAAAGAGAAAGAAAAAGAATGGGAGTAAGGAAGAGAGAAAGAAAATCAAAATCTAGTTTGAAACTAGCTCAACTATTTAAGTGGCATTTTGATATTGATAGAGTTGCCCTATTATGAGCTCACTGTTATAGACACACAGTACAGTATTTTATTTTGAAATATTTTGAAACAGGGTGGGTTTTTTATTTATTTGTTTGTTTGTTTAATATTTATTTATTTATTTATTTAATATTTCTGTGCCGCCCAGTCCCAAAGGGACTGCCGCTCAGACACTATACTTTTCCGCCCACCCCCCCCAAAAAATTAGAGGGAACACTGGTCGTAAGTGCCACCGACCAGCTGTAAGTCGCTTTTTGTTGTGACTTCGGACGGTCAATAAGCAAGCGCTGGTAAATCAAAGACCTCCTGTAGATTATCTTCCTTCTTGCCTGCTACATCGAAGGGTCTTTAGCTCCATTTGATCCCAGTTCTCCGTTTCTTTAGAGAAACTCTGGACGGCTCCCGAGCTCTTGAGATTGGGTGCCAACGCCTGTCCGGGTACTCAAAAAGGGGACGTCTACAGCTTTGGCATCATTTTGCAAGAAATTGCACTGCGCAACAGCGTCTTCTATGTGGAAGGGCTTGACCTGAGTCCCAAAGGTGAGAAGAAAAAGGAAAATAGCCCGTTTCCTTGGACGGATTTTGATCCCATTAGTGTAATCTGTCCTCGTTTCTCGCGGGGAAATCTTAAAATCTGTCCGCATAATTTCTCATAATTTGTTTTTATCTTCATTTCTCGCAGGAAACCTAAATCCCATCCACGTAATGAAGCCCAATTTCTTGTAGAAAATTTGTCTGTGTAATCTGTCCTTTTATCCTCGTTTCTCGCAGGAAATCTAAAATCCATCCACATAATCTATCCTAATTTCTCATGGAAAATTTGTCCGTATAATCTGTCTTCATTTTTATCTCCGTTTCTCGCGGAAAATCTAAAATTTGTCCATGTAATCTATCCTCATTTTTCTCCTACTAATTTCTCATGGAAAATCTAAAATTCGTCCACCGAATCTGTCCTCATTTTATCCTTGTTTCTCATGGGAAATCGTAAACGCTGTCCATGTAACCTGTCTTCGTTTTTCATGGGAAGCAACATCTTATTTGGAACGGTGGGCAAAACCTGTTCAATGTTTTTTTTTTAATGTGGGGCAATGTTCCTGCATCCTTTTTCTCCTCCCCATGGCCCCTCCCAGGCATCTCCTAATGCCCTCCTTATTTCTCCCCACATTTTTTTGGGCCCTTTCTAGAGATTATCAAGCGCGTCACAAGCGGAGAACAGCCTCCCTTTCGCCCTTCGGCCAATCTGCCCTCCAATCTGGAGGAGGTGGTCCATCTCATGCAGAGGTGCTGGGCTGAGGACCCACAAGAGCGCCCAGATTTTCAACACATCAAAGGCATGCTGAGGAAGTTCAACAGGTAGAGCGGGGTGTGGGGTTGGGGATGGGATGGGCTAGGCTGGATTCTCTGGCAGGTTGTGAATATCAAGAAGTCATCTGAGGAGAACTGGCCAGGCGAGAGGTGGAGTTGGCTCAAGTTCCAGACTTGGAACAGAAAGGACTAGAAACTTTGTTTTCAAATGAAAGCTCGGGAGGGCCAGGGTTGGCTACAGCCTCTGAATGTCGATGGCAGGGAAAACAGCTCTAACCTCTTGGATACGCTGCTGTCACGGATGGAGCAGTACGCCAACAACTTGGAGGAACTGGTGGAGGAACGGACACAGGCCTACCTGGAGGAGAAGCGCAAAGCCGAGGCCCTCTTGTACCAAATTTTGCCCCAGTAAGTCCGCTTCTTTCAGCAATCTTAGCTATCCCTACACCATGTGATAGCACAGGTGGCACGTGGAGCCATATCAGGACGCGTAAGGCATGCCATAAACATGGTGCTGTACGTGCAGCTCCATTTTCGCTACCGATGCACAGTGTGGCCTGTACTGAGCAGGTACCCTCTCTCTCTGCGCTTCTTTTATTTCTCATACCCGGCCGTGGGAAAAAAACTCCAACATTCAGAATGGGATGGAAGGAATTAAGAAGTGGGGGTATTCCCAACTTAGCCAAGGTGGGGTCGGGGTGGCATGGTTTGGCAGGGGCAACGATTGGTCCATGCCACCCGTTACCCACTCCAAACCCTGGGTCCTCGGAAGCCAGACGTTTTGATCAACCACAAACCAAGCCAGGATGTTACATCCTTCAGACTTCTTACTGGTCCCTGTTTGAATTAACTCATGGGCATGATGTCGTATCCTTCTCATCCAGTTCGGTGGCCGAGCAACTGAAACGGGGGGAGACGGTGCAGGCCGAGGCCTTCGACAGTGTCACTATCTACTTCAGCGACATTGTGGGGTTCACCGCCTTGTCGGCAGAGAGTACCCCCATGCAGGTAATCGCAGCGGTGGTAGTGATGGGGGGGTGGTAGCAGGGAGGACTCACAGGAGCTCGTCAAGTATCCGTCCGGCCTCAAGTTGGCTTGCAAATCTTGAGTGGCTCTGATTTTCTTTCTTTGAGAAGGGGATAGGGAATCCTGGTCTGTTCCAGCAGTTGGTCATTCCCTGGTTTTTTCCTGTTTTATTTACTCAGGTGGTGGCTTTGCTGAATGACCTATACACCTGTTTTGATGCAATCATTGATAACTTTGATGTCTACAAGGTGAGGACAGTCTTGGTGTCATCTCTCTCTCTCTCTCTCTCTCTGTTATCTATCATAAATTCCATCTATCATGTCTGTCTACCTTATCTATTGCCTATTGGATTTGTCACTATGTACTATGTACTGAGTCTGCGGAGAGGGGCGGCATATAAATCCAATAAATCTAATCTAATCTATCCATCCTTCCTTCCTTCCTTCCTCCCTCCCTCCCACCTCCTTCTATCATCTACCCGTCCATCCATCTTTCTCCTTAACTATCAATCACAACATATATATATACAGTATATATGTTTTCGTAGATTTTCACGGGTACAGGTACGACGGTCTTGGTATATTCGGGTTTCTTCCCGTGGCGACGTTCTGGGACCTCATCGAAACATCTATCCACAAAAACAAATATAGCTGATGAGGCCAGAACAAGGCCGAAATGGGACCATCCTAGTCTCCCTTAATTTTAAAAATTCCAGCTAAAAAAACATTTGACACATACAGAATATAGTTGTCGGCTATAAATAAATTAACCGCCTTGAAATGGTCCTGGGTTGGGCCTAGAGGCAAAAAGGAGCTCTGACGTTCCTTTAATATACCAGGGTGATCCGACATAAAAAACATATAGCCCCTCCCTGGTACGGAGCTGGAAGGGATTAGGTCTGATAGCTCAAGCTGCTAATTCTCTGCCTTATAAGGCAGAGGCTACCAAGATCGAATCCCAGTAAGGAAGGGTGTGGCTAGCTGATGAGGCCAGAACAAGGCCGAAATGGGACCATCCTAGTCTCCCTTAATTTTAAAAATTCCAGCTAAAAAAACATTTGACATATATATATATATACAGTATATGTCAAATGTTTTTTAGCTATATAAAGTTTTTTTAGTTTATATAAACAATAAACAAATAAACAAATAAATAAATCTACCTACCCATCCATCCATCGCATCTTTTCTCTCTCTCTCTCTCTCCATCTAATCTACCAGTAACTACCTATCCCCATACGTCCATCATGCCTATCTGTCCATTCATCTTCCTGTCTTTTCTCTTAACGGTTGAACCTCATCCTATCTTCTGGTTGGTGCACCTATCAATAAAGATAAGAACTTTTTTTTTTTTAAAAATCATTTTTGCCATGTTATGAACGTGAAGTGTGGTCTTCAATTTCCATAATTCCCCAGCCACAATGTGTGGAGTTCAATACCCACAATTCTGGAATTCTGGGAGTTGAAGTCCACAAAACTTCAGTCCACAAACCAAGGCTAAGAACCATTGCTGTCTTCCTTGACCAGGTGGAAACAATCGGAGACGCCTATATGGTGGTGTCCGGGTTGCCAGTTCGCAACGGCCGATTGCACGCCCATGAAATTTCCCGCATGTCCCTGGCACTTCTGGAAGCTGTTCGCAACTTCAAAATTCACCACCGGCCTGAGCAGCAACTCAAGCTGAGGATTGGCATCCATAGCGGTGAGGAGCTTTTTGTGTGTTTATGACAAACGCAGGGGTTGGTGTGCAAAGGAGCATGTAAGAGACCGGAAGTTAGATCGTGCAATTATGGTGCTTCAGAAGTCAGTAGATCCGACATACCTGGTCAAAAATTTTAACCTTAGTTTCATTGAAGTGTTCAAACGTTGATGAGCTTTGACAAACCATGGAGGTTGACCATGAAAGGACGAAGAGAAGGAGTGAAGGGAAAGAGGTTTTGAATCTGCAGTTAACAGACCTGTGTATGAGACATGTCACTTCCAGGATGTTCTGTCGGGCTCTCTGGTAGACTCCTCCCGAAAATTCACAGGTACAAATTTCAGACACACACACACGTTTGAAAATTCAAAACAATGTTCTTTATAATGAAAATTCACTTAAACCAAGACCTCTTTTGGTATAGCAAAGAGCCCTCGTCTCCAAACAAACTGGTAATTTGTACAAGTCCCTTATCAGTTCTGTGATACTTAGCTTGCAGCTGTGAGGTGATTCACAGTCCTTCTTTTTTCACAAACTGAAACACACTTTGCTCTGGTTTAGTTTCAAAGCGGGGAAAAATCAGCACACAAAAGGTCAAACACAGCAAAGCAGGCACGAAACACAACGATCAGATAATCCTCCTCAATGGCCAAACCCACAGGCTGCTCTTTACAGCAGCCTCACTAATGACCACAGCCCCACCCAACCACAGGTGGCCTCATTTTCTTTGATAATAATCTCTCAGTTGTTGTTGCCTATGCATCGCTCTCCGCATGCGTGGCTGTATCATTAACTCTTGTTCTGAATCCAAGGAGGAGCTAGATAATTGATCTCCTTCTGAGCTGTCTGCCCCACTCTCCTCCTCCCTGTCACTCATGTCTTCTTGGTCAGAGGAGCCTTCATCAGCAGATTCCACCGGGGGGGGGGGCAAAACAGGCCTGCAGCATGTGGATGTCTCCCCCACATCCACAGTCCTTGGGGCAGGAGCTGGGCCAGAAACCGGAAAAAGAAGGTTGTATTCGGACAAACTGCTTGATTAAAATATGGAGTATGTGTATTAGCTCCTTGAAAAGAAAGTCGTAGATAAATCATGAAGGGCTGGGCAAATGAGACAGAAGTAGTTTCGCTGAGTGCTTCGTGTGTACTGGTAAGATTTCTGCTTGAATAGAGATTTATAGCCTTTGTCTCCCAGCTATTTGGAACAGAATGTTAATTGCCTCCTAAAGCCATCAACTCCCTGCCACTAGAAGAATTCCTGGTCCTGCGTGACGGCTTGTTTTGCAATTAGAATAAACCCTGCGTGTGTTTTGAACTGTTGGAGAGAAAACAAAGAATTTATTTGTTTGAAGATTAAAGCTTTGGGGAAGATTTGTGGATAGTCAGATCAAGGAATAATGGCTAGGAGCCACCTCACTGACTCTCATATGATCCTTGGTGGCACAGTGGTTAGAGTGCAGTACTGCAAGTTGCTTCTGCTAATTGCTTGCTGTAGTTCAGCAGTTCAAATCTCACCACCGGCTCAAGGTTGACTCAGCTTTCCATCCTTCCGCCGTGGGTAAAATGAGATTGTTGGGGGCAATAGGCTGATTCTGTAAACCGCTTAGAGAGGGCTGTAAAAGCACTAGGAAGCGGTATATAAGTCTAAATGCTACTGGTATATTTCCTCCCTCCAAGGTCCGGTCTGTGCAGGAGTTGTAGGCCTGAAGATGCCTCGTTATTGTCTCTTCGGAGACACGGTCAACACGGCTTCGCGCATGGAATCCAACGGTGAAGGTTAGTGATTTGGGCTAAGGTGAGGAACGCAATAGAGGACACGCGGAGCCATGTAGGAGGGCACGCCAGACTTCTAGGCTTGCTAGGTTAAGCGCGCGCTGGCCAGCCGATTTTCGGTCTTGGGAAAGGCACTGTCGCCCTGCGGACACTTCAGGAAAGCTCCCCTGAAGCCCTGGAGTTCAAAAAACAGCACCATGGGCTCATCGGATAGGCTTGCCCATAGTTTATTTATTTATTGGATTTGTATGCTGCCCCTCTCCGTAGACTCGGGGAGGCTAACAACAATGATAAAAACAGCATGTAACAATCCAATCCTATACTAAAATAACTAAAAAGACCTTTATTATAAAAACCAAACAGACATACAGACATACTAGTCCTAAAGGAATTCGGAAAAATCTGAATAAAATGGACCCCCTATGAGTTGAGGGGGGGGGGAGGGGAGGGTCAGCTTGCCTGGCACAAAAGCCTGGTGGGGGAGGAGCACAGCTTATGCCCTTCAAGGGCAGCAGTCTTAGGATGGGGAGTCCCGTGCGCTGAAAGTAAAGCTTGACCTCTTTTTCAGCTGCAGCCGAAAAGAAGGGGAGGGGGCAGGGAGGGCTCTGTGAGCGAGGGGGTGGTGGTGAAGGCAGCTAAAACAAAGGTGGGGGTTAGAGGTTGCGCCTCCTCCCAGCAGGAGGTGGGAAAGGTTGGGCAGGTGCCCCGTGAGGCTCTGCCAAAAAAGGTTTGCCTTCATTGATATAGACCATTATATATTATGTTCAAATATATATATACTGTATATATACAGTGATCCCTCTATTATCGCGAAGGTTCCGTTCCAAGACCCCTCGCGATAATCGATTTTTCGCGATGTAGGGTTGCAGAAGTAAAAACACCATCTGCGCATGCGCGCCCTTTTTTCTATGGCCGCGCAATGCGTAGATGGTGGAGTTTGCGTTCCCCGCCGCCCACGCAAAGGGGAAACCCCGATTCGGCTCCTCGCTGCTGCTGCGCTACCGAGCAGATCAGCTGCTGGGCGGCCGAAGGAACCTTCCCTGGGTCTTCCCCCTCTTGCTGGCGGGCGGTGCGAGCGGCGGGCATCAGCGAGGAGCCGGGGTTTCCCCTTTGCGTGGGCGGGCCGGAAGACCCAGGTTGGGGGTTCGGGGGGGTGCTGGGAAGCCCCCCAGGCCGGCTGCGACCTTTTAAAACAGCCGCGCCGCTTCCCAGCTGAGTCCTGAAGCCAAACACGGAAGTGGTTTTTTTTAATTAATTTTTTTTAAAAAATCGCGATATAGCGTTTCGCGAAGATCGAGATCGCGAAACTCGAGGGATCACTGTATTCCTCCCCTTTGGGAACACCAGGGTCATTTCAACAGAAAATCAACCATATGGCTCTTCCCTGGTAAAGGCCTATTCGGAGGCAGGCCTGTAGAAGAAAGGTTAATATCCTGCCTTGCATGCATCACGCTAGAGGTTCAAATCCCGATAAGGTTCAAATCCCTTCTGTTTCACTTATCAGCAAAAATACACATAATATAAATACATATAAAATAAATACATAGCAAAGGCACCTTTGCAAAAGGAAACATATAACATTCAATAGACCATTATTTAAGAATATATATAGCTGAAGGGATTGGATACTGTAGCCTAGAGGATAATTATCTGCCTTACAAGGCAAAGGTTGTAGGTTCAAGTCCCAGTGAGGGTATGGCTAGCTGATGAGGCCAAAATAAGGCCGAAATAGATCTATCCTAGTCTCCCTTAATTTTCAAATTCAGCAAAAACAACAACATGTGACATATATATATATATATATCACTTTGCAAAAGAAGGCATATATAATGTTTGTATATGTATATGTATGTATGTATGTATGTATTATTATTATTATTATTATTATTATTATTATTAATTAGATTTGTATGTCGCCCCTCTCCGTAGACTCGGGGCGGCCCACAGCATAGTAAAAACAATATACAATAGCAAATCTAATAATTAAAATATCTAAAAAGCCCCTTATTTAAAAACAAGACATACACACAAACATACCACGCATAAAGTATATAGGCCAAGGAGATGTCTCAATTCCCCCATGCCTGACGGCAGAGGTGGGTTTAAGGAGTTTCTGAAAGGCAAGGAGGGTGGGGGCAATCCTAATCTCCGGGGCGGGGAGCTGGTATGTATGTATGTATGTATGTATGTATGTAGTATGTATGTATGTATGTATATCTGCTGTGATGGTGAACCTATGGAAAGCGTGCCGCTGGTAGCACGCAGAGTCACATGGGAGGTCATGCAAGACTTTACCATGTTTCAGCTCCAGCGTACATGCATGTAATGTCCGGCTGGTTTTTGGCCTTTGGAAAAGTCATTTCGCTCTCTGGAGGCAAAAACATCCCCCAACAGAGAAACTGAAAATTCGGAAAAACATTTATTTTTATGTATTTATTTTGTCCAATACACAATAATACACAATGACGGTTATAGAGGATATAGTAAAGAAGAAATACAAGATATAGGAGAGACTATACGACAGGGGATGGAAGGCACTCTAGTGCGCTTATGTACCCCCCTTACTGACCTCTTAGGAATCTGGAGAGGTCAACCGTGGACAGTCTAAGGGTAAAATGTTGGGGGTTAGGGGATGATACTACAGAGTCCGGCAATGAGTTCCACGCTTCGACAACTCGATTGCTAAAGTCGTATTTTTTACAGTCGAAACGAACATACTTCCGGTTTGCCCATTGTGCTGTGTTTTTGCACTCCAGAGGGTTCAGGGAATAATAATTTAATAATAATAATAATAATAATAATAATAATAATAATAATAATAATAATAATTTATTAGATTTGTATGCTGCCCCTCTCCGAAGACTTCCTGAAGCCCCAGAGTGCAAAAAACAGCATGATACACATGCTAACACACACACACACACACACACACACAAAGGTTCACCATACCTGTCCTAATGCATCACCCCTGGTCGTTCCAGCCTTGAAGATCCACTTATCGGCGGCCACCAAAGCCATTCTTGAGGAGTTTGGGTGCTTCGAACTGGACCTCCGAGGAGACATAGAGATGAAGGTGAGGAGGACGGGTGTTAGGTTGAATTAAGGTCCTCCCGCATCCGGGTTCCTGGGTTGCTGGGTGGTCAACGGCTCTTTTTTATAAAAAAAAAAAAAAAAATTAAGAAGAGAAACAAAACATTTAAAAAGTGGGCAATTTGTGACGTGACCTGCATTACAATTTTAACAGTGTTTCTTTCCCTTTACACAACTCATATTTACATAATACACCAAATCCTAGCAATGATCTTAATCAGGTACTGTATACCATTTTTAAAAAATTCCCTATTATATATCAAAACTCTGACCTTTACTTTTCAAGTTTTATTTTATTTATTATTTATTTATTTATTGGATTTGTATGCTGCCCCTCTCCGGAGACTCGGGGCGGCTAACATCAATAATAAGACAGCGTACAATAGTAATCCAATGCTAAAAACGATTAAAAACCCATTAATATAAAAACCAAACATACATACAGACACACCATGCATAAAATTGTAAAGGCCTAGGGGGAAAAGGAATCTTAATTCCCCCATGCCTGGCGGCAGAGGTGGGTTTTAAGCAGCTTACGAAAGGCAAGGAGGGTGGGGGCAATTCTAATCTCTGGGGGGAGTTGGTTCCAGAGGGCCAGGGCCGCCACAGAGAAGGCTCTTCCCCTGGGTCCCGCCAAGCAGCATTGTTTAGTTGACAGGACCCAGAGAAGACCCACTCTGTGGGACCTTACTGGTTGCTGGGATTCGTGCAGCAGAAGGCGGTCCCTGAGATAATCTGTTTCTTGCTACTTATTAGCTCTTCCCCCCTCCCTATTAAAATTTATCCCAGCAATTAATAAATTCTTCCTCATCTCTATTTTTTATTTTTTTTAGTAAGCATTTCCGCACATGATATTATTATTTTTTTGATAGTGTCTTCTTCGCGGGTATAGTTTCATTTTTCCAGTTTGTGCGATCACTATCCTTGCAGCTGTTGTTACGTGGAGAATTAAATACAACTGATCTTTATCAAAGTGTTCGCGAGCTATACCTAGTAAGAATAATTCAGTCTTCTTTTTTACTTTTCTCTCTAATATGTCGTCTAACCATAACGGAATTGTTCCCCAATATCTCTTAATTTTTTCACAACTCCGCCACGTGTGATAATATGTTCCGAATTACCTTTTTACATCTCAATATCTAGGTGAATGTTTTTTTAATCTATTTTTGCTAACTTTGTGGGAGTCATATGCCACCTGTAATACACCTTGTACCGATTTTCTTTATATACCGTAGCTAATGTTAACTTTTTATTTCTATTCCACATCTGGTGGACGATGACTCTGGAAGCACCTTCTGCCTGAACTCTTACTCTTATCTCTTTCCCACTCAAAGGGCAGAGGGAAACTCCGGACATACTGGTTGTTGGGTGAAAGGGTCAGCAGTACCCGAGGGTGATGAGAAGTTGGAGAAGCCCCTTAACTCCTGCTCCTTCAAGGAGATCTACTTCCTTAGCTGAGGCCACCCAAGACAGTCTTCAAAGAACCTCTCGGCTTGGAGTTGAGGGCACCACGGGTGGATCTCAAAGAGGACTAGTCTTGCTCCCCATTTCCTTTCGCTTCTTCACCGACCCGTAGATCTGGGCCCCCGGGTCCTACAGTGGGTCGATGCCCAGGAAGAGACTTTCATTCGCTATACCTGCAATGATGGGAAGTTCTGGAGAAGTTGGCTTAAAGCTCCATCACTTTTTACGGGCCGCCTCCTCATCTTTTCTAACTGGACAACTGGAACTTCTGTGGTTGAGTCGGTGTCGCTGTTAAGGGAGGCCCGGACCCTACACAACTCTTGTGACAGTCGAGCTGTACACACACACAAAACCCTGCAAGTTCCCGGAAGTTGCAGATTTTATAATAAATGGAATGTATAAGTAAACTCCCTTTTTTATTTTTCGGTTTGGTGTGAAGTCTTTTTCTTGCGTTCAGCTATGGAAGCCCGCTCCTCATTTAATAGCTTTTTGTGGTAGTGCGGGCATCCTGCCACATCGGGGTGGATTCTACTTACCTTTTGGGGGGGGGGGGTAGTTTTGGAGTTTGTGCAATATGGGCTTTGTGTTTCTGAAAGGTTTTGGGTGAGTCCTATTGTAGCTAAATTACTTTTATCCTGCGTCCGATTTTGTGTGTGGCTGCTTCTTTCTGATTCTACGGCTGTGTTTGGTTAGCTGCCAAATCTTGCCATGCATGGGGAAATTTCAAAATATCCCGTCTTGAATGGGGCTTCTAGGGATCTGTTTGCCTGCTTGTGTGAATGGAGCCAGATGTCAGGATTTCACTTTCTATAGGGCCATTATCTCGCTATGTCTATCAGGCAGGAATGAGCTTCAGGCAGGTGCTTTGTTAGCAGCTTGGTTTTTCTTTGTTTTTCTGTGAGCTTTTTCTTATGAGTGATATTTTATTCGAGGGGAGGGTGCTTCCCGCAGAAGAAAGAGGGGGGGGGGAGAAAGAAAGAAAAAGAGAGAGAGAAAGTTAGAAAGGAAGGAAGGAAGCAAGGAAGGAGAGAAAGAAAGAAAGAAGATAGGAAGGAAGGAAGGAGAGAAAGAAAGAAGATAGGAAGGAAGGAAGGAAGCAAGGAAGGAGAGAAAGAAGAAAGAAAGAAGGAAGGAAGGAAGGAAGGAAGGAAGGAGAAGTGAATAAGAATGAGGAGGCGGGGAAAAGGAAGGGAAAGAGAAACAGAAAGGGGGAGGAAGGAAAGAAGGAAGTACGGAAGTGAAAGAGAAAGGGAGGGGGAAAGGAAGGAAGCAAGGAAGGAAAGAAAGGAAGGAAGGAAAGAAAGGAAAGAAAGAAGATAGGAAGGAAGGAGGGAGGGAGGGAGGGAGGAAGGAAGGAAGGAAGGAAGGAAGGAAGGAAGGAAGGAAGGAAGGAAGGAAGGAAGGAGGACCACAAACCTGGCTGGCATTAGACACAGCTTCAGTTTGACAAAGGCTGGAAGGGAGGGGACCTCAAGATGTCATCTAGTCCAACCCCCTGCCTGGACACAGCTAATCCACTTGATTTTTAACCTCGTTTTTTAAAATTTATTTAAACAAACATATCACAAATCTGTAAGGGACGTTCCAAATCCACCATTCCCACGCCTAATTTTGGCTATTGAACACAGTGTGCAATTTTAAGATTTAATAGGATCTGTATGCCGCCCCTCTCTGAGGACAATTTAATTTAATTTATTACATTTGTATGCCACCTCTCTCCGTGGACTTTCACGTTAGGACCAGAGCGCTTGAAAAAGCGAGGTTAGTAGCTCAAATTCGGCTTGAAATCGTGGAGAAAATGTCATTTGCTTTAAAAAAAATACATTTCCAGTGTCCTGACTTTTTTTTGTTTTGTTCTAAAAGAGAAGGATGTTTGTTCTATATCCGAGGAAAAAGGATAATTAAATGATTTTTTTTTCATTTCCTCTGGGTTGTTCGCAATTGCATTACTTTAGCCTATCCTAGGAGATGATTTATTTCCCTTGAGGATGGAAACCATGCAGGATTTTTGAATGGCTACAAATCACGCTTAAAAGAAAGAAGGAGGGGGAGCTCGGATAGATATTTGTGGCTGCATTTTTGAGCAACAAAGGTTAATAATTGTCTTCTGACATATTCTCTAAAGGCACCATAATTTTTACGAGCCTTCAAACCGTCATGAGATACTTTAGCTTGGCTGGAATTAGAAGAACATGGTAACCCTTCCGGAAACATTTTGAAATTATTTGTTTTTTTCAGGAATTTAATATATTTTTTCATCCAAAAAACCAGTCTGTTTTGAATTGGTTTCATTTCTCGGTTGGAATAATTACTTTCAAGTTTCGTTCCCTTTTTTCTTTTCTGTTTTTCCTTCAAACATCTCCTAAAATATGTTTGTTTATTTGAAACATAAATCTAAATGTTCTTTACAAGAAAATAAATGTTCTTTTAAACAAAACAAAACAAAAATCATTATCCAAGGCTATCAGAGATAAAAGAGACAGTAGGAAAGAAAGAAGAAATAGCCACAGTACGGATGGTTCTTGATTTATGACAAGTGAGCCCAAAATTTTGGTCGCTAAGTAAGACTGGATTGCTCTTACCTGCTGCTACTGGTGTGCTGCGCAGGAAGAAAAAAAGTGCCGAAATCTCACGCATGCCGATGTCCCCTTGTCAGATTTTGTTCTACACATACACATAAAGCAAAAATAAAGAATAAAGATGGCGAAGCCCAAAGGACTGGTACCAGAGCGACTGCGTCCAAATTGTGCTATCTAACGGCCGCTACCAGTGCGCCACATCAATAGCAACGCATCCCTTGGTATGTGTGTGTACATATGTGTACACACACATCTACATATTGTATATCCATCCTCAGATACAACCACGTATACAAATATATACACACACGCACACATTTGCACATATATAGATTAGAAAATAAGCATAGAATTCAAATAGAATAGAAAATAAGAATAGAATAAAATTCAAATAGAATAGGATATAATTCAAATAGAATAGAAAATAAGAATAGAATAGAATTCAAATAGAATAGAAAATAAGAATAGAATAGAATTCAAATATAATAGAATAGAATTCAAATAGAATTCAAATTATAGGATAGGATATAAGTCAAATAGAATAGAAAATAAGAATAGAATTCAAATAGAATAGAAAATAAGGATAGAATAGAATTCAAATAGAATAGAAAATAAGAATAGAATAGAAAATAAGAATAGAATTCAATTAGAATATAAAATAAGAATAGAAAAGAATTCAAATAGAATAGAAAATAAGAATAGAATAGAAAATAAGAATAGAATTCAAATAGAATAGAAAATAAGGATAGAATAGAATTCAAATAGAATAGAAAATAAAAATAGAATAGAAAATAAGAATAGAATTCAATTAGAATATAAAATAAGAATAGAAAAGAATTCAAATAGAATAGAAAATAAGAATAGAATAGAAAATAAGAATAGAATAAAATTCAAATAGAATAGGATATAATTCAAATAGAATAAAAAATAAGAATAGAATTCAAATATATATAATATAGAATTCAAATAGAATAGAAAATAAGAACAGAAAATAAAAATAGAATAGAATTCAAATAAAATAGAAAATAGGATAGACTAGAATTGAAACAGAATAGAATTCAAACAGAACAGGATATAATTCAAATAGAAAATAAGAATAGAATAGGAAATAGGATAGAATTCAAATAGAATAGAAAATAAGAGCAGAAAATCATTGGCCAAGTGTAATTGGACACACAAGGAGCGCATAACATTTACACACATACCTCCAAATTAATACCTATAAATTGTTTTGTAATCCCCTCAGGGCTACTTATGCAGCGAGATGAGCAGAGTACGAATTGGATTAATAATTCATACTGGGGATTGTTAAAACATTTGTCGCCCCCCTCTGCATAAAGGTCATGCACACGTGTTTGCTGACCCTGACACGAATGTATAGGGGTTGTGAGAATATGCACACTTGTGGCAAGGTTTTTATTGCCACCCCGAAAGGGGGAGAGGCGCAGAGTTTCAGGCCCCAAAGAGTTAAGCTGCCTCCCCCCAGTCAGAATGCGGGGCAATTCAAAAGCGGGGGCTCTTATGGCGGAATAAAAGCGCCTCAAAGGATGGCTCCTCAGAGGGCAGAACACCGCATGCGCGGTTGGGTGAGCTCCGGCGAGGCGACGGCAAAAAAAGGATAAAAGGTGATGTCTAAAGCGCATGCGCAAAGGACTGATGGAGCTGCACAGAGCTACGAAATATAAAGATAAACGCCATGCTCGTTCATAGCCAAGCTTGGGGACGGCTTTCGCTCTTGTTGTTACAACATTAAAATCCGCCGTGGAAGCCACATATCGAGATTCAAGGCAGTGCGATACAGTCGAGTATAAAGTGGACTTTAAGACTGAAAATTTGATTCTAAAGCTATAGTGAGTCAACATGAACCCGGAAACGAGTTCCCGACAAGGAGGGTTGCTCCTCTTCACATTTCCGAAGTCTACGTCCTTCTCCGAATGGAATTTCAAAGCCTTTCCCCCCTTTGCCCCGCCCCTCTCTGTTTCATTGGTCCGCCGGGAGGCCGCCCCGTCGCTCACCGCCGTCCCCGAGCAGCGATAGGGCGGAGGAGGGCGAGGAGGCGGGCGCGTGGGAGGAAAGGCGGGCACTTCCGGCCGGGACTGTTTCCTTCGCCCGCTCCCTCACACACTCGCTCGTCTCTCCCCAGCTCCGACTTCCGGTCTTGTGCCGCTGGGTGGGGGGCAAGGCGGCGCACGCTGCCCCCCTCCCTTCTGCCCCCCCCCACAGGCGTAGAGCACCCCCTCTTTCCTGCACCCCCTCTTTTTCAATCCCCCCCCGGAAAAAAAGGGAGCATCGCCTCCCCCGGAAAGGCTCCCCTCGAGCCTCGCCGCTCAAGCCCCGCCCTCTAGGGCGGAAGCCCCGCCCCCGAGCCCCAGCCCCAAGCCCCGCCCCTTAGGAGCAGGACAGCCCCCCCACCTTTGCCCCATCAGACCCTGGAAAGAACCCCCCCCCCAAAAAAAAATTCAGTGGTTAAACACAACCTAATATAGACCCCCCTCCCCATAATAGCTGGAGCCCCCTCCCCAAATAAGGAGCCCTCTCTATTGCCTGTAGCCCCCCCTCCCCAAATAAGGGGTTCCATATGGGGAGGGGGGATTAGGCTAGTAGCCCCCCTTCTCTGCACCCCCCACTAACCCATCCCTCCAGGGGGGTGCTTTTTATTTCCCCCCACCCAAGAGGCTGGGAGGGGGGTGAGTGGGGGGCTCCCCTATTTTTTGCCCCCCCTTACCTTCCTTCCACCACCCCCTTGGAAGAGGGCAGAGGGCAAGCTTGCTGAAGGGCAGGAAGGGGGGGTCTCCCAGCTTCTAACCCCCTTCTCCCCCCCCCAAAATGGAGAAGGGTAAAGGGGGTCCGGTGGCTGCAGCTGGGGGGGCTACTGCAGGAGGGAGGAGGAGGGAAGCTGCTGATCTACACCAGCCTGGATGCCAAGGATGAGTTGGAAGAGGTGGGTATTTGTTTTGGGGGGTGCGTGGGTGGGTGGGCAATGAGGAAGGGGGCTTCTCCGGCCTCCCCCAGGCCTTTAGGAGCTTGAGTATGCAGGGGGCTGGACTTTGCTTATTGCTCCTCCGTCCTCTTGCAGGGGGCTGGACTAGATGGCACCCCAAGGTCCCTTCCAAGTTTGCGGTTATGTCAGGGTGGGCAAGCAGTTGGAAATGTCCTCTGAAGTCATTATCATCTCCTCCTCCTCCTCTTTTTGTGGTTCGCTCCATCCCGGAGGCTTTTTGGAAGAAGCTGCACAGCTCCTGGCCTGGGGTGGGGTGGGGTCTCCTGCTGGAGCAGGGGGCTGGACTAGATAGCCCCCCAGGGTCCCTTCCAAGTCTGGGATTGTGTCAGTGCCTGCCTGTCATCTAGCTGCCTACCAACAAACTGGCCAAGCAGTTGGAAATATCCTCTGAAATCATTATTATTATCATAATCATCTCCTTCTCCTAATTCTTCCTCTTCTCCTTTTCTTCCTTCCTTCTCCTCGTATTCCTTTCTTCCTTCCTTCCTTCCTACTTCTCTTCTTCCTTCCTTCTTCTCCTTCTGCTCTTCTTTCTGTGCGGTCAGGCGGTAGGGAAAGCAAGTAGAATGCTTGGCTGCATAGCTAGAGGTATCACAAGCAGGAAGAGGGAGATTGTGATCCCGCTTTATAGAGCACTGGTGAGACCCCATTTGGAATAATACTGTGTCCAGTTCTGGAGACCTCACCTACAAAAAGAGATGGATAAAATTGAACAGGTCCAAAGACGGGCTACAAGAATGGTAGAAGTTCTTAAGCATCAAACTGATCAGGAAAGACTTCATGAACTCCATCTGTTTAGTCTGGAGGACAGAAGGGAAAGAGGGGACATGATCAAAACATTTAAATAGATTAAAGGGTTAAATAAAGGAAATGATTTTAATAGGAAAGTGAACACAAGAACAAGGGGACCCAATCTGAGGTGTGTTGGGAGAAAGATAAAAAACAACATGAGAAAATATTATTTGACTGAAAGAGTAGTAGATCCTTGAAACAAACTTCCAGCAGACGTGGTTGGTAAATCCACAGTAACTGAATTGAAACATGCCTGGGATAAACATATATTCATCGTAACATAAAATACAGGAAATAGTATAAGGGCAGACTAGATAGACCATGAGGTCTTTTTCTGGCGTCAATCTATCTTTCTTTCTTTCTCTTTCTTTCTTCCTTCCTTCCTCCACCTTTACTTTCTCTCCTTCCTTCTCTTACCCCTCCCTCCTCCTCCTGTTGTCACCATCATCTAATTCCCTCCTTCATTCTTGCTTTCTCTTTCTCCCTCTGCCTCTCTTTCCCCCTCCCTCCCTCCCCCTCCTCCTGCTGTCACCGTCTCCTCCCCTCCATTTATCTCTTCTGTTTACTGTCCCCCTTTCCTCGTCCCATGGAGGTGATGGTAGAAGAGGGGTTCCTTCGCTTCTCCCCAAGAAACAGCTCAGAAACTTCCTCCAGAGGTTTGCCTGGGTTGTTTGCAGGGCTGCCTCCACCTCCTCCTCCTAGACACACAATCATACACACACACATACAAACACACCCGCCAGGGACCAAAGAAAGCCTCTTTGGCAGGAGGGAAGGAACAGCTGTTGCCAGGCCTTCACTTGTGGCTGTGATTGTGTTTGTGTCGGTGGTGTTTTGATCCTCGCTTGGGTAGTAGGGAAGAGAATTCCTTTCCTTTCGAAATCTGGAAAGCCCAGGTTGATTTTGATGGAGCCTTTCTTACAAATCTGTATTTGCTCTTAATCGCCTGCCTCTTAATCCACAGACAAAATTTTTAGGAACCTGTTAGATTTCTCACTTGGTGCAAAAAAAAAAGTTTCCCAGTTGATATCTGGGTAGTTGAAGTCCTCCATTATT
Source organism: Erythrolamprus reginae (assembly GCF_031021105.1). Taxonomy (NCBI): domain Eukaryota; kingdom Metazoa; phylum Chordata; class Lepidosauria; order Squamata; family Dipsadidae; genus Erythrolamprus; species Erythrolamprus reginae. The sequence continues at coordinate 11,036,779 of NC_091962.1, read as the reverse complement.
ATTGCAGTGTGTGTTCGTTAGCTGGTTGGCAAAAGCATATCTGTTATTTCTGCTGGATTGGGTGGCTTATACTCCAATGGCCCTATCATTCTTTTTTTCTTTTTATGTTGACCCATATGCATTCCAGAGGGGTTTTCTTAGTTACAAGATAGATGGATGGATGATAGATGGATAATTGATTGACATAGTTAGATCAGCAGTAGATAGAGATATAGATTAGATAGAGATTATCAGCGAGAGATAGAGAGAGAGAGAGAGAGAGAGAGAGAGAGAGAGAGAGAGAGAGAGATAATTGACGATAGATTGATAGATCAGTATATAGATTGATAGAGATAGATAGCAGTAGATAGAGATGGATGGATAGATAGATAGGCAGGTAGGTAGGTAGGTAGGTAGGTAGGTAGATCGATACATAATTGATGATAGATCGATAGATCAATATATAGATCGATTGATAGAGATAGATAGTAGTAGATAGATAGAGATGGAGGGATAGATAGATAGATAGATAGATAGACAACTGATGATAGATCGATAGATCAATATATAGATTGATAGAGATAGATAGCAGTAGATAGATAGAGATGGAGGTATGGATGGATAAGATAGATAGATAGATAGATAGATAGATAGATAGATAGATAGATAGATAGACAACTGATGATAGATAGATAGATCAATATATAGATTGATAGAGATAGATAGCAGTAGATAGATAGAGATAGATGGATAGACAGACAGAAAGAGATAGAGATCAGCAATACATAGATATATAGATGGATATAGATAGGTCAGCAGTAGAGATAGATAGAGATCAGCGATATCCATCTGTCTGTCTGTCTGTCTGTCTGTCTGTCTATCCATACATACATACATACATACTTACATACATACATAGAATAGAATAGAATAGAATAGAATTTTATTGGCCAAGTGTGATTGGACACACAAGGAATTTGTCTTGGTGCATATGCTCTCAACGTACATAAAATAAAATATACATACATACATACATACATACATACATACATACATACATACATGCATCTATACACTGCTCAAAACAAATAAAGGGAACACTTAAGCAACACAATATAACTTCAAGAAAATGAAACTTCTGTGAAATCAAAACTGTCCACTTAGGAATTAACACTGATTGTCAATCAATTTCACCTGCTGTTGTGCACATTCAACTTTGTACAGAACAAAGTATTCCAGGAGAATATTTCATTCATTGAGATCTAGGATGTGTTCTTCGAGTGTTCCCCTTTATTTTTTTAAGCACTGTATATAGATGGATGGATGGATGGATAAATATAGATAGATCAGCAGTAGATAGGTAGAGATTACCGTAGATGGAGATAGATAGAGATCAGCGATATATATATATAGAGATGTAGATATATGGATGGACGGGTGGATAGATAGAGAAAGAGATAGGCACATCAGCAGTCAGTAGATGGAGATAGATTAGATAGAGATAGATAGATAGAGATCAGTGATGGATAAAGATAAAAACGAAAGAAGAAAGGAAGGGAGGAGGGAGGGAATGGGAGGGAGAAAGAAAGAACGAAATTAAAAAAAAGAAGGATAGGAATTGAGAAAGATAGAGAAAGGAAGGAAAGAAAGACCGAAAGGAAGAAAGGGGTTTTTTTTGCTGCCCCTGGAAGGTTTATTTTCGCTGCCCCTGAAATTCTTCCAGATGTTGACGGGGCCTTGAAGTCTCCCAGAGATGAAGGCTGACCTTGGCCTCTCATCTCATCTGTCTTGTCAAGGCGGTCAAGGAGGTTCTGAAGGGTGGAAGCCTTGGGCTGTCACCGGGGAAAGTGTTTTTACCTTCTCAACCAGTCTCCCGAGGTTGCTCTCGGCATCCCCTCTTTGACCTGGTGGGACCTCCTGGGATTGACTCTCCCACGCTTCCGGGTTCTGGATCCAGAGTTATTGGGGGCCTTGACTCCTTGGTCCATGAGTTTTTAAATTTAAATTAAAAATAGACTTTATTTAAACACACAAAATGCAAACACACAGAGAAAGAAACATTGAAATAAAAGTTGGACAATTTGTGACGTGCCTGTAGTAAATTCTAATAGTACAGTACAGTACTTATTTACTATCACACGGATTGTGTTTACACGTATACATCAAATTTGAGCAAAGATCTTATTCGGGTACAATGGTACCTCTACTTAAGAACGCCTCTACTTAAGAACTTTTCTAGAGAAGAACCAGGTGTTCAAGATTTTTTTGCCTTTTCTAAAGAACCATTTTCTACTTAAGAACCCGAGCCCGGAAAAAATTTCCCGGGAAATTTGAGAGCAGCAGGAAGGCCCGGTCAGTTTCCTGCCATTCCCCTTTAATCCCGGCCATCCCGGGCTTTTCTGGGCTGCCAGAGGAGCCTTTCGGTGGCGCTTAAGGAGGCTTTGGCAGTCCAGAGCGAACGGAGTGTTTTCCTTTCTCTGGGCACTTGGACAGGGAATAAACCTCTGCTAGCGCCCAGAGAAAAGAAATTCTCCCTTCGCTCTGGGCAGCGACTGTCCTCCTCTTCTTCCTCATCCTCCTCCCACCCAAATCCCGAGCTTTTATTTCTTTCCTAATAGATTTGCACACATTATTTGCTTTTACATTGATTCCTTATGGAAAAATTGCTTCTTCTTACAAACTTTTCTACTTAAGAACCTGGTCACGGAACGGATTAAGTTCTTAAGTAGAGGCACCACTGTATATCTTTTTGTTTTCCTTTTGTGACCAATCCTCTGACATTTACTCCCCAAATTATCTAACATTTATTAACTCTCTAATTTTACCTTTTTTTCCCATCCCGTGATAAAACCTACTCCAACAGTTAGTATGGCTCATCTATATTTTTTTATTTCTTCAGTTAAACTATCCATTTCTTCACACATTGTAATTTTTTCTTTTTTTAAAAAAAAAATCTTTATTGGTTACTTACATTGATAAAAACAAAACGACATAGAAAGGAAGCATACATACATACAAACAAGACAAAACAAAGCATTATGCTTTATACATTAAGTAACTTTGGTATCAGAACTTAAAGTGGATACCTGCTATATAGCAGGATGTTATTTTTTTAATTTGCAGTTTATTCATTTGCAACCATTTACTAATACACGTTAGTCTCCTTAGATTATCAATATCTATTTCTCTATGTTTCCTTTCGTTTCAATTATATTTATTCTGTGGTATAATGGTTCATTAAAGCAACTATATTTACATTTGAGAACAGTTTGTTTTTTTCTCTCCATTTCTCTCCATTTTCTCTCCATTTTCATTTGAGTGTGTATTCACAATCAAGACTGTTCTGTCCGGCTCTCTGGTAGAATCCTCCCAAAAATGCACAGATACAATTTCAGACACACACACGTTTGAAAATTCAAAACAATGTTCTTTATAATGAAAATTCACTTAACCCAAGCCTTCTTTTGGTATAGCCAAGAGCACTCGTCTCCAAACAAACTGGTAATTTATACAAGTCCCTTATCAGTTCTGTGATACTTAGCTTGCAGCTGTGAGGCAATTCACAGTCCTTCTTCTTTCACAAAGTGAAACACACTTTGCTCTGGTTTAGTTTCAAAGCGGGGGAAAATCAGCACACAAAAGGTCAAAGTCAGTAAAGCAGTCACGAAACACAACGATCAGATAATCCTCCACAATGGCCAAACCCACAGGCTGCTCTTTAATAGCAGCCTCACTAATGACCACAGCCCCACCCCAACCACAGGTGGCCTCATTTTCTTTGATAATAATCTCTCAGTTGTTGTTGCCTATGCATCGCTCTCCGCATGCGTGGCTGTATCATTAACTTTTGGTCCGAATCCAAGGAGGAGCTAGATAATTGATCTCCTTCTGAGCTGTCTGCCCCACTCTCCTCCTCCCTGTCACTCATGTCTTCTTGGTCAGAGGAGCCTTCATCAGCAGATTCCACCGGGGGCAAAACAGACCTGCAGCATGTGGATGTCTCCCCCACATCCACAGTCCTTGGGGCAGGAGCTGGGCCACAGCTAACCACAACAAAGACTTTAGTTATTTGTATAAAATATATTTTTTTGGTTATCCAGACATTGTAATTTTTTCAAGGATACCTTCCTCAATAGGCAAATTTTCCGCTTTTCCACTATTGGGCGAGCGCTATTCTCGCTGCTGTCGGAATTGAACATCTTCAGGAGATTTGGAGACCTCATGTTTTCCTCTTTCCCTTTCAGAAGCTGGAAAGATGCATGGCGACGGTGACCTCTCTGACCGGCGGGGTCTCGGAGAGGGAAGCCAACGACGCCTTGAATGCCCACGTGAGTTTTTCCTTAGCTCCTTCACTTCGAATCTCCTTCCTCCAAGCTGGGTGGGGTTGTGAGGTCAGTTAGTTGCAGATTCTGAGCAGGGTGTAACTGGGTCCGTCTTGATACCCTAGGTCAGTGAGTTGACTTACGGGACCGTTAATCCCAGCGACCGGTGAGGTCCCACAGAGTCGGCCTTCTCCGGGTCCCGTCAACTAAACAATGTTGTCTGGCGGGGCCTAGGGGAAGAGCCTTCTCCGTGGCGGCCCCGCCCCTCTGGAATCAGCTCCCTCCGGAGATTCGCACTGCCCCCACCCTCCTCGCCTTCCGAAAGAGTCTTAAGACTCATTTATGTCGCCAGGCATTGGGGGCAATTAGATCAAGCCCCTCCTGTTTACTAAGTGGAGTGTGTGGTTGCGAATGAATTGGCTGATTGATTTTAATATATTGGGATTTTAGTTTGTAATTTTTTAATTGGTCAGATTTGTTATTGTATTGTTTGTATTGTATCTTGTGAGCCGCGCTGAGTGTCTTCGGAAAAGGGTGGCATACAAATCTAATTATTATTATTATTATTATTATTATTATTATTATTATTATTATTATTATTTAGATTTGTATGCCACCCTTTTCTGAAGACTCAGGGTGGCTCACAATATTGATTGATTGATTGATTGGATTTGTATGCCGCCCCTCTCTGTAGACTCGGGGCAGCTAACAACAGTAATAAAAACAGCATATAAAAATCCAATATTAAAACAGTTAAAATCCCTTATTATAAAACCAAACATACATACAGACATACAATGCATAAAATTGTAAAGGCCTAGGGGCAAAGAGGATCTCAATTCCCCCATGCCTGGCAGCAGAGGTGGGTTTTAAGAAGCTTACGAAAGGGCAAGGAGGGTGGGGGCAATTCTAATCTCTGGGGGGAGTTGGTTCCAGAGGGCCGGGGCCGCCACAGAGAAGGCTCTTCCCCTGGGTCCCGCTAAACGACATTGTTTAGTTGACGGGACCCGGAGAAGGCCAACTCTGTGGGACCTAACTGGTTGCTGGGATTCGTGCAGCAGAAGGCGGTCCCTGAGATAATCTGGTCCGGTGCCATGAAGGGCTTTATAGGTCATAACCAACACTTTGAATTGTGACCAAGATACAATACAAACAAACAAACAAACAAACAAAAACAACAACAACAACAACAATAATAATAATAATAACCACCTGAGGAACCTCCAGAGACTGGAGAAACACCAATGATGGCAATATCTGAGTCAGAGGAGGAGGGAGACATGGGAGATCAGGAGGATGAGGCGGATGAGCCAGGCCCCTCTGGATCCCATGGGCCGGGGAGGGGGAGGTTTGCCAGGGTGTGAGAGTGAGGGAGAAGGTGACCTGAGTGAACCCGAGGAACCACTAGAGGGGGCTGTTGTGACAATGGGGGAGCGGTCCCAGTCAGAGGATGAAGAAGACATTAGAGTGGAACGTCAATGGATTGACCCTCGCTATACAGTAGTTAGATAATTGAGAAGGAGAGAGGAAAAGGAATCAGCTTACGGCCTTAGCCTCTTTGAGGTGTGATGTCACTTCCAGGCACTGTAAAGGCAAAGGATTGTGGGAAATGGGGTGTGGAGATTCAACGTGGTTCAATGGAAGAGATGTGTGCTTGAGTGAAGCTTTAAAGCCATGATTTATGCCTCAATGTCACTCACTGTCAGATGGATGCTTGTTGCCAGGAATCTGGTGCAATAAAAGTTCTGGTGCCTCTTCCCTCCTTCCTCCCACCACTTAGCAACCGGCGTTACCTTCCTCTCTTGCTCTGTCAGGTATGCAAAGGAGCCCCCCAGCACGAGGAAGTCTGCCTGGGTCTTTTCACCATGATCCTGACGGAACCTGCTCAAGCCCAGAAGGTAACAAGATATTTTGTTTTGGTTTATCTACAAGTAATTCTAGATAATCCTCCTGTTTCTCTTTTGTGAGGATTGCGAGTTTTGTCTAGGAATAACACCCATTTCTCCATTCCTCCTGTGGAAGGATTGCAAGTTTTGTCTAGGAATAACACCCGTTTCTCTATTCTTCCTGTGGAAGGATTGCGAGTTTTGTCTAGGAATAACACCCGCTTCTCCATTCCTCCTGTGGAAGGATTGCAAGTTTTGTCTAGGAATAAAACCCGTTTCTCTATTCTTCCTGTGGAAGGATTGCGAGTTTTGTCTAGGAATAACACCCATTTCTCCATTCCTCCTGTGGAAGGATTGCAAGTTTTGTCTAGGAATAAAACCCGTTTCTCTATTCTTCCTGTGGAAGGATTGCGAGTTTTGTCTAGGAATAACACCCATTTCTCCATTCCTCCTGTGGAAGGATTGCAAGTTTTGTCTAGGAATAAAACCCATTTCTCCATTCCTCCTATGGAAGGATTGCGAGTTTGTCTAGGCCAGGGGTAGGCAAAGTTGGCTCTTCTATGGCATGTGGACTTCAACTCCCAGAATTCCTAAGCTAGCATGATTGGCTCAGGAATTCTGGGAGCTGAAGTCCCCAAGTCATAGAAGAGTCAATTTTTTCCTACTCCTGGTCTGAGGAGTAATACCCATTTCTCCATTCCTCCTTTGGGACAATTACAAATTTGTCTAGGATTAACACCCGTTTCTCTGTTCCTCCTTTGGGAGCATTGCAAGTTTCTCGTCCTCATTATATCTCAGACCAAGAAGTCTGGGGTGGGGCATAGGCCTCCCCCCTCCACTCCCTATCTGTCCATCCTCTGTCGTCCCCCCCCCCAATCCCTTTCCTCCCCCCCCCCCGCCTTCTTTCAGAGGTTAAAGAAGCCGCTGGAACCTTCAGAAGGTTCAAAGGGACTACCGCCTTGCTCTGCAGGACCTGTTTAGAATTCGAAGCTGGGCTTTTAACATTTCCGGAGGTCGAGGCTGGGCTCTTTCCGGGTGGCTGCGAGGGCTCTGCAGGGCAGGAATTTAATCAAAAGCTTCTTCTAGAAGCTCGTTAACCTCTTGAAAGGGAAAGTGGATGGCTCAGCCTGGGTTTGGTTTGGTTTTTTTCTGGTGTGGAATGACATTTAGTGACACAAATTAGCATGCATGGAGACGCAAGCCAGCCAACCAATCAGGTTTTCTATCTATCTATCTATCTATCTATCTATCTATCTATCTATCTATCTATCTATCTATCATCTTTCTTTCTTCTTTCTTCCTTTCTTTCTTTCTTTTCTTTCTTTCCTGCGTGCTGATATTTCAGTGGCGTCAGAGCTAAAGCAAGGGCTGTCACTCACGCCTACGCCCTCCAGCCCCACATTTTCAAGCTCTTTCTTGCTGGATATTGAAATCTGTCAATCTGCCAGTTTATGTACCCCTTTTAAGGGGGCTTATCCGTCCTCTCTTCCTGCTTATTGACAGCTATCAATCTGTCAGCTTATATACCCAGGAATAAAGGAGTTTATTCTCCTTCCCTCCATCTCTCTATCCATCCCTCCTTCTCCCCCTCCCCCTTTCCTAACCAACACGAGATCCTGGATTGAAAACCATTTATTTAGGGATTGTTCAAAGTTATGACTCCTCCTTCTCTTCATCTTCCTCTTTCTCTTCTTCTTCCTCTTTTTCTCCTCCCCTTCTTCTCCTTCCTTCTCTCCCTCTCCTCTTTTTCTTTTTCCTCCTCCTCTTCCTCCTTCTTCTCTTCTTCCTCTTCCTCCTCTGCCTCCTCCTCTTCTTTTTCCTCCTCTTCCTCTTCCTCCTCTTCCTCCTCTTCCTCTTCCTTCTCTCCCTCTCCTCTTTTTCTTTTTCCTCCTCCTCTTCCTCTTCTTCTTCCTTCTTCTCTTCTTCCTCTTCCTCTCTTCCTCCTCTGCCTCCTCTTCTTTTTCCTCTTCTTCCTCCTCTTCTTTTTCCTCCTCTTCCTCTTCCTTCTCTCCCTCTCCTCTTTTTCTTTTTCCTCCTCCTCTTCCTCTTCTTCCTCCTTCTTCTCTTCTTCCTCTTCCTCTCTTCCTCCTCTTCTTTTTCCTCTTCCTCCTCTTCTTTTTCTTCCTCTTCCTTCTCTCCCTCTCCTCTTTTTCTTTTTCCTCCTCTTCTTCAAGTTTCAAGTTTCAAGTTTTATTGGATTTATATGCCGCCCCTCTCCAAAAACCCGGGGCGGCTTCCTCTTCTTCCTCCTTCTTCTCTTCTTCCTCTGCCTCTCTTCCTCCTCTGCCTCCTCCTCTTCTTTTTCCTCTTCCTCCTCCTCCTCTTCTTTTTCCTCCTCTGCCTCTTCTCTCCCTCTCCTCCTTTTCTTTTTCCTCCTCCTCTTCCTCTTCCTCCTCTTTCCTTCTTCCTCCCCTTCCTCTTCTTTTTCCTCCTTCTCTTCCTCCTCCTCCTCTCCTCTTCTTTTTCCTCCTCTTCCTCCTCCTCCCTCCTCCTCTTCCTCTCCAGCCCCTCTTCCGCCTCCTCTTCCTCCTCCCCTCTATATAAATGTAGAGAATTGCTAGATAAATTATAATATAAGTGAGGATTGAGTAAACAAAATAAGTTATACTGATAAATATATGGGAGAAATGGATACCGAAATGAATTAGAAATGTAAATATTTACAATGTATGTACAGTGTTCCCTCGATTTTCGCGGGGGATGCGTTCCGAGACCGCCCGCGAAAGTCGAATTTCCGCGAAGTAGAGATGCGGAAGTAAATACACCATTTTTGGCTATGGACAGTGTCCCAAGCCTTCCCTTAACACTCTAAACCCCTAAATTACAATTTCCCATTCCCTTAACAACCATTTAGATTATTACTCAACATGTTTATTTATTAAAGTTTATTTTAAAAAATATTTATTAAAGGCAGACAAAAGTTTGGCGATGACATATGACGTCATCGGGTGGGAAAAACCGTGGTATAGGGGGGGAAACCGCAAAGTATTTTTTAATTAATATTTTTGAAAAACTGGTACTGTATACGAAGTTTGGCATGGATCTTTAGCGATAATTAAAGATGGGAAGTTGGATTCCTAGGATTATACGTTTGTATTATTATTATTATTATTATTATTATTATTATTATTATTATTATTTAGATTTGTATGTTACGTCATGCCAGGTTTTTGTGTAGAAAAATTAAAAATAAACAATTTTCTCCCCCTAAATTTCCTGCTCTCCTCAATGTGCCGCAGTGTTACCGAGACCTGGCCTTGGTGAGCCGAGATGGGTTGAGCATCATATTGACCAAGATGAACCAGCTCCTCATGGAGAAATACCTCAAACTGCAAGACACTTGTCGCACTCAGGTGGGGAAGAGGGGTTGTGCATTTCTCTTAAAAGTGTGTGTATGTGTGTAGCGAGTGGGCAAATTAAGCCCAGAACTGATTTTTGGACCTCAGGAACAGCTTGGAGGCCCTCTTGTGATCATGTAGGGGTTGGACTAGATGACCTGCAAGGTCCCTTCCAACTCTAATAATAAAATATTAAAAATAAATAATGTGAAACTCAGGTGCTAACGAAAGAACCGGCCTTCGATGGATGTCAAATTTTTGCAATATCCAGTGATGGGCTGCCAAAATTTTTACTGCTGCGCAGTGGGTGGGGCTTATTTTCTGGGTGTGGCTTGATAGTCATGTCATGTCAAGACCAGGTAGGAGTGGCTTGAGAATCATGTGACCAGGGGGTGGCGGCTTCAAGGTCATGTGACTAGGTGGGAGTATTTTCAAATAGGTGCTTGGGCTCTTTAAGTTGCATTACTGTATTTGAAAAAGGACAAATGATAGACAGCGTTATTTGTTGACATTTCAGTAACATTTTCAGGCTTTGTACTGAACCCACAAGGTTCAGTATGATAACAGATTGGACAAGCGGCTCAATTTTCTTTCATGAAAAGAAATGATTAAAGCGTTGATGGGTAAAAACATATAGTTTAATTATATATTTATTTAAATCCAATAAATAAATATTTCCTATTTTAAAAGGAATTAAGGATCATCCTAAGGTACTATAGAAGAAAGAACAATTAAAAAAACTGTTAAGTGTTCAATAAATAGTGCATAAACTTACTAGTCCCCATTACTGGCGATATCCCTCACTTTTCCACCAACATCTGGTGCAAATTGTGGCAAAGACGGGCTTAGATTTAAGGGAGGAGATGGCACAAACAGGACTAGCAAAATTAAGAAAGGAGAACCAGGCGCTTGGGATCTCTAGCGTGTCCCCAAGAGACGATTCCCTCCTCTTTTGTGACCCTAAAACCCAACTTTAAAAAAAACAAACAAAAACCCTTCTTCTGCACGGCAATTTTAGTTTCGGGACGTAGTCTAGTTTTGGCCGAGGCCTCTGGGAGCCGCGAGTGGGCAGGCCGCGCGACCCGTCCAGAGAGCCACGCGACAGAGTGATTTTGTCTTCCCTTTAGCTCGTGTGGCTGCTGCGCGAGATGGTGCGGAATGGGATTATCGGCATCGACGGGAATTGCATGACGTTCATGAAACAGATTGCAGGTGGGTCTCCAGGGGTGGGGGTGGCGAGGATGCTGAATTTGTTCCGAAAGTCTGCTACAGAGAGGTGAAACTGACTTGACCCTTGTCAGTTCGCCTTGCTTCTTTATTATAGAAACATAGAAGACTGACGGCAGAAAAAGACCTCCTGGTCCATCTAGTCTGCCCTTATACTATTTCCTGTATTTTATCTTACAATGGATCTATGTTTATCCCAGGCATGTTTAAATTCAGTTACTGTGGATTTACCAACCACGTCTGCTGGAAGTTTGTTCCAAGCATCTACTACTCTTTCAGTGAAATAATATTTCCTCACGTTGCTTTTGACCTTTCCCCCAACTAACTTCAGATTGTGCCCCCTTGTTCTTGGGTTCACTTTCCTATTAAAAACACTTCCCTCCTGGACCTTATTTAACCCTTTCACATATTTAAATGTTTCGATCATGTCCCCCCTTTTCCTTCTGTCCTCCAGACTCTACAGACTATATTATTATTATTATTATTATTATTATTATTATTATTATTATTATTATTATTATTAATTAGATTTGTATGCCATACACAATACAAATCCAATGATTAAAAAAACAGAACAGTTAAAACCCTTAATTTAAATACAATCATACAACCAATCTTCCCAAACTGGGTAGATTCCCGATCTCTCTTCGGTAGCAGTGGGGAAATTATTTCTCTTAACTAAAGAGAAATAATGAACTGGGCACACTGGGAGATTTTCCCAAAAAATAGAATAGAATAGAATAGAATAGAATTTTATTGGCCAAGTGTGATTGGACACACAAGGAATTTGTCTTGGTGCATATGCTCTCAGCGTACATAAAATAAAATATACATTTGTCAAGAATCATGTGGTACGACACTTAATGATTGTCATAGGGGTCAAATAAGCAATGAAGAAGCAATATTAATAAAAATCTTAGGATATAAGCAACAAAAGGCAGGAAGAAAAGTAATTTATTCGGTTTATGTAATTCAAAATTCTCACGCTGACCGAAAGGTTTAACTTTCCTTTAAAAATCAAACAAGCAATGCTGTTGGATTCACTCAGCCAAGAGGTGAAACTGACTTGGTCCTTGGCCTGTTCGGCTGGCTCCATCTCTAAGCCGGGTGAAATCCTGATCTCTCTTTGATAGAGGCGGGGAAATTACCTCTCTTAACTAACTAAAGGGGAAATAATGAACAGGAAACACTGGGGGAGATTTTCCAAATGCATCCGAAGCCAGAGAAAATAATAATAATAATAATAATAATAATAATAATAATAATAATAATTATTATTATTATTTATTCAGTTTATGTGCTGGCAAAGTTCTCAGCCAGTCTGACCAGAAAGTTTTAATCAGACAAGCAAAATGATTAGCTAGCTGTCAGATTCACTCAGCGGAGAGGTGAAGCTGACTTGATCCTTGCCTGTTCTCCTCTTTGAAATATCTACTTATTTGAAATCCGATTTTTCTGTAGTCCTCGACTTGAAAAATGTTTTTTTCTCACTTTTTTTCCTGCTGGCAGGGGGAGATGTCACTTCCAAGAACATCTGGCTGGCCGAAAGCATCCTCGACATACTGACCGAACAGAGGTGGGCTGGGTCACCTGGTTAGAATAAACCATCTGACAAAAAAATCCATGGAAGAGCCAAAGACTCTCGGGCCAAATCTTGCTTTTGTGACGCAATCAGTCTGCCTCCTGCCTTGGTTTTAACCGGCCCTAAACCCTTCCACTTCCTGAAATGTTTTTAATTTTTTTCTACTTCTTTGACCCGTCCTTTTAAATCCTGCCTGGATCTCCTCCTCATTAACCAGAGATCTTTTTTCCCCCCCGAGGGGCACGATACCAGCTGGGATCGGTTTTCTAGCCCAGGCTTGGGGGGAAAAATAGCCTTGTGTGTTGATTTTAATCCTCTGCCCTTCGCAGGGAGAAAGAATCTTTTTAACATTTAAAACTATGGTCTGTTTTTGAAATCCTTTGCCTGAAAAATGCTCAGAAACAGGTGCTCTGAACGCTGTTTAGAATTTCTTTTTTTTAAAAAACCCTAAAACCCGTAGAAACCATTTATGTTTGTTGCTGCGTCAATGCTTGAAGCAGGGAGGGAGGGGTTTGCTGTTAAAAGCCCTCTGCTGTTTACTTTCCCCAGGGCAGGAGGATAAGCTGGGTTTCCTAGCTTATATGACCATGATGCCATCTAGTGCCAGTTGGCAGAGGGCATTTGAACTGATGAGAAAATATGATAGATGGATAGATAGAGAGAGAGAGAGAGAGAGAGTTAGAGAGAGAGAGATATGATAGATTGAGATAGAGAGAGAGTTAGAGAGATAGAGATAGAGAGAGTTAGAGAGAGAGATGATAGAGAGAGAGAGAGAGAGATATGATAGATACATAGAGAGAGAGAGAGATATATATAGATATGTATGTATGTATGTATACATATCTACATACCTACATAAACAAGTAGATGAGAGAGTAGATTGGATGGATGGATAAATAGACAGGCACAGTCAAATAGATGAGAGAGAGAGAGCAAGTAGATGAGAGAGTAGATAGGATGGATGGATGGATAGATAGATAAACAAACAGACAAGAGACAGACAGACAGATATATACAGAAAACAAGTAGATGGGAGAGTAGATTGGATAGGTAGGTAGGTAGGTGGATGGATGGATGGATGGATGGATGGATGGATGGATGGATGGATGGATGGATAGATAGATAGATAGATAGATAGATAATGTAGATAGATAGATAGATAGATAGATAGATAGATAGATAGATAGATAGATAGATAGATAGATAGATAGATAATGTAGATAGATAGATAGATAGATACATAATGTAGATAGATAGATAGATAGATAGATAGATAGATGATAGATCAATTAAGAGAGAGAGAGAGAGAGAGAGAGATGATAGATAGATCAATAGATGGGTGGATGGATAGATAGATAGACATATGATAGGTAGGTAGGTAGATACCATGTTTCTCCCAAAATAAAACCCTGTCTTATATTCGATTCAGACAGACAGACCAATAGACATAAACATGATGATATAGAGATGGAAGAAAGGAAGGAAATACGAATGGATGGGAGGGAGGTACAGAGGAAAGGGAGGGAAGGAAGGAAGGAAACAGGGAGGGAGGGAGGGAGTTACGCGGGACGAAGCCCCAGCCTTCATCCCAGCAAGGACCTTTGGGGTCCCATGTGGGCATCAGGGCAACCCCCTCTTGGTCCTCCTCTCTAGGGAGTGGGTACTCAAAAGCGCCTTGCTGATCGCCATGTCCGTCTACACCTACCTCCGTCTCATCGTCGACCACCACGGCTCGCCTACCCTGCAGGCCCTCCGTCAAAAAGAGGTGGACTTCTGCGTCTCGTTGCTCCGAGATCGGGTGAGGAGACCGCCCCCCCCCCAAGGATGACCCTTTCCCTGCTTCCCCCAGGGGTGGGGGCTACCATCTTTCCATTGGAGCTTTTGGGCTTGTAGGCCAGGAATTGTCAGGAAAGAGGGAATGGGCAGACGTGGTTGGTAAATCCACAATAACTGAATGTAAACATGCCTGGGATAAACCTAGATCCATCCTAAGATAAAATACAGGAAATAGTATAAGGGCAGACTAGATGGACCATGAGGTCTTTTTCTGCCGTCAGACTTCTATGTTTCTATGAAGAGGAGAAATGAAAGGGGAAGGAGGAATAAGGAAGGAAGGAAGGAAAGAAAGAAAGAAAAGGAAGAAGGAAGGAAAGGAAGGAAGGAAGAAAGGGAGGGAGGAAAGAAAGAAAAGGAAGGAAAGAAAGAAAGGAAGGAAGAAGGACGGAAGGAGGGAGGGAGGAAAGGAAGGGAAGGGAAAAGGAAGAAGGAAGGGAAGGAAAGGAAGAAGGGAGGAAAAGAAAGAAGAGAAGGAAAGGAAGGAGGAAGGAAGGAAAGAGAAATGAAGGAAGGAAGGGAAGAAGGAAGGAAGGCTATGCATGGCTGACTGGGGAATTCTGGGGTTCCCCCCCCCCCTTCCAGTTGCCAAGCCTGGGAGACCCACTACTATCTCTCATTTGGGGGCATCCGATCTCTTGGGGTGGGTCAGGGGGGCACAGAACAAAACCCACCCACCCCAGGGATGAAATTTTGGCTGGATCAGGCACTCATGCGAAGCCTTGAACTTCTTCCCCTCTCCACCCCACCCCCCACCCCCCCTCACTGGCATCTCAGAATTGATGGCTTGTTTACCGACCAACCGAGCTTCTCACTGGCCTTCGGGGAGGGGGCTTTTGATCTTCAAAGGGAAGGTTGGCATGCCAACGGGGAGGGCATTTTTTTGGGGGGGGGGACACGTGGGCAGGCAAGGCATTGACCTTTTGGACTGGGACACCCCATCCCCCCAAAAAAGGAATTTTATTTTTATTTGTTTTGATTTTTTTTCAGGACCCCCCCAAAAATGATTTTTTTCCCCTTAAGAAAGACTTTATTTAAACAATTAAACCAAATTAACAATGCTTAACACTGGTTGAAGTTCTTAGGCATACATTCCAACAGCTTACCATTCTTTTCTCTATCTACATTATAAAATCAATTAAGTATAATTACTATAATTTGTAATTTGCATAGATGATACAGATGCTATATAAATAATAATAATAATAATAATAATAATAATTTCTTAGATTTGTATGCCGCCTCTCTCCAAAGACTCGGGGCAGCTCACAACAGTAATAAAAAACAATATTATAGCGAGACAAATCTAATATTAAAAAGAAGCATATAAAACCCTATCATATTTAAAAACCAAACAACACATACACACCCCAATCTCGGCGCTGGCCTCCTCTTCCTCCTCTCCACCACCCTTCGTCTCGACTGCCTTTTTCATAAAGATGAAAAATAAGTAGATATATGATAGATAGATAGATAGATAGATAGATAGATAGATAGATAGGAATAT
Organism: Erythrolamprus reginae; assembly: GCF_031021105.1. Lineage (NCBI taxonomy): Eukaryota > Metazoa > Chordata > Lepidosauria > Squamata > Dipsadidae > Erythrolamprus > Erythrolamprus reginae. The sequence goes on along the minus strand of NC_091962.1, from coordinate 11,021,105 downwards.
TTACTATAATTTGTTCTTATTTAATTAGATAGATAGATAGATAGATAGATAGATAGATAGATAGATAGATAGATAGATAGATAGATAGATAGGAATATTTACTATAATTTGTTCTTATTTAATTAGATAGATAGATAGATAGAGAGAGAGAGAGAGAGAGAGAGAGAGAGAGAGAGAGAGAGAGATAGGAATATTACTATAATTTGTTCTTATTTAATTAGATAGATAGATAGATAGATAGATAGATAGATAGATAGATAGATAGATAGATAGATAGGAATATTTACTATAATTTGTTCTTATTTAATTAGATAGATAGATAGATAGATAGATAGATAGATAGATAGATAGATAGATAGATGAGAGATAAATGGATAGGTAGACAGACAGACAAGTACATTTACTATAATTTGTTCTTATTTAATTAGATAGATAGATAGATAGATAGATAGATAGATAGATAGATAGATAGATAGATAGATAGATAGATAGATAGATGATAGATGGATAGATAGATGGATAGACAGACAGACAAGTACATTTACTATAATTTGTTCTTATTTAATTAGATAGATGGATGGATGGATGGATGGATGGATAGATAGATGGATAGATAGATGGATAGACAGACAGACAAGTACATTTGCTATAATTTGTTCTTATTTAATTAGATAGATATTTAATTTAATTAGATAGATAGATAGATAGATAGATAGATAGTTAGATAGATAGATAGATAAAGCATATACTGTATACTATAATTACCCAGTTATCACTTAAGCCTAGACTATATGCATGATAAAGAAAGAAAAAAGGATTTTTTTTAAAAAAGAATTATTTTAATTTTTTTCCGGGTCCCCCTCAAAAAAAAAAGGAATTTGATTTTCATTTATTATAGGTTTTTTCTGGGTTCCTTCTCCCCCAAAATAGGAATTTTATTTTTATTTATTTTAATTTTTTTCCGGGTTCCTTCTCCCCAAAAATAGGAATTTTATTTTTATTTATTTTAATTTGGGGGGGGAGGAGGTAACACCCCCACCCCCTCAAAAAAATGGAATTTGACTTTTATTTTTATTCGTTTCAATTTTTCCCGCCCCCCCCCCCCTCTTCCCCTGCCAAGTTTATGGATTGTTTCATGGTCGGGCGAGATCTGGTGCGGCTCTTGCAAAGCGTGGCCCGGATTCCGGAGTTCGAGCAATTTTGGAAGGACATCATCCATAACCCCCAGGCCCTCAGTCCTCAGTTCACAGGTGGGTGAAGGGCCCTTTGCCGAGCTCGGTTAGGGTGGGGGGCAGCGGGGGGGGGGGAGCACTGACGTCTCGCTTAAGGACGGAAATGTGCTCGGTTGCCGTCATAAGTCGGGGACCACTTAATTTTTTTGAAATTGGACAAGGAAGCTAAGCCATTTCCCCTTGGCTTTTAAGTCTTTTAAGGTTTGTGGGTCCTTTTCCGATTTTCACCTTTGTTATGTCGTGTGTTGTTTTTTTAAAATTCCTGCAGGGATGTTGCAGCTTCTGCAGTCCAGGACCTCAAGAAAATTTCTGGCTTGTCGCCTCACCCCAGATATGGAGACCAAGTTGCTTTTCATGACCTCCAGGGTATCTCTCCTCTGGTTTTTTTATTTTCTTTTGTCTGGGTTTTGTTTTCAGGGATTCACTTAAGGACTAGGGGTGGGGGTGGGGGTAGAATAGCTGGTAAAATCTACTCTCTCTCCCTCTCTCTCATCTATCCCCCCTCTCTTTTGGCTGTCTGTTTTTCATCTTTTTATATCATCACTCTCTCTCTCTCTTTCTCTGTATCATCTATATATAATCTCTATTTATCACCTCTTTCTCTCTCCACCATCTCTATCATCTCTTTTTTATCTTTATATAGTATATCTCTCTGTATTATCCATCTGTATATATCATTTCTATCATCTGCCTACCTACCTACCTACCTATCTATCTAATCCGACTTCTCGGAGAGGGGCAGCATACAAATCTAATAAATTATTATTATTATTATTATTATTATTATTATTATTAATCTATCTAACATCCATCCTCCCCTCTATTGTCTATCATTTATCTACTTATTTTTCATCTTTATATATCATCTCTTTCTTTCTCTGTATCATCTATATATAATATCTATTTATCATCTCTGTCTATCTATCTATCTATCTATCTATCTATCTATCTATCTATCTAATCTATACTTATCTACTTATTTTTATCTTTATATAGCACCTCTGTATCATCTATCATCTATATATCACCTCTATCCTCTACCAATCTCTCTCTCTCTCTATCCATCTATCATCTATCCCCTCTATTGTCTGTCTATCTATCATCTATCTAGTTATTTTTTATCTTTATATATCATCTTTGTATCATCTCTACATAATCTATTTATCACCTCTCACTTTATGTCTGTCTGTCCGTCCGTCCGTCTGTCTGTCTGTCTGTCTGTCTATCTCATCATTTTATCTATTTATTTTTTATCTCTATACAGCATATCTATCATATATCATTTATATATATCATCTCTATCATCTATCAATCTATATCTAATCAATATTTCCTTGCCTGTGCCGTCTTTATATATCATCTCTCTCCCTCTATCTATATCTCTCTCTCTTTCTATATATCTGTCTCTGTCAGTCTGTCTGTCATCTAACTATCTGGTCATAAGTGGAGGACTCCCGTCTTCCCGTCAAGTCAGGTTCCGACCCGGGGCAAGCTCCTCCCTCTTCCTTTTCCCGCCAGGTGCGTTTGGGTCAACAGAAGCGGTACCAAGACTGGTTCCAGCGCCAGTACCTCTCCACCCCAGACAGCCAGTCCTTGCGTTGCGACCTCATCCGTTACATCTGCGGGGTGGTCCACCCGTCCAACGAGGTGCTCAGCTCCGACATCCTCCCACGCTGGGCCATCATTGGATGGCTACTCACCACCTGCACGGTAGGATTAACTCCCCCGCCCAACTTCTGGTGGTGGGCAGTTCCCCGGGTTAATTGTCCCTCAACGTACAGGAGCAGTGGGGTGGGTTGCTAACCGGTTCGCCCAAATATATAGATGTAGGTAGATAGACATAGAGAGATAGAGAGATGATAAATAGGTAAATTGAGATTAGGTGATACAGAGAAAGAGAGAGAGGTGATATATAAAGATGAAAAATAAAGAGATAGATGATAGACACACAGACAATAGAGAGGGGAGATAGATAATAGGATGGATAGATAGATAGATAGATAGATAGATAGATAGATAGATAGATAGATAGGCCCAGAAAATTGCTAGAACAAGGACTCACACAGAGGCACAACAGGGGACCTCCCCTGCCTCGGAGAACCGCGTCTTCAAATCCTCCTTCCTTCCTTTTCTTCCCTTGCAGTCGAACGTGGCTGCTTCCAACGCCAAGCTCGCCCTGTTTTACGACTGGCTGTTCTTCAACCCCGATAAGGACAGCATCATGAATATCGGTACGGCGGGGGGGGGGCATATTTTCTCCCTCCTCCCTGGTTCTTGTGGGGAGGGGTTGTCTTCCAGTATCCGGACGTTAGACAAGGAAATGCCTCCAATGTCGGCCTTAACGCCCCTTGTTCCGTTGGCAAGCTGGTCCTCGACTTGCGACTGTTGTGAGTGTTCCCTGTCAGTCTTTGGAAATGTCAGATTCAGAAGAGGAGGAAGACCTAGAAGCTGTCAATTACCCTGATTTAAGAGAAGTGGAGGAGGGTAGTGGTGATGAGAGCTTCATGGGCCGCGGAGTGTTGAATTTGTTTATCTGTCTGTCTGTCTATCTACCCATCCATTGTCTGTCTGTCTGTCTATCTATTTATCTATCTATCTTATCTATCTATCTATCTATCTATCTATCTATCTATCTATCTATCTATCTATCTATCTAATCTATCTCTGTATTTATCTATCTATCTATCTATCTATCTATCTATCTATCTATCTATCTAATCTATCTCTGTATCTATCTATCTATCTATCTATCTATCTATCTATCTATCTATCTATCTCATCAATCATCTAATTTTTGCGATTTATAGGCCGCCTAACTCCTTTCGGACTCTGGGTGGCAAACAACAATATAAAACAATGTAAAACAATTTAAAAACCTTTAAAACATTTTTTAAAAATTCATTGGGGAAAAAAAATTTTAATTTTTTTTTTACAGAGCCAGCCATCTTTGTCATGTATCATTCCATGAAACCGCATCCGGCGATCACGGCTACCCTACTGGACTTCATGTGTCGGGTAAGCCCTTCTTTAATCCCCCCTCCAAAAAGGCTCCGGGCCGGGCAGCCCTGTGGCCCCCATTCTCACCCATCGCCCCCTCCTCGTTTATTCTTTCCGTTCAGATCATTCCGAATTTCTACCCCGCTTTGGAGGCTCACGTCCGTCAAGGCGTCTTCAACTCCTTGACCCACATCGTGGAGAAGCGAGTCTTGGCGTAAGACCCTTGGGTGGTTTTTTCGGGAGGGGGAGGCTTCATTTCTCCCCCCTTTGGGGTGGAAAGACCCCACACGTGTGGCCGGAGGAGACCCTTCTTGGCCTCCCCAAATAAACAACCTTCAAAAAAAAAAAAAGAAAGAGAAAATTGCATCACGGGCAGTAAACACAATTTTGAAACTAGTTTTGCTCAGCATTTTCCTCTAAACGTGCCCCAGGCCCTTCCTCTCCATCCCTGGCTGGGAAGGATAGGAAGCGGAGTCCAAGAGGAGACACTCAATAACCCATATTGAGGTCTCCTGGCTCTTAAAGCCTGCGACAAACACGGATGTTGGTCTGTTTATGAGAGTCAAAACATTTTGGTGAGGTTTTGAAAACAAGCTTCAACCACAACAACACAAGGGCACACAACAGATTTAAACTTAATATTAACTGCTCCAAACATGACTGTAAAAAACATGACTTCAGTAACCGAGTTGTCGAAGCGTGGAACTCATTACCGGACTCCATAGTGTCATCCCCAAACCCCCAACACTTTACCCTTAGATTATCCACGGTTGACCTCTCCAGATTCCCAAGAGGTCAGTAAGGGGCGAGTACAAGTGCACTAGAGAGCCTTCCGTCCCCTGTCCTTTTGCTCTCCTATATCTCCTATACCTTTCTTCTACTTCTATATCTCTTCTTCTATTCTTTCATTGATATGTTCTATTACTTCATCTTCTTTTCTATTATTTCTTAGATATATTTTACTATGAGTATCTCCTCTACAACCTTCATCATGTATTTTATTATGTATATATAGATATATACCCACTAAAACCCTCATTGTGTATTGGACAAAATAAATAAACAAAATAAACCATTTTAAAATATATATATATATATATATATATATATCTTTGAGATGTATGGGTCAATGTCACACACACACACCCCATTTCTCCCCCACAGACACCTGGCTCCTCTTTTCGATAATCCAAAACTGGACCGGGAACTCCGGGCGATGCTTAGGGAGAAGTTTCCAGAGTTCTGCAGTTCTCCTTCCCCTCCGGTCGAAGGTAAGATGGGCAGAGTGAAAAAAAAGTCAGGTTCTACATTTAGGCAAGAAAAACCAAAATGCCCAGGTACAATATAGGTGGTACCTTGCTCAATGGTAGTAACTGTGAGAGGGATCTTGGAGTCTTAGTGGACAACCATTTAAATGTGAGCCAGCCGTGTGCAGCAGCTGCCAAAAAAGCCAACACAGTTCTAGGCTGCATCAACAGAGGGACAGAATCAAGATCACATGAAATGTTCATATTACGTTATAATGCCATGGTAAGGCCACACTTGGAATCCTGCATCCAGTTTTGGTCGCCACGATGCTAAAAGGGCGTTGAGACTCTAGAAAGAGTGTAGAGAAGAGCGACAAAGAGGACTCGTGGACTGGGGGTTAAAACACATGAAGAATGGTTGCAGGAACTGGGTTTATGTCTAGTTTAATGAAAAGAAGGACCAGGGGAGACACGAAAGCAGACTTCCAACATCTCAGGGGTTGCCACAAAGAAGGAGTCAAGTTATTCTTCAAAGCACCTGAGAAGCAATGGGTGGAAACTAAACAAGGAGAGAAGCAACTTAGAACTACGGAGAAATTTCCTGACATTTAGAACAATTAATCAGTGGAACAGATTCCCTCCAGAAGTTGTGAATACTACAACATTGGAAGTTCTTAAGCAGATGTTGGATAGCCATCTGTCTGAAGTAGTGTAGGGTTTCCTACCTAAGCAGGGGGTTGGACTAGAAGACCTTCAAGATCCCTTCCAACTCTGTTGTTGTTGTTATTGTTATTATTATTATTATTATTATTATTAAATTCTCCTTAGTTCCAGGTTGCTTTTTCCTCTCCTTGTTTAGTTTCCACCCATTGCTTCTTGTCCTACCCTCAGGTGCTTTGGAGAATAGCTTGACTCCCTCTTCTTTGGGGCAACCCCTGAGATATTGGAAGGCTGCTATCATGTCTCCCCTGGTCCTTCCTTTCATTAAACTAGACATACCCCAAACCTGCAACCATTCAACATCCTTTTTTTTTTGTAATGTAGGGACCAAAAGTGGATGTAGCATTCCAGGTGTGGCCTTGCTAAGGTTTTGTGACGCCTGTGTAGCTCCTGCGGGCAGGGGGTGGAGTGGGGGGTCCCATCTGGAGAAATTTGGCTGGTTCTTTCTCCCTTGCACCCCCTCCTCTCCATTAGTATAATGGCTGACCCTCATAGTTGGCTCTTCTATGACTTGTGAACTTCAACTCCCAGAATTCCTGAGCTAGCATGACTGGCTCAGGAATTCTGGGAGTTGAAGTCCACAACTCATAAAAGAGCCAGCTTTGCCTGCCCCTGCTCTAGGGGATCATGGGAAATGGAGTTCCTGGTGGAACTGACTGCTTCCATTCTACCCACCTGCCTCTGTCTTGTGCCTTCTTCTCCCCCCAGTCAAAGTCGAGGAACCGACGGCTGCAGAGATGGACAATCACATGTCCGACCGAGACGACGGCTGCTACGACCATGCCGAAGCTGCCTTCAGCGACGATGAGGAAGATGTCAACAGCAAAGGTCGGGGGGCTGCCCACCTGGTTATGGTTGAATGTGTGTGTGTGAGAGAGAGAAGAGAGAGAAGAGAGATGATAGAGAAATATTAGAGAGAGAGAGAGAAGGCAGAGATAGAGAGGTCATAGAGAGAAATAATAGAGAGGAGAGAGATTGGATGGATGGATGGATGGATGAATAGATGAATTGGAGAGATAGCTAGCTAAATACTTAAGATAGATAAATAAATAAATGGATGGATAGACAGACATGATAGAGAGGTAGATAGATGAGAGAGATTAGATAAGTAGGTAGATAGACAGACAGATTTATTATTATTATTATTATTATTATTATTATTATTTATTAGATTTGTATGACGCCCCCTCTCCGCAGACTCAGGGCGGCTCACAACAATAATAAAACAATGTACAGAGAACAAATCTAATATTTAAAAAATCTAAAAACCCATTATTTAAAAGAACATACAACACAAGCATACCAAGCATAAAACTATATAGGCCTGGGGGAGATGTCTCAATTCCCCCATGCCTGACGGCAGAGGTGGGTTTTAAGGAGTTTGTGAAAGACAAAGAAAGAAAGAAGGAAGGAAGGAAGGAAGGAAGGAAGGAAGGAAGGAAGGAAGGAAGGAAGGAAGGATGGATTAGATACATAGATACATAATTGATGGATGGATGAATTGGAGATTTATTATTGTTGTTGTTATTGTTGTTGTTATTATTATTATTATTATTATTATTATTATTATTATTATTATTATTTATTAGATTTGTATGCTGCCCCTCTCCGAAGACTCGGAGCTCTAGCTAGCTTGAGAGATTGAGAGATTAATAAATCAATAGATGAATAGAGAGAAACAAACATGATAGATAGGTACATAGATAGATGAAATAGTTTTGATGGGTGGGTGGGTGGGTGGGTAGATAGTTAGATACGTAGGAAGGTAGGTGATGGAAGGGGAAAAAGAAAGGAAGGAGGGAAAGAAAGAGAGGGAAAGAGAGAGAGAGAAGGAAAGAAAGAAAGAAAGAAAGAAAGAAAGAAGGAAGGATTCACCCTGGGGGTAGCAGGGTGGGTGGGATCTTTTGCAACTCTTCCGTGCTTTCTCGGCCAAAGGGGGCTTTGCGGGAGTGTTGAGCACAGACCCTTCCTCCCTTTTCTGGCAGGGAAGAAGCGAGAATTCCGTTTCCACCCCATCAAAGAAGCCGTGGTGGACATCACCCCCTTCCTGGAACAGCTGGACGAGTCCCTCAAAGATAAAATCCTTCTCTTGCAGAAGGGGAGGTGGGTATTCCTCACCCCCCCTCCCAGTTTGTCTGAAACGGTACAGGGTCTCTCCTTTTTGAGAAAGGGGTTGGGCTAGAGGACCTCCAAGGTCCCTTCCCACTCTTTTTCTCCGGTTATTACAAACATAGAAGACTGACAGCAGAAAAAGACCTCCTGGTCCATCTAGTCTGCCCTTATACTACTTCCTGTATTTTTATCTTAGGATGGATCTATGTTTATCCCAGGCATGTTTACATTCAGTTCCTGTGGATTTACCAACCACCTCTGCTGGAAGTTTGCTCCAAGCATCTACGACTCTTTCAGTCAAATCATATTTTCTCACCTTGCTTCTGATCTTTCCCCCAACTAACCTCAGATTGTGTCCCCCCTTCTTCTTGTGTTCACTTTCCTAATTTAAAAACACTTCCCTCCTGAACCTTATTTAACCCTTTCACATATTTAAATGTTTCGATCACGTCCCCCTTTTCCTTCTGTCCTCCAGACTATACAGATGGAGTCCATGAAGTCTTTCCTGATATGTTTTATGCTTAAGCCCTTCCACCATTCTTGTAGCCCGTCTTTGGACCCGTTCAGTTTGATCCATATCTTTTTGTAGCTGAGGTCCCCAGAACTGGACACAGTATTATTCCAAATGGGGTCTCACCAGCGCTCTCTACAGCAGGATCACAATCTCCCTCTTCCTGCTTGTGATACCTCTAGCTATGCAGCCAAGCATTCTCCTTGCTTTCCCTACCGCCTGACTGCACCCATTTTGGAGACGGGTCAGAAATCAGGACCCCTTAAATCCTTCTCTTCTGAAGTTTTTGCTATAACACAGAACTGATCTTATTCCGGGATCTCCTCTTAAGTGTTGCAACCTGGATGCTTGGAGGCCTCTTGGGAGCCGCTGTGTGGTTTGTGTGGGTGTGTTGTTACAAAACATTTTGCAAAAGGGAAGGAGGGGAGGGGGGGGGGGGACAGATAGCCGCACTCGACAACAGAGGTCAGCCAAGCCAGCACGAGGCCAGAGTCTTATTCCAGCCCCTCCCTTGGGGAAATAACACAGCTTTTGAACAACTGAATTTACAGCCTAGGCAGCAATAGGCCAAGGCTGAGATTGCTTTTACACACCCTTTTGGTGGTGGAGGGGGCTCTCTGGATTATCGCCACCGCCCTGGAAGGACAATAATGGGAGCGTAGCAAGGGGTCGGTGGTCGGTCGTGCCCCCCCAACCCCCCCATAGGCCAGCCTCTGGTCCCTTGCTACAGCACAATTCTTTGCAAACCTCATTTTTCTGGAATCTAGCCGTGCACAACTGGAGTTTTGCAACTTTCCCTGTTTATGGAGTGGGGTGTGTTTGTGTGGAGGGCTTTTGACCCAGTTTAATAGGCTTGTTTTGCAAAGACTCTGCGGAGCAATAATTAATTAAACCAAGAATAATTGATTAAACCAAGATTCCTGCTGTGGAAACCAGGATTTCTGCCAAGCAATCACGATTCCTAGGGTGTAAACCAGGATTGCTGCTATGAAACCAGGATTCCTGCTTTGAAACCAGGACTCCTCCTATGGCTGACCACTGGATCACCAAATTTTTGCCCCTAAGATCACATGTTGCAATGTCCTGCCTGTCAAAGGCGACTTCAGCTTCAACCACAACAACCCAAGAGCACACAACAGATTCAAGCTTAACATGAACCGCTCCAAACTTGACTGTCAAAAATATGACTTTAGTCATCGGGTTGTCGAAGCGTGGAACTCATTACCGGACTCTGTAGTATCATCCCCTAACCCCCAACACTTTACCCTTTAGACTGTCCATGGTTGACCTCTCCAGATTCCTAAGAGGTCAGTAAGGGGCGTCCATAAGCGCACTAGAGTGCCTTCCGTCCCCTGTCCTATAGTCTCTCCTATATCTCGTATTTCTTCTCTACTATATCCTCTATAACCTCCATTGTGTATTATTGTATATTGGGCAAAATAAATAAATAAAAAATAAATAAATTGCTGGGTGTAATCTTCCCTAGTTAAGAGACTTATAATAACTGGGTTTTTTTCTTACCATATATATAACTCTCACTCTCTCTCACACACACACAAACACACTCGGTCACAAACACACACAGGTCACACAACCTTTGTCTTTTCCTCTTTAACTTGAATTTCCTTCCTTTTTTTCTCCCCCGTCGGGATGCAGCGATACCGAAGCGCAGTGTGAAGCCATGCAGGACATTGTGGATCAGGTCTTGGAGGTAAACAGCTGGGTTCTGGATTTGCACGGATTTTGCACGTGGGTGTGTGGGTGGTGGATTTGGGGCTGGGGGCTCTGCATCAGCCCCGGACCTTAGAGAAATGCAGCACAAGGCCAGCCTCGAAGAAAACCTCCCTGCCTTGTGGCCTAGGATGGTCCTTTACGTGGTGCGTTTCTTCCCTCCCGTCCCGGATTCTTCAGTCTCTTTGCACGCTCACTGTTGGTGTCACACTCTCTTTTCCAGGAGGATTTTGACCCGGAGCAGCTCTCTGTCCTGGCGTCCTGCTTACAGGAGCTGTTCAAAGCTCATTTCCGCGGGGAGGTTCTGCCCGAAGAAATCACGGACGAGTAAGCGCGTGGGGGAAGGGACAGTCGATCCGCCGTCTATCTGTTTGTATGGGATAGTCAATCCCCTGTCTTCTAACACGGAATAGTCTATTTGCTGGTACAGGATATTCGGTCCTCCGTATAGCTGTATAGGACAGTCGATCCTCTGTCTATTTGCTGGTACAGGATATTCGGTCCTCCGTATAGCTGTATAGGACAGTCGATCCTCTGTCTATTTGCTGGTACAGGATATTCGGTCCTCCGTATAGCTGTATAGGACAGTCGATCCTCTGTCTATTTGCTGGTACAGGATATTCGGTCCTCCGTATAGCTGTATAGGACAGTCGATCCTCTGTCTATTTGCTGGTACAGGATATTCGGTCCTCCTTATAGCTGTATAGGACAGTCGATCCTCTGTCTATTTGCTGGTACAGGATATTCGGTCCTCCGTATAGCTGTATAGGACAGTCGATCCTCTGTCTATTTGCTGGTACAGGATATTCGGTCCTCCGTATAGCTGTATAGGACAGTCGGTCCTCTGTCTATTTGCTGGTACAGGATATTCGGTCCTCCGTATAGCTGTATAGGACAGTCGATCCTCTGTCTATTTGCTGGTACAGGATATTCGGTCCTCCGTATAGCTGTATAGGACAGTCGATCCTCTGTCTATTTGCTGGTACAGGATATTCGGTCCACCGTATAGCTGTATAGGACAGTGGATCCTCTGTCTATTTGCTGGTACAGGATATTCGGTCCACCGTATAGCTGTATAGGACAGTTGATCCTCTGTCTATTTGCTGGTACAGGATATTCGGTCCTCCGTATAGCTGTATAGGACAGTTGCTCCTCTGTCTATTTGCTGGTACAGGATATTCGGTCCACAGTATAGCTGTATAGGACAGTTGATCCTCTGTCTATTTGCTCGTACAAGATATTCGGTCCACAGTATAGCTGTATAGGACAGTCGATCCTCTGTCTATTTGCTGGTACAGGATATTCGGTCCACAGTATAGCTGTATAGGACAGTCGATCATCTGTCTATTTGCTGGTACAGGATATTCGGTCCACAGTATAGCTGTATAGGACAGTCGATCCTCTGTCTATTTGCTGGTACAGGATATTCGGTCCACAGTATAGCTGTATAGGACAGTCGATCATCTGTCTATTTGCTGGTACAGGATAGTCGGTCCACCATATAGCTGTACAGGATAGTCGATTGTCTGCTTGTTCATATGGGACAGTCCAGGGGTAGGCAAAGTTGGCTCTCCTATGACATGTGGACTTCAACTCCCAGAATTCCTGAGCTAGCATGATTGGCTCAGGAATTCTGGGAGCTGAAGTCCACAAGTCGTAGAAGAGCCAGCTTTGCCTACCCCCGGGACAGTCGATCCTTCATCTATTTCCTCGTACGGGATAACTAATCCTCTGTGTATTTGCTCGTACAGGATATTCGGTCCTCTGCATAGCTGTACAGGACAGTCAATCCTCTGTCTATTTGCTTGTATGGGATAGTCGATCCTCCATCTATTTGCTTGTATGGGAATAGTCGGTCCTCTGTCTATTTGCTTGTATGGGATAGTCAGTCCTCTGTCTATTTGCTTGTATGGGATAGTCGATCCTCTGTCTATTTGCTTGTATGGGATATTCGGTCCTCTGTCTATTTGCTTGTATGGGACAGTCGATCCTTCATCTATTTGCTTGTATGGGATAGTCGGTCCTCTGTCTATTTGCTTGTATGGGATAGTCGGTCCTCTGTCTATTTGCTTGTATGGGATAGTCGGTCCTCTGTCTATTTGCTTGTATGGGATAGTCGATCCTCTGTCTATTTGCTTGTATGGGATATTCGGTCCTCTGTCTATTTGCTTGTATGGGACAGTCGATCCTTCATCTATTTGCTTGTATGGGATAGTCGGTCCTCTGTCTATTTGCTTGTATGGGATATTCGGTCCTCCATCTATTTGCTTGTATGGGATAGTCGGTCCTCTGTCTATTTGCTTGTATGGGATAGTCGGTCCTCTGTGTATTTGCTTGTATGGGATAGTCGGTCCTCTGTCTATTTGCTTGTATGGGATAGTCGGTCCTCTGTCTATTTGCTTGTATGGGATATTCGGTCCTCTGTCTATTTGCTTGTATGGGACAGTCGATCCTTCATCTATTTGCTTGTATGGGATAGTCGGTCCTCTGTCTATTTGCTTGTGTGGGACAGTCGATCCTTCATCTATTTGCTCCTACGGGATATTCGGTCCTCCGTCTAGCTGTACAGGACTGTCGATCCTCTTTCTGCACATCTGGGATAGTCGATCCTCTGTCTTGCAACTCATGTTCTTGATTTTTTGGGAGAATGACCCAAGAGTCCCCCAAAAAAATCACACAAAAAACTCACAAACTCTGTGGCATGTGCGAGCTTAGCGTTTTATCTCTTTTTTATATTTTTTTGCACAGGTCTCTGGAAGAATCTGTAGGAAAACCGCTTTACTTAATATTTAGGTAGGCCTCCTCCTGTTCATTCCTCCACTAGATTGTTATCCTCTACTTTATAAGTAACTCAAGGCGGAGAACAGATCCAAACACACCTCCTTCCTCCTATTTTCCTCACAACAACTACCCTGTGAGATGGGCTGGGCTGGGCTGAGGGTGAAGGACTGGCCCAAAGTCGCCCAGCTAGCTTTCATGCATAACGCAGGACTAGAACTCCCAGTCTCCCGGCTATTGACTCAAAGTCAATCCCAGAGTCCCCACCTGACTTTTGTGCCTAAAGTGGCACTAGAAGTCTCAGCCTCCTGGTGATTGGCCCAAAGTCACCCAGTTGGCTTTCATGCCTAATGTGGGACTAGAACTCCCAGTCTCCTGGTGATTGACCCAAAGTCAATCCCAAAGTCGCCCAGCTGACTTTCGTGACTAAGGTGAGACTAGAACTTCCAGTCTCCTAGTAACTGGTCCAGAGCTGCCAAGCTGACTTTCATGTCTAACGTGGCACTAGAACTCCCAGTCTCCTGGTGATCGACTCAAAACCCACCCAGTTGGCTTTCATGCCTAACGTAGTACTAGAACTCCCAGTCTCCTGGTGATTGGCCCAAAGTCACCCAGTTGGCTTTCGTGCCTAACGTAGCACTAGAACTCCCAGTCTCCTGGTGATTGGCTCAAAGTCACCCAGTTGGCTTTCATGCCTAACGTAGCACTAGAACTCCCAGTCTCCTGGTGATCGGCTCAAAGTCACCCAGTTGGCTTTCATGCCTAATGTAGCACTAGAACTCCCAGACTCCTGGTGATCGGCCCAAAGTCACCCAGTTGGCTTTCATGCCTAACGTAGCACTAGAACTCCCAGCCTCCTGGTGATTGGCCCAAAGTCACCCAGTTGGCTTTCAAGCCTATGGCAGAACTAGAACTCCCAGCCTCCTGGTTTCTAAGCCAGCGCCTGATCCACTCCCCCAAAGCGCCTCTCTCTCTCTCTCCTTGTTCCGAACCCTCTTCTGTTCCTTCCGCCGCCGTTCTCCCGCCTTCCGTGTCTGAAGCTTGCGGCAGGACATCCCTGTGACCCCGGGGTGGGGGTATCCTCGCGTACGTGACCCCCCCCCTGCTTAACTGCCCCGCCCCCCGTTTTTAGGAACCTCTGCCAGATGCAGGAAGACAACAGCAGCTTCTCGGTGCTGCTGGACCTGCTCTCGGAGCTGTATCAGAAGCAGCCCAAGATTGGGTACCACCTGCTCTACTACCTGAAAGCCAGGTGAGCGTTGGGGGGGGAGGCTGTGGGTAGAGGGGAGACCCAGGGAGAGAGAGGGAGAGAGACCCTCCAGTCAAACTCCTCCTCTCCCCCCCCCCCCCCCTTTAGCAAAGCGGCCGCCGGGAAGATGAACCTGTACGAGTCCTTCGCTCAGGCCACGCAGCTGGGCGACCTGCACACCTGCCTGATGATGGACATGAAGGCCTGCCAGGAGGACGACATCCGGCTCCTCTGCTACCTCACCCCGTCCATCTACACGGAGGTCAGGAGGAGAGACCCACACGCAGCCCACGTACTCCCAAGGAGGGAGCTCCGATTAGGGAGGGAGGGAGGCAGGGGAAGGAGGTCCGAGGGGTCCCTTCCATCCTTTCATTCTTCTTCTTCTTCCTCCTCCTCCTCCTCCTCCTCCATCATCTCTTCTTCTCTCTTCTTTTTCCTCTTCTTCTTCTTCTTCCTTCTTCTTCCTCTTCTTCCACTATTTCTTCTTCTTCTTCCTATTGTCTCCTTCTTCTCCTCCTCCTCCTCCTCCTTCTTCTCCTTTTCCTTTTTCTTCTTCTCTTCCTCCTCTTCTCTTCCTCCTCCCCCTGCTCCTTGTCCTGCTCCCTCCTTCCCTCCCTCCCTCTTTCTTTTCTTTCTTTCTTTTTCTTCTCCTCCTCCTTCCTCCCCTTCTTTCCTTTCTCCTTCTCCTCCTCCTCCTCCTGCTCCCTCCCTCTTTCTTTCTTTCTTTCTTTCTTTCTTTCTTTTCTTTCTTTTTCTTCTCCTCCTCCTTCCTTCCCTCCCTCTTTCTCCCCTTCTTTCCTTTCTCCTTCTCCTACTCCTTGTCCTTCTCCCTCCTTCCTTCCCTCTCTTTCTTTCTCTTTTTCTTTCCTTCCTTCCTTCCTCTCTCTCTCCCTCCTCCTTTTAAGAAGATAAACCTCCTTTTGTCTCCCAAACCAGGGAACGGCACACTGTCCCCCTTCCTGTGCCCCCCCCCCAATACAGAATTTCCTCCAGTGGGAGGTTTATTTCTGGGTGGTCTCCCCTCTCATTCTCCCTTCTCTCCCCTCCCAGTTTCCCGACGAGACCCTCCGAAGCGGGGAGCTCTTGAACATGATTGTGGCCGTCATCGACTCCGCGCAGGTAAGACCCACAGACCCACAACTCCTCCCACCCCCACCCCAAAAAACAGGAGACCTCCATCCCAAACTGGGCGGGAAAGGGGAGGAAAAGCAGGTGGTGGATTGAATAAAACTACAAAACCCATCCTGGCTCAGCTCCCTTGTCCTTCAGCTCACGGTGGATTTTTCTTTCTTTTTCTTCTTCCTTCCTTCCTTCCTTCCTTCCTTCCTTCCTTCCTTCCTTCCTTCCTTTTTTTTAAACAGCTCCAGGAACTGGTGTGTCACGTCATGATGGGGAATTTAGTCGTGTTCCGGAAAGATTCGGTCCTTAATATTCTGAGTGAGTGAATCCTGTACAGCCATACGGAACGGCATTGGCTTTTCTGTCCAAGTGGCCGGCGGGAGCGAACTCAGCCCAGAGCAGGTGGAGGAGGAGGAGGAAGTGGCCCCTTTGGACTTCAACTCCCAGAATCCTCTGCAGTCCCTCCTTGACCCAGGACGCGTGAGCCAAGATCCCCTCCGGCGCCTGTGGGGAAGAGGATTGTGGTGTTTGGTGTTGAATTTTGTCTTTATCAGTTCTCACTTTCTGGGGGGGGGTCCCCTTCCTTCTTCCTCCCCCCCTTCTCCTTTTTTCCTTCTTTTTCTCCTCCTCCTTCAACTAGTCCTTGTCTTGCTCATTTTCTTCCTTCCTTCCTTCTCTTTTTTCTTCTCCACCTTGTCTTCTTCCTTCCTTCCTTCTCTTTTTTCTTCTCCTTCAACTTGTCTTCTTCCTTCCTTCCTTCTTTCCTTCCTCCTCTTTTTCTTCTCCTTCACCTAGTCTTCTTCCTTCCTCCTCTTTTTTTCTTCTCCTTCACCTTGTCTTCTTCCTTCCTTCCTCTTTTTTTCTTCTCCTTCATCTTGTCTTCTTCATTCCTTCCTCCTCTTTTTTCTTCTCCTTCACCTAGTCTTGCTCCTTCCTTCCTTCTCTTTTTTCTTTTCCTTCACCTTGTCTTCTTCCTTCCTTCCTTTTTTCTTCTCCTTCACCTAGTCTTCTCCCTTCCTTCCTTTTTTCTTCTCCTTCACCTAGTCTTCTCCCTTCCTTCCTTTTTTCTTCTCCTTCACCTAGTCTTCTTCCTTCCTCCTCTTTTTTCTTCTCCTTCACCTAGTCTTGCTCCTTCCTTCCTTCTCTTTTTTCTTTTCCTTCACCTTGTCTTCTTCCTTCCTTCCTTCCTTTTTTCTTCTCCTTCACCTAGTCTTCTCCCTTCCTTCCTTTTTTCTTCTCCTTCACCTAGTCTTCTCCCTTCCTTCCTTTTTTCTTCTCCTTCACCTAGTCTTCTTCCTTCCTCCTCTTTTTTCTTCTCCTTCACCTAGTCTTGCTCCTTCCTTCCTTCTCTTTTTTCTTCTCCTTCCCCTTGTCTTCTTCCTTCCTTTTTTCTTCTCCTTCACCTTGTCTTCTTCCTTCCTTCCTTTTTTCTTCTCCTTCACCTAGTCTTGCTCCTTCCTTCCTTCCTTCCTTCCTTCCCTTTCTTTCCTAGGCCATCATCTTCCCCCTCTATTTTGTGTGTGTGTGGGGGGGCGATTGTGGTGTTTTGTGTTGAACCGCGTCCTTATCCACCCTTTCCTTCCTCCAGTTCAAAGCTTGGAGTGGGAGACCTTTGAGCAATATTGCACCTGGCAGCTTTTCCTGGCCCACAACATTCCCCTGGAAACCATCATCCCCATCCTTCAGCACCTGAAGTATAAAGGTCAGCCCCTCCCTTAAGGGAAGCCCACCGGCTGCCAGTCAACGGAAAAGAGGGGAGGGGAAGGAATCTCTCCGGGATTTAATTCTGTTCCTCTCTCTCCCGCTTTCTGCACACAGATTTATTTTTATGCATTCATTTCATTCCCTTCCAGCCGGGAAAAAAATTAAAATATTTTCACAGTTCTGATTTGGCCCAGACGGTGCTGTGCTTGGATAAAAAATTGGGGGGGATTGCTTTTTTTCCCCCCCTAAATAAAAAATTGCTTTTTTTCCCCCCTTTACAGAGCATCCTGAGGCTCTTTCCTGCCTACTTTTGCAGCTGAGAAGAGAAAAGTACGTATTTAAAATTATTTGCTTGGTGCCTTTTTCTTCCTGCAGCCAGAGAGAAAACAGCGGCATACAAATCTAATAACAATAATAACAATAATAAAATAATACTTCCCCCCCCCTCCCTAAGAAGCCCTTGTCTAAGTAGTCCCCGACTTACAACGGATCACTTAGAGACCGTTTAAAGAAGTTTAAATTGCATTGCACCCTGTATTAAAGGTATTATTTACAGGATATACACAGTAATTATAATACAGATAAAACATATTATCTCCTTCGGCCACAGCACAGATATATTACACCATTTAGTTTTAGCACACAGCCTATTCTCTTATTTCCTTAATACTTTTACATCAGTATAATATATTCTTCACACTATCTGGCACACAACTCTTAGCATACACTAAGATTGCACACAGCTCAGAGATTAATAATAATAATAATAATAATAATAATAATAATTTATTGGATTTGTATGCCGCCCCTCTCCGTAGACTCGGGGCGGCTAACAACAATAATAAACACAACATGTACAATCCAATAATAAAAAAAAAACAACTACAAACCCCTATTATAAAACCAAACATAATACACACAAACATACCATGCATAACTTAACCAGCATACATACTTAATACTTAACCAGCATATATAAGTAACAATATAACTGTTCTGCCGGGCTCTCTGGTAGGAGCCTCCCAAAAATTCAAGGGTACAAATTTCAGACGTTTGAAAATTCAAAACAATGTTCTTTATCCCCAAATTCAAAATAAACTAAGCACTCTTTTTGTATTGCAAAGAGCACTCGTCCCAAAACAACCGGGTACAATTAACCTCAAGCAGTCATTAAGTACTTAGCTAGCAGCTGTGAAGAAACTTCACACCCCTTCTTCTTCCAACAAAGTGAGACACACACACACACACACACACAAGTTGCTCTGCTTTGTTTTCAATGGTGTGAAAAATCAACAAAGTCCAGAAACCAGCAACACAGGATTCCTGATGAACTGCGATCAGATACTCTTCCACAACGGCCAAACCCACATGCTGCTATTTATAGCAGCAGCCCTAATTACTGGAGCCCCACCCAAACACAGGTGGCCTCCCTTATTTCCTGTAATATGTCCTTACTTGGTCTCTTCTATTGATAATTCTGTGCTTGCGTGGGTCCAAAATGTCTTCATCTGAATCAAGGGAAGATAAGGGAGATTGACTGCCTGGGCTGTGTGCCAAGCCCTCCTCTGCCGAGTCACTCCCACCTTCTTCTTCATCCCAGGAAACTAAACTCTGAACTGACTTCGTCGGCAATAACACAGGCCTGTGACATGTTGACGTTTCCCCTGCATCCACCTCCCCATTCCCTGGGGCAGGAGCTGGGCCAGAGCCAACCACAACAATAACCATCATTACATGATAAGGCAGCAGGACGCAACACAAAGCAACAACAGAATGAGAGTGTACAGTGTTCCCTTGATTTTCGCGGGGGATGCGTTCCGAGACCGCCTGCGAAAGTCGAATTTCCGCGAAGTAGAGATGCGGAAGTAAATACACTATTTTTGGCCATGAACAGTATCCCAAGCCTTCCCTTAACACTTGAAACCCCTGAATTGCAATTTCCCATTCCCTTAGCAACCATTTAGATTATTACTCACCATGTTTATTAAAGTTTATTTTAAAAAATATTTATTAAAGGCAGATGAAAGTTTGGCGATGACATATGACGTCATCGGGCGGGAAAAACCGTGGTATAGGGGGAAACAACCGCAAAGTATTTTTTAATTAATATTTTTGAAAAACCGTGGTATAGACTTTTCGCGAAGTTCGAACCCACGAAAATCGAGGGAACACTGTATTACCAAATTGCAGCCCAGCCCATAATTGCTGCCTGGCTCTTAAAGCCAATATCATTATTTCCTTCTAACATTCGATGCTGACTTATCTACAATATATTGGAAAACCCAACCAAAACAGTTACGTGATACTGACAGTTAGTTTAAAAACCTTTGGACTTCAACTCCCAGAAGAGAAGGATTTAGGGGTAGTGATTTCTGACAGTCTCAAAATGGGTGAGCAGTGTGGTCGGGCGGTAGGAAAAGCAAGTAGGATGCTTGGCTGCATAGCTAGAGGTATAACAAGCAGGAAGAGGGAGATTGTGATCCGCTTATATACAGCGCTGGTGAGACCCCATTTGGAATAATACTGTGTCCAGTTCTGGAGACCTCACCTACAAAAAGAGATTGACAAAATTGAACGGGTCCAAAGACGGGCTACAAGAATGGTGGAAGGTCTTAAGCATAAAACGTATCAGGAAAGACTTCATGAACTCAGTCTGTATAGTCTGGAGGACAGAAGGAAAAGGGGGGACACGATCGAAACATTTAAATATGTTAAAGGGTTAAATAAGGTTCAGGAGGGAAATGTTTTTAATAGGAAAGTGAACACAAGAACAAGGGGACACAATCTGAAGTTAGTTGGGGGAAAGATCAAAAGCAAGGTGAGGAAATATTATTTCACTGAAAGAGTAGTAGATCCTTGGAACAAACTTCCAGCAGACGTGGTTGGTAAATCCACAGTAACTGAATTTAAACCTGCCTGGGATAAACCTAGATCCATCCTAAGATAAAACACAGGAAATAAGGGCAGACTAGATGGACCATGAGGTCTTTTTCTGCCGTCAGTCTTCTATGTTTCTAATTCTCCAGCCAGCGTGGTTGGCCAGGGGGATTTCTGGGAAGTGAAGTCCAAATGGCCAAAATTATTATTTTTTTAAAAAAAATCTTTAAATGCACCCAGTCCATCCCCCCCCCCCCTTTTGCTTGTGTCTTTGGGCATCTGGAAACTGTAAATCAAAGCTTATATTTCGCTGCAGGCCAACGGAGGATATGGTGAAAATGGTGCTGAGCCGGCCGTGTCATCCGGACGACCAGTTCACCACCAGCATTCTGCGCCACTGGTGCATCAAACATGAGAACCACCTGATTGAGCACATCAAGTCCCTGCTGATCAAAAACAACAGCCTCCCCCGGAAACGCCAGAGGTGAGAGGGAGGGGAGTGGGGAGTTTTCAACTATCATTATATACAGTGCTCAAAAGTGTTCATGTCATCTATATATCTCTATATCTCTGTCACCATACATCTTTATAGATATGCCTATACATGTATCTATCTATCTATCTATCTATCTATCTATCTATCTATCTATCTATCTATCTATCTACCTACCTATCTATCTATCTATCTATCTATCTATCTAATCTTTCTATCTATCTATCTTTCTATCTATCTATCTAATCTTTCTATCTATCTATCTAATCTATCTATCTATCTATCTATCTATCTATCTATCTATCTAATCTTTCTATCTATCTATCTATCCATCTTTCTATCGTATCTATCTATCTTTCTATCTATCTATCTATCTATCTAATCTTTCTATCTATCTATCTATCTATCTATGTAATCTATCTATCTCTATCTCTATCTATCTATCTGTCTATCTCTACATCTATCTATATCTATATCAATATCTCTATATATCTAAGTCTCTCTATCTCTGTCACTATATATCTTTATAGATATGCCTATATATCTATATAAGACATATATCTCTTTCTATCATCTTTATTTATCTATATCTACATCCATATATCTATATAACTCTCTATCTCTCTCTGTCTATCTCTGTCACCATATATCTTTATACATATGCCTGATATATCTATATATCTCTATCTCTCTTTCTATCATCTCTATATATCTATATCTACATCTATGTATCTCTTCTCTATATTTATATAACTCTGTATTTCTGTCTCTATATCTCTGTCACATATCTTTATATCTTTATATATATGCCAGTTATATCTATATATATCTATCTCTTTATATCATCTCTATATATCTATATCTACATCTATATATCTCTGTATCAACCTCCCGTCTATATGCGGTTTCATCGTTATCTCTCTTCCTCCACCCCCAATGTATAAAATTTAAATTTAGAATCTTGGCGTTTTTTAATTGGTAAAAGTTTTAAAACTTTTTAAAAGAGCAGCAGTGACATCTAGTGGTAGATGTTTGTATCCCAACGGGAAACAATATATAGGCTGACTCTGCAAACCGCTTAGAGAAGGCCGCAAAGCCCCTGTGAAGCGGCATATAAGTCTATGTCTTTTAGAGTTTTTAATATTATTGTTATTATTGATTTTTATTATTAGATTTTAACTGCTTTTATTGTTGTATTTATTCCGATTGTTAGCTGCAATCTTTTCGGTTTGAAAAGATGGTGGGCATTTGGGGGGGGGGGGGCTTTTTCCTGGTCCCTCTAAACCCTCCCCCCCCCCCGCTTCTCTCCCTCTGCTCTCAGCCTCCGCAGCTCCAGCAGCAAACTGGCCCAGTTGACTCTGGAGCAGATCCTGGAACATCTGGATAACCTCCGCCTTAATCTGACCAACACCAAGCAGAGCTGTAGGTCGAGGCCGGGTGGGGGAGGGCGCGTAGACCTTGGAGTTGGAGGGAGGGGCAGATGCTTTTGGGGGGGGAGGGCATTTCTGCAATCCTGTCCTTTCCTCTCTCCCCACCCCCCTGGAAAAAGAGGGCTTCGTGGCAAAGACATCCCCCCACCACCTCAAATTAGAATAGATTTGGAAGGGGCCTTGGAGGTCTTCTAGTCCAACCCCCACATAAACACCCAATGCCATTTCAGATGGAAGGATGTCCAGGCTCTTGTTAATAACCTCCAGTGATGAAAAAGGAAGGGAGAGAGGAGGGAAGGGAAGGAAGGGAAAGGAAGGAAAGAAGGAAGGGAGGAAAGGAGGAAAGGGGGAAAAAGGAAGGGAGAGAGGGAGGGAAGGGGAAGGAAGGAAGGAAAGAAGGAAGGAAGGGAGGGAGGGAGGGAGGGAGGGAGGAAAGGAGGAAAAAGGAAGGGAAGGGGAGGGAGGGAAGGAAGGGAAGAGAAAGGAAGGGAGGGGGGAAAGGGAAGGGAGGAAGGGAAGGGAAAGGAGGAAAAAGGAAGGAAAGGGAAGGGAAAGGAAAGAAGGAAAGGAAAGAAGGAAAAAAGAGGGAAGGGAGGA
The DNA here is from genome assembly GCF_031021105.1 of Erythrolamprus reginae. Classification (NCBI taxonomy): domain Eukaryota; kingdom Metazoa; phylum Chordata; class Lepidosauria; order Squamata; family Dipsadidae; genus Erythrolamprus; species Erythrolamprus reginae. The sequence goes on along the minus strand of NC_091962.1, from coordinate 10,998,308 downwards.
AGGAAGTACGGATAGAAGGAAGGAAAGGAAAAAGGGAGGGAAGGAAGGAAGAGAAGGGAAAAGAAGAAAAAAGAAGGAAAGGGAAGGGAAGGAAGGGAAAGGAAGGAAAGGAGGAAGGGAGGAAAGGAGGAAAAAGGAAGGGAGAGAGGGAGGGAAGGAAGGGAAGGGGAAGGGAGGGAGGGAGGAAAGGAGGAAAAAGGAAGGGAAGGGGAGGGAGGGAAGGAAGGGAGAGAGGGAAGGGAAGGGAAAGGAGGAAAAAGGAAGGAAAGGGAAGGGAGAGGAAAGAAGGAAAGGAAAGAAGGAAAAAAGAGGGAAGGGAGGAAGGAAGTACGGATAGAAGGAAGGAAAGGAAAAAGGAAGGGGAGGGAGGGAAGGAAGGAAGAGAAGGGAAAAGAAGAAAAAAGAAGGAAAGGGAAGGGAGGGGAAGGAAGGAAGGAAAGGAAAGAAAGGAAAAAATGGAAGGCAAGAAGGAGGGAAGGCAGGAAGGAATGAAAAGGAGGAAACAGGAAGGGAAGGAAAGGGAGGAAGGAAACAAAGAAAGGAAAAGAAAAAAGGGAAGGAAAGACAGGGGAGGAAGGAAGGAAGCTTCTCCCCCCCCCCAAATAAAAATATTAGAATCCTGTCATCCGTCTCTTCCCTAAGTCCTTCTCTTCTCTAGACCTGAACCCAAATGCGGCAACCATCATTCATACATTTTCACCTCCAGGCCCTTCATCCTAGTTGGTCTTCTGATGACACACATATAAACCCCACTTTTTCTAACGACAACCCCCCCCCCCATCAAGGAGTGTGCACTCCGAGTTGTCAGATACACATACACAGAGAAAACGTGGAATTTGGTATCCACCTGACAGCGCAGAGATGCGAGTAATGGCTCAGTAATACAAGCCACGTATAAATAGCATTGACTTTGGCAAATATCTCTGTCAAGAACAGCCCTAGTCTGCTTACAAATCCATAAACCAGCATTTGAACACACCGTTCTTACTACAGCAAGTCACAGAAATAGCAAAGAGTGTCAGAGAGAGAATCACACTTCTGGCTCCCCCTTGTGGCCATCCGTGACACTGCCTCTTCAAGCAATAGCATTTCAATACATTCAAACATACATGGTTGGTTTGTATTACATATTGCCAAACTCGACCTGTTTATGTACATAGTACTAAGACCCCCTTTTTCCCCCCAAAGACCACATTCTAAGCCTCCCCCTTCTCACGACGTCCTCCCCCTATTTTCCTTCCAGTTTTCAGCCAGCCCCCAATCCTGCAGTCTTTGCAACATGTCCAGTGCAGTTGTGACGAGGCACACAAAATGAAGTAAGATCCGGGTTTTGGGGTGGGGGTGGTGGGGGCAGGATTCCTGCTGGACCCAGCCAGAAACTCTGGGGAAGCCCTTATTACACCCCCACACACAGCCCTTTTCTTTCCTTTCCCCCCAAAAGGTTCAGCGACCTCTTCTCCCTGGCCGAGGAGTACGAAGACTCGTCCAGCAAGCTGCCCAAGAGCCGACGGAAGGCTGCCCTCTCCAGCCCCCGAAGTCGGAAGAACACGGCCCAACAGCCCCCCAACAATGAGGAGGAGTCGGCTTCTAGCAGCGCCTCGGTGAGCAGTGGGGGCGCAGCAAGGGGGCAGGGAGGAGAGGTCGGGATTGGCGGGAAGCGAGCTAGTGGCCGCTTGGGGTGGAGGGATTTGGAGGAAATGGGAACTCTCGGAAAAGAGGAGGGGGACGGAGAAAGGGGAGGTGGGGGGCAGTCTGGACCTCTTTGGGGGGTCTGGGAGATTGTGAGGGGAATGGCCGGTTTCGAAAAAAGAGAGAGAGAAGGAGGACTGGAGGGAAGGAAGGAATAGAGAAGGAAGAGAAGGAAGGAAGGAAGGAAGGAAGGAAGGAAGGGAGAAGCAGAGAAGGAAGAAGGGGAAAAGGGAGAAAACGGTTGATAATGAAAGTAAAGGAGGCAAGGAAGGAATAGAGAAGAAATGGAGGAACAGAAGGAAGAAAGAGAGGGAGAGAAGGCAGGAAGAGAGAAGCAAAGAAGAAAGGGAGAGAAGAAAGGGAAGGAAAGAGAAAACAGGGTCGATATTGAAAGGAAGGAGGGAAGGAAGGAATGGAGGGGAAAGGAAAGAAGGAAGGAATAGAGAAGAAATGGAGGGACAGAAGGAAAAGAGGGAGAGAAGGAAGAAGGGGAGGAAAGAGAAAACAGGGTTGATCATGAAAGTGGAGGAGCTGAGGAAGGAATGGAGGGGAAAGGAAAGAAGGAATAGAGAAGGGATGGAGGGACGGACGGAAGGAAGGAAGAGAGGGAGAGAAGGCAGGAAGAGAGAAGCAAAGAAGGGAGAGAAGAAAGGAAGAGAGGAAAGGGAAGGAAGGAGAAAACAGGGTTGATAATGAAAGTGGAGGAGGCAAGGAAGGAATGGAGGGGAAAGGAAAGAAGGAATAGAGAAGGGATGGAGGGACGGACGGAAGGAAGGAAGAGAGGGAGAGAAGGCAGGAAGAGAGAAGCAAAGAAGGGAGAGAAGAAAGGAAGAGAGGAAAGGGAAGGAAGGAGAAAACAGGGTTGATAATGAAAGTGGAGGAGCTGAGGAAGGAATGGAGGGGAAAGGAAAGAAGGAATAGAGAAGGGATGGAGGGACGGACGGAAGGAAGGAAGAGAGGGAGAGAAGGCAGGAAGAGAGAAGCAAAGAAGGGAGAGAAGAAAGGAAGAGAGGAAAGGGAAGGAAGGAGAAAACAGGGTTGATAATGAAAGTGGAGGAGGCAAGGAAGGAATGGAGGGGAAGGAAAGAAGGAAGGGAGGAGTAGAGAAGAAATGAAGGGAAGGGAGGAAGGGCGAGAAGGCAGGAAGAATGAAACAAAGAAGGGAGAGAAGGAAGAAGCGAAGGAAGGAAAAAACAGGGTTGATAATGAAAGTGGAGGAGCTGAGGAAGGAATGGAGGGGAAAGGAAAGAAGGGATAGAGAAGGGATGGAGGGACAGAAAGAAGGAAGAAGGGAAGGAAGAAAGGGAAGAAGGAGTAGGGAAGGGAGGGAAGGAAAAGAGAAGCAAAGAAGGAAGGGAGGGGGAAGCAAGGGGAGAGAAGAGAAGAGGTTCAGAGACAGAAGGAACAATGGAAAAGATTAGAGGAGGGAGGGAGGAAGGAAGGAAGGAAGGAAGGAAGACAATTGATAGACAATTTCTCTTGTCTGTTCTCATTGCAAAGCTCAACTTTTGGGGAGTGGGGTGGGGGGGCTGCAAAGTGTCACACCCACAGACCCCCCCCCTTCCATCCAGGTTCATTAACCCCCCTTCACCGCCCCCCTTGCAGGAAGAAGAAGATGCCAAACCGAAACCCACCAAGAGGAAGCGGAAAGGATCTTCGGCTGTTGGCTCAGACAGCGACTGAGCGGTGGGGGGGGACGTGGGGAGGGGGGTCCCAATGGCAGGGGACCCCCCCACACTTCTGCAGCCCCCTCCCTCCCCACCCCTTCGGGGCAAGGGACTGCCCAGCGGCCCCATTCCCAGATGGAATCGGATCCGGCCAGGTGGACACAAGCGCTGGAGGACGGACAGAGGAGGCTGCGGAGGGATGCTCTCTCCCCATCGTGGAGGGGGCGTCCTCAGGGCTGCGGGGGTGTCTCCACCCCCCCCCAAGAAAAGTGGGGGGGTCAGGCCCTCGCTGTGCCCCCCCCTCCAGCTGTGGGGCAGCCACCGCGACTCCGAAGGAGGAGGCCGAATCCAGAAAACCCGATCACGCCAGGATGTAAATAAACCTCTGAACTGCCCCGGTGATCTCCAGGTGGTGCTTCTCCCAAGGAAAAAACAAAAACTCAAAGTGGGGAGGGGTCTTCCTTTTTAGGGGGGGGGGGAGAGGGGGGAGTGCTGGGGAGTCTGATTTTCTCTCTCTCTGTGTTGGCTTCAAATAAAAAGCATTTTATTCTTGGCCTCCCTTGCTTGCTCCAGCCGAACGCGCCCCCCCCCCCGTCGTTTTACACCCCCCTCCCTCCCCTCCCTCCCCATCACAGCCTTCCTCCTCATCTCCGCTGCCCCCCTCCCCATTTTTCCAAAATCTGGTTGTTTGGGGGGGCATGGAAGGGCCCAAAACGTCAAACACCTTCTCCAATAGAGAAAAAAATTGCCTTTTTAAACCGGGAGGGGGGGGGTTGAGATTATTTTGGGGGGGAGGCAGAGAATAAAAACTGGCTATTTTGGGGTACAAGTTGCTGCTTTGTCTCGTTTTTTTAGGGGGGAGCAGGCTGGGCTCTATCGGGTTGCGATGTTTTACCCACCCCAAAAATCCTTTGGACTTGGGTCTATTTCTCTGTATTTCTCTTTCTCTCCTTCCCTCTGTTTCTCTTTCTCTTATTTGCTGTCTTTCGCTTCCCTTCTGCTTTTCGTCTTTGCTTTTTCTCTCCTTCTTTCATTCTTTCACTTTCTTTTACTCTTCTTTCCTCCTATCCCTTCTGCTTTCACTTTCTCTTCTTCCCTGTCCCTGCCCTGAGTCCTCGGAGAGGGGTGGCATACAAATCTAATACATTATTATTATTATTATTGTTGTTATTATTATTATTATTGTTATTTATTGGATTTGTATGCCGCCCCTCTCCGCAGACATTATTATTATTATTTTTATGTCAGTACAACACAGCAAACGAGATCACTATGCTGGATTTCGTATTTCATCACCAGTCGGGCGCTTCCCAAGCACCTAGGACTGCGTGATGTAGCTGCGAATTATGTTTGCCGATCCCAGTAAAGCGGCAATTTTGCAATTGACAGATGGAGATTTTGTCAATTCCGATGGTTTTTGAAATGTCCGCTGAGATCCTTTGGCACTGCGCCCAGCGTGCCAAGTACCACTGGGACCACTTTCACGGGCTTCTGCCAGAGTCGTTGCAGCTCGATTTTTAGATCTTCGCATTTCACTAATTTCTCTAGCTGCTTCTCCTCAATTTTGCTGTCTCCTGGGATTGCGATGTCGATGATCCATACTTTCTTTTTCTCCACGATCACAATCTCTGGTGTGTTATGCTTCAGAATTCGGTCAGTCTGAAGTCGGAAGTCCCACAGTAGTCTTGCTTGCTCATTTTCCACCACTTTTTCGGGCTTATGATCCCACCAGTTCTTTGCCACTGGTCAATGGTAGTTCCGGCACAAGTTCCAGTGGATCATCTGTGCCACAGCATCATGTCTACGCTTGTAGTCAGTCTGTGCGATCTTTTTGCAGCAGCTGAGTATGTGATCGATTGTTTCATCTGTTTCTTTACAGAGTCTGCACTTTGGATTATTATTATTATTATTATTATTATTATTATTATTATTATTTCTTTCACTCTTTTTCTCTCCTCTCTTCTACCCTTTCACTCACTCTTCTTTTTCCCTCTTTCTTTCCCTCTTTCTTTCACTTTGTCTCTTTTTTTTCTTTCTTTTCTTTTTTCTTCCTTTCTCTCTCTATCTTAGTAGCAGAGTCCAAAGGAGCCCCTTGCACCAGAATCAGTCTACGCCTAAATTATCCACCCCTCCTAATAATTTCCTTCTCCAGATTTCTCTCCAGGGACCAATTTCACTCACTTTTCACAGAACATTCAGTCCTCTTGGAAGTCAGGACATTTCCTGGACCAGAAAGCAAGATTTAAGAAACCCCAGACACCCACCCCCAAAGAGCTGGGGAAGGATGCTGCTACGGTCATAAGCACAAGGACTGGTCGTATGTCCAAGGACCAGTTGTAAGTCTCTTTCCTGGGGCGGCAGAAGCCAATTTTCACCAACCATCCTTTTAAGTGCTTGTTCTTTGCTCCTGCCTGTTTTCTGCCCAAATCTGAATTTATTTTTATTTTTAAAAAGTTGCCTGGTGGTTTTTTTCAGGCTTCGGAACAAAAAGGAGGGTTTCTTGTTCTGGTTTTCCAGTTATTTCTGCAGCCGGAGGGCAAAAAAAAAACACCAATAACTTTAGCTTTTGTTGCCAACTCTTTCTCCATGTTGTGTGTGTTGGTGTGTTTCCACATATTGTGTAATTCACAGGGTGTCGTGCCAGGCTCTGCGGGGTGGAGGAAAAGATCCCGGAATTTGGAATTTCATCAGCGGCTGGTTGCAAAAATTAGGGGAAAGTTTAAGCCAGGAAACCAGGATTAATTCCAGGCCTGTTGTGGGTTTTTTGGCCACGGTTTAAAAAGCAGGACTGAAGGGGTTAAAGGCTAACAGAGAGAAATCACGTGTGTCCACCAATAGGGAAGCGACAACTGTCCTTTGTTTTTGTCTATTTTGGGGGGGGGGGCTGGGAGATGCCCATTGAGTTTGTAAGGGGGGGGCATTGATCAGCCAAAACAAACCATGGCTTGTGTGACTCCTGGGCTGAAGTGGGTCAGGGAGGGTTCTTGTTGGATACGGGTTGGGGGGCAATTGAGCCTCTGGCTTTCTGAGTGGGGGGGGGATTTTGGATGGGGTGCCAAGTTTCCCCCCCCTCACATTCTCTCTTCTTATCATTCCTTCCCTCCCTCTTTCCTTTTCTTCCTCTCTGCCCACCTTGTTCTTCTTTCTCTAGTCTCTCTCTCTCCACTCTTCCCTCTCTCTTTTTCTTTCATTCTGTCTCTCCCCTCCCCTCCCTCTTTCTCTCTCCCTTTTCTCTTCCTCTGGTTCTTTCCTTCTCTCTTGTTCTGTCCCTCTTTCTCCCTCCCCTCTTTTCACATTCTTTCTCTCTTTTCTTTTTTCCTCCCTCCTTCTTTCACTATCCCTTCCCTCCCTTTCTCTTCCCTCCTGCCTTTTTTCTCTTCCTCTGATTTTTTCCTTCTCTTCGTCTCTCATTCTGTCCGTTTTCACATTCTTTCATTCTTTCTCTTTATTCTCTCTCTCTCTCCCCTCCTTCCTCTCTCATTCTATCTTTCTCCTTTCATCTTCCCTTCTGTTTCGTTCCCCTCCTGCCTCCTTCTCTTCCTCTGGTTCTTTCCTTATCTCTCTTTCACTCCCTCTTCCTCCCTCCCTCCCTCTTTCTTTCAATCTCCTCTCTTCCCTTCCTCCCTTTCAGTTTCCCTTTCTTGTCCCTCCTGCCTTCTTTCTCTTCCTGAATCTTTCTTTCTCTCTGCCTTTCTCCCTCTTTTCACATTCTTTCTCCATTCTCTCTTTCTCCCCTCCTCCCTCTCTTTCATTCTATCTTTCCCTTTCTCCTTTCCTCTTCCCTCCTTCTCTTTTTTCTCCCTCTTTCCCCTCCTGCCTCCTTCTCTTCCTCCGATTCTTTCCTTCTGTCTCTCATTCTCTCCCTCTTTCCTTCTCTCTTATTCTCTGTGCTTCGGCTTAGGAAAACTCGGGAAAAGTTCGGGAAAGTTGGCGTGGCGAGCTTCCTAAGAGGGAGGGGCTGTTGCGCGTGGGACGACCCCACTCTCTCGTTACACGCCCTCCCCTTTTACACGCACACACAATCATACCCGGCCCCTTTGCGCTCACGCAGACCCATCCTCCCTCCGGCGGGCGGTCGAGCGTTCCTCGCAGCGGCTGAGCCCACGGAGGGGCTTCCTCCCCACGCGGGGGTCCCTGCGGTGGATCCCGTGCAGCCATGGCGGGGACGCTGCTGCTGGTGGTGGCGCTGCTGCTGCTGGGGATACTGGGGCTGGTGGTGGCGGGCGTGCGGGGCTCCCACGCGTGGGCGGACGCGGCCTTCGTGGGGCGGGCGCTGGGGCTGGGCGCGGGGCTGGCGCTGGGGGGCTGGCGCTGGGGCAGCGTGGCACAGCAGTGGGGGCGGCTGGCGGCGTCGGCGGGGGGCTCCGGGCGGCCCTTCCTGCGCTTCCAGGGCCGGAGCTTCAGCTACGCGCGGGCGGAGGGCGAGAGCAACCGGGTGGGCCAGGCGCTGCGGGCGGCGGGGCTGCGGGGCCGGACGGTGGCGCTGCTGGCCGGCAACGAGCCCTTCTTCGTCTGGGCCTGGATCGGCTTGGCCAAGCTGGGCGCCCGGCCCGCCTTCCTGGGCACCGCGCTGCGCCCCGAAGCCCTGCGCCACTGCCTGCGCGCCTGCCAAGCCCGCGCGCTCCTGGCCACCCACGGTGAGACACACTCCGCCGGCAGGGGAGGATGGGCCGCCGAGTTCCTCCCCCCCGTGACCCTGAGCAGGGGAGCATGGGCTGGGGAGTCCGAGGGACTAGGATGATGGGCTGCAGATTAAAGGCCGGAGCATCCCTCCCAATCCCACGCGGGACCCTAAGCAAGGGAAGATGGGCCGGGGAGACCCTCCCACCCGTCACCCTGAGCAGGGGAGCATGGGCTGGGGAGTCTAACTGGGCCTTAGAGGCCGGGGAGTCCCTCCCACCCGTGCCCCTGAGCAGGGGAGGCAGTGGGTGATGGACTGGGGACACATAAAGTAGCAGGGGAGGATAGGCTGGGAGCTCCCCCATCCACAGGAGGCTTTCAGGAGAGGAGGCAGGGGATGATGGAGCTCAGGATTATAGGCCCAGGCCACTCCTCCCTCACTTGGCCGAGGGAAGGAGGCAGGGGATGATGGGGCTAGGGACAGGAATCCTGCATGGGTCCCCAGGCTGACATAGGTGAGGGGAGAGGAGGAGAGAGGGCAAGAGGCCTGGGATGATGGAGCTGAGCCACCCCAACCTTTGTGTCTTCCCTTTCCCACTCTTTCTCTCCCCCCTCCCTCTTGCACAACAGCCCTGCCAAGTAGACCAGGCTCAGGAGAACAAGAGGCACCCAAAGTTGCGGCGGGATCCGAACCCTCAAATCTCCCCTCTCTTTTGCAGAGCTCTTCGGAGCCGTGGAGCCCATCCTCCCCAGCCTGAAGGAGATGGGCATTGAGGTCTGGGTGATGGGCAAGGGGCCCTATCCACCGGGCGTCATCAGCCTGGAGGATCTCCTGGAGGAGGCCTCCGAAGAGCCCCTCCCTTACGAGCTCTCTACTCCACGACACCTGATGGACACCTGCCTGTACATCTTCACCTCTGGCACCACAGGTGTGGGGGAGGGCAAGCAGGGGGGGTGGGGCAGAGGTTTCTTGGGGGTGGGAGGAAGGGAGTCTGTTGAGGGGGGGGGCATCTGGGGTCAGGAATGCAGCAGGAAGTAGCATCTATAAGGACAATCATGGCCACTATGTTGCCTTGGATTGTTGTGTTGGTTGAAGACAAAGTTGTGCATTGAATTCAGATAATCGCCAACAAAATGTAGCCATCCGTGTTTGTTTGTTTTTTAATCTGATGCCTTCTTCCCCTTTTCCTTTTCCTTTCTTTCACTTTCCTTCTCTTCTACCTTTGTTCTCCTTCCCTTTCTTTTTCATTTCTTCCCATTCTTCCTCTTCTTCTTCTTCCCCTCCTCCTCTTTTTCTTTTCTTCTCCTTTTTCTCTTACTCCTTCCCTTCCCTTCCTTCCCCCTCTATTTCTCTCCCTTTCCCTTCTGCCTTTCCTTTCTCTTTCCTTTCATCTCTTTCTCTTTCCTTTCTTTCTCTTTCTCCTTTTATGTTTCTTCTCCTTTCCTTTTATTTCTCTTTCCTTCTTTCTTTCCCCTTCCCTTCCTTTTCCTTCCTCCCCCCTCTATTTCTCTCCCTTCCCCTTCTGCCTTTCCTTTCTTTTTCTTTCCTTTCTCTTTCCTTTCCTCTCTTTCTCTTTCCTTTCTTTCTCTTTCTCCTTCTATGTTTCTTCTCCTTTCCTTTTATTTCTCTTTCCTTCTTTCTTTCCCCTTCCTTCTCCTTCCTCCCCCCTCTATTTCTCTCCCTTCCCCTTCTGCCTTTCCTTTTTCTTTCCTTCCTTTCTCTTTCCTTTCTTATCTTTCCCTTTCCTTTCTTTCTCTTTCTCCGTCTATGTTTCTTCTCCTTTCCTTTTCATTTCTCTTTCCTTTCATCTCTTTCTCTTTCCTTTCTTTCTCTTTCTCCTTTTATGTTTCTTCTCCTTTCCTTTTATTTCTCTTTCCTTCTTTCTTTCCCCTTCCCTTCCTTTTCCTTCCTCCCCCCTCTATTTCTCTCCCTTCCCCTTCTGCCTTTCCTTTCTTTTTCTTTCCTTTCTCTTTCCTTTCTTCTCTTTCTGTTTCCTTTCTTTCTCTTTCTCCTTCTACGTTTCTTCTCCTTTCCTTTTATTTCTCTTTCCTTCTTTCTTTCCCCTTCCTTCTCCTTCCTCCCCCCTCTATTTCTCTCCCTTCCCCTTCTGCCTTTCCTTTTTCTTTCCTTCCTTTCTCTTTCCTTTCTTATCTTTCCCTTTCCTTTCTTTCTCTTTCTCCGTCTATGTTTCTTCTCCTTTCCTTTTCATTTCTCTTTCCTTCTTTCTTTCCCCTTCCTTCTCCTTCCTCCCCCCTCTATTTCTCTCCCTTCCCCTTCTGCCTTTCCTTTTTCTTTCCTTCCTTTCTCTTTCCTTTCTTATCTTTCCCTTTCCTTTCTTTCTCTTTCTCCTTCTATGTTTCTTCTCCTTTCCTTTTATTTCTCTTTCCTTCTTTCTTTCCCCTTCCCTTCCTTTTCCTTCCTCCCCCCTCTATTTCTCTCCCTTCCCCTTCTGCCTTTCCTTTTTCTTTCCTTCCTTCCTTTCTCTTTCCTTTCTTCTCTTTCCCTTTCCTTTCCCCTTCCCTTGTCCCTCCCTCCCTCTTTCCATTTCCTTCCTTCCTTCCATCTCTCCAGGCCTCCCCAAGGCTGCCCGGGTCAGCCACTTGAAGACTATCCTCTGCCTGGGATTTTACAAGCTGGTGGGGGCCCGCAGCTCCGACGTCATCTACCTGACCCTCCCCTTGTACCACATGTCTGGCAGCCTTCTGGGCATCCTGGGCACCTTTGGGCTGGGTAGGTTTGGCTCTTTCTCCCCCTCCAGAATTCGGGGTAGGTTGCTCTTGGCTGTGGAGGCTCTGCGTTGCATCCCACCCCCTTTCCCGTCGCAAAGGCCACAGTCAATACCGCTTAAAAAGAGTTTAAGCGGGGTGAACCTCCTTGGGCGGCTGAATGGGGAAGAATTGAAAAGAGGGCTTTCTAAGTTGCCACGAGGACTAGAAACTTGGCTCAGCATCATTCTTGGGGAAAAGGGGGAAGGGGAAAAAAACAACAACAAAGCTTGCCGTTTCTTGCCAGGAGCCACCTGTGTGCTGAAGAAAAAATTCTCAGCCAGCCAGTTTTGGCCGGACTGTCGGACTCACGGGGTGACCATCTTCCAATATATTGGGGAGCTTTGCCGTTACCTGGTTAACCAGCCACAGGTAAGTGCAATAAAAAGAGGGGGCTGTATGTCTCCCTCCGGTGGCCAACACTGGTATTACTGCTGGGGTGTCTGCTATTTTCCTAGCTCTATTTATTACAGTTTGAATATTTGAATAAAAGTGAATATTACCCATTGATTGATTGATTCATTCATTCATTGTAATTCTGATTCACTTTTTCCTCGTTCGCTCAGCTACCAGTCAGGTTTCTGCCTTAGTAACTTCCCAAATTAATAATAATAATAATAATAATAATAATAATAATAATAATAATGTTGGAAGGGACCTTGGAGACAGGAAACCCTACACTACTTCAGACAGATGGTTATCCAGCATCTTAAAAACTTCCAGTGTTGGAGCAATCACAACTTCTGGAGGCAGGTAGTTCCACTGATTAATGGTTCTGATTGTCAGGAAATCTCTCCTTAGTTCTAAGTTGCTTCTCTCCTAAACCATGGCTTCCTGTTCTACCCTCAAGTGCTTTGGAGAATAGTTTGACTCCGCCTTCTTTGGGGCAGCCCCTTAGATACTAGAACACTGCTATCATGTCTCCTTTTTTAACACACACACAAATTAAAACACACCGTTGCACACAACTTTGTCCTGCATCGTGCTGGGTGGAGAGAGAAGCAATCTCCTCAGCATTGTCCCCCTCCCTTATAATCCCCCCCTGATCAGTATTAGGTTCCTAAGTGGACGGTGGGTGATGGCGTTCCAGTAGGAAAAATTGGGATGCACACGCAGCTGTGTCCCGGGCGCCCCCGCGCGAGATTTGGCTTCTACACATGCACAGGAAGCCAGGTCTTGCAGGAGGATGCTCGCGCATGAAAAATTTCCCCGATTTTCAGCATTTCTTTGCTTCCATGAAGCAAAAAACCCCGGCAAAATCTCACACAAACGAGTATCCTCGTGCGAGATTTGGTTTCCTGTGCATCTGCAGAAGCCAAATCTCGCACGGGCGCGCAGGCATCAGCCACATGGAACTGCGCACACAATCACACCCATAGCGACGGGAAACCCTTGCCTACTCCCGATCCACTGGCAACCAGAGCTGGAACAATTCCCGCCAACACTTGCCGACCACAAAAGGCCCTCTCTGATTTCTCAAAACGGGATAATTTCCCCGGTGGAGATTGTCCCTCTTTGCTAGCCGTCATCAACTTCCAAAGAAGCCGGGCGCCTGTTTTGGTCTTACCGTCTTCTTTCTCCTTCCCCGTAGAGTCCGGCCGATCGGGAGCACTCCTTGCGCATGGCCGTCGGCAGCGGGATGCGGCCGGACGTGTGGCGCGAATTCCTCCGCCGATTCGGAAACGTCAAAGTGGTGGAGACGTACGGCATGACCGAAGGGAACGTCACCCTCTTCAACTACACTGGCACCGTCGGGGCCGTGGGGCGCAGCTCCTGGATTTATAAGGTGGGCATCCGCGATGTTCCTGGAAAAAGGATGTTTAGCAGGTTCAGGCAGGTTCATCTCCTTTTAACCCCCTGTGGGGTGGAGTCTGGAGGCAACTGAATGGAGCTGAGTGTTTTACTGGCCTATTGCCTTTCCTGTTGCCAGTACAGAGTTATAAACAGCAGATACATTCTCAATGTGCCAAGAGAGAGAAAAACTGTCTGCTTCTACCTGTTCTGCCTGGCATGACAGCTGAGCAGTGATTAAGGTTAAAGTAAAAGACACAGAGTTTCAGAAACACCAAAATACACTGCTCAAAAAAATAAATAAAAGGAAAACTCAAAGATCTGAATGAGTGACATATTCTCATGGAATACTTTGTTCTGTACAAAGTTGAATGTGCACAACAGCAGGTGAAATTGATTGTCAATCAGTGTTGCTTCCTAGGTGGACAGTTTGATTTCACAGAAGTTTGATTTATTATTATTATTATTATTATTATTATTATTATTATTATTATTATTATTTATTAGATTTGTATGCCACCCCTCTCCGAAGACTCGGGGCGGCTAACAACAATATAAAAAGACAATGTAAACAAATCTAATATTAAAAACAATCTAAAAAACCCCAATTTAAAGAACCAATCATACATACAAGCATACCATGTATAAATTCTATAAGCCTAGGGGGAAGGGAAATTTCAATTCCCCCATGCCTGACGACAGAGGTGGGTTTTAAGGAGCTTGCGAAAGGCAAGGAGGGTGGGGGCAACTCTGATATCTGGGGGGAGCTGGTTCCAGAGGGTCGGGGCCGCCACAGAGAAGGCTCTTCTCCTGGGTCCCGCCAAACGACATTGCTTAGTCGACGGGAACCGGAGAAGGCCAACTCTGTGGGACCTAACCGGTCGCTGGGATTCATGCGGCAGAAGGCGGTCCCGGAGGTAATCTGGTCTACTCTGAGTTATTTTGTGTTGTTTAAGTGTTCCCTTTATTTTTTTTGAGCAGTGTATATTTCCTTAACAAGTTGACCGAGAGCCGCAATTATGGCAAAAGAATGTCTGTTTACTGCCAAAGAGTCTGAGTTATCTTCAAGGCCAATAACAATTGTCCAAAAATCCCCAAGGTTTGTAAATAATATCTCCAAACTGGGCTGAAGCAAAGATACTCACTCTTTTGTTTTTTCAATAGCTACATTAGCACAGCCCTTCATTATGAATAGAATAGAATAGAATTTTATTGGCCAAGTGTGATTGGACACACAAGGAATTTGTCTTGGTGCATATGCTCTCAGGGTACATAAAAGAAAAATATACATTTGTCAAGAATCAGTGGCATAACACTTAATGACTGTCATAGAGGTCAAATAAGCATCAATATTAATAAAAATCTTAGGATGCAAGCAACAAGTTACAGTCATACAGTCCTAAGTGGGAGGAAAAGGATGATAGGAATGATGAGAAAAACTAGTAGAATAGAAGTACAGGTTTAGTAAAAGGTCTGACAGTGTTGAGGGAATTATTTGTTTAGTAGAGTGATGGCGTTCGGAAAAAAACTGTTCTTGTGTCTAGTTGTCTTGGTGTGCAGTGCTCTGTAGCGACATTTTGAGGATAGGAGTTAAAACAGTTTGTGTCCAGGATGCCAGGGGTCAGTAAATATTTTCCCCGCTCTCTTTTTGACTCGTGCAGTCTACAGGTCCTCAATGGAGGGCAGGTTGGCAGCAATTGTTTTTTCTGCAGTTCTGATTATCCTCTGAAGTCTGTGTCGGTCCTGTTGGGTTGCAGAACCAAACCAGACAGTGATGGAGGTGCAGATGACAGAATCAAGGATTCCTCTGTAGAACTGGATCAGCAGCTCCTTGGGCAGTTTGAGCTTCCTGAGTTGGCGCAGAAAGAACATTCTTTGTTGTGCTTTTTTGATCGCGTTTTTGATGTTAAGTGACCATTTTAGGTCTTGAGATAGGATAGAACCTAGAAATTTGAAGGTCTCTACTGTCAATACTGTGTTGTCTAGTATTGGGAGAGGTGGAAGGGTGGAAGGGTTCCTCCTAAAGTCTACCACCATTTCTACGGCTTTGGGGGTGTTTAGTTCTAGATTGTTCTGGTCACACCACAAGGATAGTTGTTCAACTTCCCGTCTGTATGCGGATTCATCATTGTCTCGAATGAGTCCGATCACTGTTGTATCATCTGCAAACTTCAGTAGTTTAACAGATGGATCGTTTGAGATGCAGTCATTAGTGTATAGAGAGAAGAGAAGTGGTGAGAGTACACAGCCTTGGGGGGCACCTGTGCTAATTGTACATGTATCTGATGTGATTTTTCCTAGCTTCACCTGCTGCTCCCTGTCTGTTAGGAAGCTTGTGATCCACTTACAAGTGTGTTCAGGTACCTATAGCTGATTTAGGACCCATATTTTGATCGTTCACCGAAGATCGCTTGCAACCCCGAAGTAAAAATGGTTGTAAAAGAGGGTTAACTGGATTAAATACTCGCCATTAACAATAACTCTCTGATGGCTGAAGCGTAGACATCAGAGAGTTGTTAATGGCGAGTATTCTGAGCAGAGACAGGTTACAAGCGGTGTGCCACAAGGGTCTGTTCTGGGTCCTATTCTTTTTAATATGTTTGTGAGTGACATAGGGGAAGGTTTGGTAGGGAAGGTTTGCCTATTTGCCGATGTAGGGTTGATATTCCTGGAGGCGTCTGTAATATGGTAAATGATTTAGCTTTACTAGATAAATGGTCAAAGCAATGGAAATTGCAGTTTAATGTTTTCAAATGTAAAATAATGCACTTGGGGAAAAGGAATCCTCAATCTGAGTATTGCATTGGCAGTTCTGTGTTAGTAAAAACTTCAGAAGAGAAGGATTGAGAGGTAGTGATTTCTGACAGTCTCAAAGTGGGTGAGCAGTGTGGTCGGGCAGTAGGAAAAGCGAGTTGAATGCTTGGCTGCATAGCTAGAGGTATAACAAGTAGGAAGAGGGAGATTGTGACCCCGCTGTATGGAGCACTGGTGAGACCCCATTTGGAATAATACTGTGTCTAGTTCTGGAGACCTCACCTACAAAAAGAGATTGATCAAATGGAACAGGTCCAAAGACGGGCTACAAGAATGGTGGAAGGTCTTAAGCATAAAACATATCAAGAAAGACTTCATGAACTCAATCTGTATAGTCTGGAGGACAGAAGGAAAAGGGGGACATGATCGAAAAAAATCCTTTTTAAAATGGCATTGTCAATTCTTTTGCCCTTTAGTGCTTCAGTCCGTTCGAGTTGGTTCGTTTCGACGCTGTCCAAGGCGGTCCGCTAAGAGACAAGAACACCGGCCGATGCCAGCGTGTGGATATAGGTGAACGGGGGAGCATTTAAGGACGGGGTGGGGGGAGGCATCTTCCATCTCCTTTTTTGACCCACGTTGCTGTTCTGTCGGGCTCTCTGGTAGAATCCTCCCAAAAATTCACAGATACAATTTCAGACAGACACACGTTTGAAAATTCAAAACAATGTTCTTTATAATGAAAATTCACTTAAACCAAGCCCTCTTTTGGTATAGCAAAGAGCACTCGTCTCCAAACAAACTGGTAATTGGTACAAGTCCTTTATCAGTTCTGTGATACTTAGTTTGCAGCTGTGAGGCAATTCACAGTCCTTCTTCTTTCACAAAGTGAAACACACTTTGCCCTGGTTTAGTTTCAAAGCGGGGGAAAATCAGCACACAAAAGGTCAAAGTCAGTAAAGCAGTCACGAAACACAAGGATCAGATAATCCTCCACAATGGCCAAACCCACAGGCTGCTATTTATAGCAGCCTCACTAATGACCACAGCCCCACCCAACCACAGGTGGCCTCAATTTCTTTGATAATAATCTCTCAGTTGTTTCTGCCTATGCGTCGCTCTCCGTATGCGTGGCTGTATCATTAACTCTTGTTCTGAATCCAAGGAGGAGCTAGATAATTGATCTCCTTCTGAGCTGTCTGCCCCACTCTCCTTCTCCCTGTCACTCATGTCTTCTTGGTCAGAGGAGCCTTCATCAGCAGATTCCACCGGGGGCAAAAAAGGCCTGCAGCATGTGGATGTCTCCCCCACATCCACAGTCCTTGGGGCAGGAGCTGGGCCAGAGCTAACCACAACAGTTGCCTTGTTTTCCAGCGAAGTTATAAGCGGCCCTCAGCTCAACGGCCACAATTGGGAACAGAACAGAGGTGTTTTACTTCTGCCTATGCTCAGAGAGCCCAAAAAAATTGCAAAAAATTACAAAAAAAATATAAAAAAATAGACCGGCCAACACAATATCGGAGCCGTTGCAGCAAAATTGGACTGACGATGATGCAATTTTGGTGCAACGGCTCCAATGCTGTTTTGCTGATCTGTGTGCGCCGCATTGGAGCCGTAATTTGAGGACTCTCTCTGTGGTTGTTTTTCCTCCTCTAGGGGAGCCGGGACTTCTGATCTCTCCGGTGACGTCCCGTAACCCTTTCCTCGGATACGCCGGCGGGCGCGAGCTGACCGAGGCGAAGATGCTACGCGGCGTATTTGCCGACGGGGATGTTTATTTTAACTCCGGGGACTTGATGGTGGAAGACGCCGGAGGGTTTATCAGTTTTTGGGACCGTACGGGAGACACCTACCGGTAGGCTTGCTTTCCGAGTGCGAATCCTGTGTGTTGGGTGCCCCAGGCTGGGCAGCTACTCAGTGGGGATGAAGGTGTAGGAACACCTTGGAGCAATTACAGTTAGGGTGGAGGTGCAAATTTTCACGGGTAGTCCTTGATTTACGACCCCGGTTGGTAACCCTTGACTTCCAACCACGGTTGAGTCCAAAATTTATCCCTTGAGTTTTGCCCCATTTTAAGACCTTCGTTGCCACCGTTGCTAAATCAATCCCTGCGGTTGGGTTACCACCATTGGACTTGGCTAACTACAAGTTGCCAAGTGGCTGGATATTGACCACATGACCCCAGGGATTGTAAGGGTGGAAAATGGTCCCGAGTCACTTTTTAAAGGTCCATCGTAACTTTGAACGGTCATTAAACGAACAGTTGAAAATCCAGAACTTACGTGTATTGGAACTGATCTACTGAATTGCAAGTTTAAGTTTAAGTTTAATCAGATTTGTATGCCGCCCCTCTCCGCAGACTCGGGGCGGCTCACAGCAATAACAATACAATGTAAAACAAATCTAATATTTAAGTTAATTTAAAAAACACCACAAATTAAAACCAATCATACACACTAGCGTACCATGCATACATTTTATAAGCCTAGGGGGAGGGAACATGTCAATTCCCCCATGCCTGACGACAGAGGTGGGTTTTAAGGAGCTTACGAAAGGCTAGTAGGGTGGGGGCAACTCTGATATCTGGGGGGAGTTGGTTCCAAAGGGTCGGGGC
The DNA here is from genome assembly GCF_031021105.1 of Erythrolamprus reginae. Lineage (NCBI taxonomy): Eukaryota > Metazoa > Chordata > Lepidosauria > Squamata > Dipsadidae > Erythrolamprus > Erythrolamprus reginae. The sequence goes on along the minus strand of NC_091962.1, from coordinate 10,980,410 downwards.
CGCCACAGACAAGTCTCTTCCCCTGGGTCCCGCCAAACGACATTGTTTAGTTGACGGGACCCGGAGAAGCCCCACTCTGTGGGACCTAACCAGTCACTGGGATTCGTGCGGCAGAAGGCGGTCCCGGAGATATTCTGGTCCAGTGCCATGAAGGGCTTTATAGGTCATAACCAACACTTTGAATTGTGACTGGAAACTGATCGGCAACCAATGCAGACTGCGGAGTGTTGGTGTGACATGGGCATATTTAGGAAAGCCCATGATAGCTCTCGCAGCTGCATTCTGCACGATCTGAAGTTTCCGAACACTTTTCAAAGGTAGCCCCATGTAGAGAGCATTACAGTAGTCGAGCCTCGAGGTGATGAGGGCATGAGTGACTGTGAGCAGTGACTCCCGGTCCAAATAGGGCCGCAACTGGTGCACCAGGCGAACCTGGGCAAACGCCCCCCTCGCCACAGCTGAAAGATGTTTCTCTAATGTGAGCTGTGGATCGAGGAGGACACCCAAGTTGCGAATCCTCTCTGAGGGGGTTAGTGACTCCCCCTGCCAGGGTGATGGACGGACAGATGGAATTGTCCTTGGGAGGCAAAACCCACAGCCACTCCGTCTTATCCGGGTTGAGCTTGAGTCTGTTGACACCCATCCAGACCCCAACAGCCTCCAGGCACCGGCACATCACTTCCACTGCTTCGCTGACTGGACAAGGGGTGGAGATGTAGAGCTGGGTATCATCTGCATACTGATGATACCTCACCCCATGCCCTTGGATGATCTCACCCAGCGGTTTCATGTAGATATTAAATAGTAGGGAGGAGAGGACCGACCCCTGAGGCACCCCACAAGGGAGTAACCTAGAGGTCGACCTCTGACCCCCCACTAACACCGACTGCGACCGACCAGAGAGGTAGGAGGAGAACCACTGAAGGACAGTGCCTCCCACTCCCAACCCCTCCAGCCGGCGCAGAAGGATACCATGGTCGATGGTATCGAAAGCCGCTGAGAGGTCAAGAAGCACCAGGACAGAGGATAAACCCCTGTCCCGGGCCCGCCAGAGATCATCCATCAGCGCGACCAAAGCAGTTTCCGTGCAATTTGGATGATTCAGACTCTCTGCAAGATGGCTCATATTTTCTTTCATTACATACATATATTTATTTGTTATATATATTATTTTTTTTAATAGCCCCAAGGAAGAATTTCGTTGCTTAAAAAAAAAAAAGACCGTGCCCCAAACTTGCTCTTTTTAAAAAATTTAAATCCACACCAGATGGCTTTGTGTAGCCAACAAACAAAATGCGAGGAAAAACTTAAAAATAGTTCCAGTCGTCCCAAAACACTGAGTCGAGATTAGTTTTTTGTTTTTAAACTTTGCAGATTCTTCCCTCCTGGCTTTGCAAAGGGGGAAAAAAATTATTCTCTTATTTCCCACCATTTTTTTTTGTTTTGATTTTTTTTCTCCCCGTAGTTGGAAAGGCGAAAATGTGGCCACAACAGAAGTTGGGGAAACTTTGAGTGCGTTAGAGAGTTTGCAAGAAGTCACGGTTTATGGCGTTAACGTCCCAGGTAAGAGTTAGGAAAATCGGGGTGTGTGTGTGTGAAATATCTCCAACCTTTGGTCCCATACTTTGCCTAACGGGTGCAGTTCTGCAAACTCGATTTTTTGCATTCTTGGATGGAAAATGTTTGCATGGCAGCAGCGGCTAACTATTCATTATCCCAGTGTTGCCTTACCTACAAACTTGAAACTTGGCTTCTAGATGAAAGGATTTTTCAAAATGACAATCCGATCATTAGTTATTATTATTAACATACTACGATGCTAAGGAATTAGACGTTCTACTCGCGCTCCCCTCCTGAAAAGAACTCCGTTCCAACTGCCAGTTGTCTTAAATTAACATGCTCTGGTGCTAAGGAGGTTAGACATTCTACTCCCCCTCCTCTCCTGAAAAGAACTCTGTTCCAACTGCCAGTTGTCTTATATTAACATGCTCTGGTGCTAAGGAGGTTAGACGTTCTACTCCCCCTCCCCACCTGAAAAGAACTCTGTTCCAACTGCCAGTTGTCTTATATTAACATGCTCTGATCCTAAGTTGCCAGACTAATGGTTGTAAGCCAAGGACTTACCCATGTCCTCTTCCAGGCCATGACGGCCGAGCTGGGATGGCTACCTTGGTGCTACAGCCAGACGCAAACTTTGATGGCCCTGAAATCTACCATCAGGTGGCCGAGCTGCTTCCTCCATATGCCTGGCCTCGCTTCCTGCGTCTCCAGGTAAGTCTTGGGTTCGAGTCCCCTCTCTGGTTTCACAACGGCCCTGCGAGGGAGGACACGCGGAGTCATACCTGACGGCACGCGAGGCATCGACCTACAACAGTTCCAGGGTGCATGAGCGTGCTGGACAGCTGATTTTCGGCCTCCTTTTCAGCTGTTTTTGCTCTCCTAAAACCTTCTATCCTTGAAGAGAGCGAAATATGGTCCAATGGGCCTACTGGAAGTCCAGACGCTTCAGTGAGGCCTGTGCACCTGCGCGAAGGGGACAGTGGGGGAGGGAGGTTGTGCGCATGTGTGAGGGGGAAGGCATTGCATTATGGGTGTGGGCACGCATGCCCAGGCTTAAGCCAAAAAAAGCCGGAGCCCAAAAGGGTTCGCCATCACTGTTCTAAAGCATAAAGCAGTGCAGGCCAAAGTCTCCAACTCAAATGATGGCTTCGGCCTAACCAACAGGTTCATGAGTTTTCTCCCGACTTTTTCCCTCAGGACCAGCTGGAAATGACGGAAACTTTCAAGCAGAAACGTTTCCGCCTCGTGGAGGAAGGATTCGACCCTGCCCGGATCTCCGATCCGCTTTTCGTGCTGGACATTACCACGAGGACCTACGTCCCCCTCACTCCAGATGTCTGGACGAAGATTGTGGCGGGAGAGCTACGCCTGTGACAGAAACGGTCCAAGTGCTGTGGGGAAAAAAAAAGACTCGGTGGCACCACGAAATCCTGGGCAGTGTGGTGTGGTGGGGGACGGCTTAGTTGTGCCCAAATCGCCACCCTTTTCCGTGGTGCATTCCAAGTAGTCTTCGACTTACAACCGTAACGGAATTGAGGCTGTTTGCTGAGATGGGACGATGTACGAATCGCATATATTCAATTTCCGTCGTACAGCGCCTGTTTAGTCAAAGGCTCTCTTCCCTTCCATAATGGAACTTATTTTGATGACATTTTTCAGGGCTGCTTCTGTTATTAAACGAACTTGGTCCTCATTAAGTGAGCCCTTGTCCACAAAGGGGTGTTTAGGGGGGCAGAAACCGGAATTTAAACCTGTTTTTTTTTTTAAAGAAAAGGCAAATTGGGAGTCCGCCGATGGTTTTAAAGGGGGGAAAGCGGTCGTAACTTTGAAAACTGTATCGTAAGCTCGCGTGGTAAGTTTCGGTGCTAAATGTCCGGTCATATCTCGAGGTCTGCCTCTATTCCCGTCCCGAATCCTCTACCTCCATTTCACACACACAACCCCGTCTCTTCCTTGTAACGCAACTTCTTTGTAATGATTTGGGGCTGGATTCTCCAATTTTTTCTAATTTTTCTTTTCTACGAGGCCTTTAAAATGTAAACATTTTCTGTTTACATTTGACCCCTGTTGACCACCCCCTCTTCAACCCAGGACACAGACACCCTCTGGAGGCTTGGGGGGGGGGGAAACTAACTTTTTGGGATTTATATATGTTGTGTAGTCAGAAATTGTTGGCGCTGAGATAAGACCCATTTTAAAGATGGGGAAAACCGAGGTTCAGATCGGAGTCATAAGCTAATGGGGTATTTTTCGTTTTTGCTTTTTTTGTTTAGGGATGTGTGTCATGATTTTATATTTAATCAACTGTCTTAACTCGGGGTGTAGATTTGTTAAACCATGGTTTATTTACCCTTAGTAGCTATGCAAAACGTCAGAAAGGGCTGACGGAAGTAGCAAATTTTTTTGCACCTTGGATACTAAAGCAATCCCCGTTTTTCTCCCTTCACCCAAGCCAAGCAATCGGTGGCCTACCTCACAAGGCTGGTTATGCAACCACAAATACCCCCCCCCCCTTGCAATCTTGCTGGTCAGGCCGGATTAATTAATCCAGAGCTGTTCACTGTGATCGCTCGCGTGGGGTGAATTGGGATGGGTCCGCCGTGTCTTTTTTCAAAGTTGTTTTTTAAAATATATATATAGTATTTTATTTTAGGGTGTTTTGATTGAATAAAAAAATTGTTTTGACAGGCTTGGCTCTTGTTCTTGAGGGTGAGAAGGGGTCAGTTGGGGAATTCTGGGAATTGAAGTATCTTTTAAGGGTGTCCATTTCAAGTAACACTATTCACCTAAGTGCATTTTACTATTAAATGGTCAAATCAACCTGCTTGGGAAATTCTGTTTGTTTCATTCTTTCACCTCGCTTGTTTTGTGTATGTGTGTGTGTGTAGATAGATAGATAGATAGATTGATAGGATAGATATATGATTGATAGAAAATAGATGATAGATAATAAAGATGGATGGATGAAGTTAGTCAATACAACAAATAAAATGTTTTTTTTAACATTTAAACCCACCTCAAGATTCAAACAACCCAAAAGAATTCTCTCGTGTGTCTTTTCCAAGCTCGGCCAGATGTTACAGCATTAAAATAAAGCCACTTTTGCATTTCAATCTTTGAGGATGGCAAGACACCTGGCTGGGCTACTGCCCGATAGTCCTACTTTACCGCCCCCCCTTCTCCCTAGGAATATCCTGGGAGGAAACAGGGCCGGGAAGGGTGGGGGAGAAGCCTCCGTGGGGCCTCTCTAGGAATCTTCCGGGAGGAAACAGGGCCGGAAAAGGCAGGCAGAAGCCTCCGTGGGGCCTCTCTAGGACTCTCCCAGGAGGAAACAGGGCCGGAAAAGGCAGGCAGAAGCCTCCGTGGGCCCTCTCTAGGAATCTCCTTTGTTTTCCCCGCATTATTTGCTTTTACATTGATTCCTATGGGAAAAATTGATTCTTCTTACAAACTTTTCTACTTAAGAACCTGGTCACGGAACGAATTAAGTTCGTAAGTAGAGGTACCACTGTACCTTGTAAGGAAATTGTTGTAACTCACAATCACTGGGACTTATTTTTTCACTCCCCACCGACGGTGCAGAAGTGTTGACTGCAAAGCTTTAAGAAAATAAACGAATCTTGAATTTTTAATCTCAGATCCCCATCTTTTTAAATATTTTAACTCGGGGTTGAAAGTGGAGTGGGTGGGAGGCTTGGAAGGTGGACCCCCTGCCCTTGAATTAAAACGGCTGGTACCAACGAGACAAGCAAATGCTTTCGAACCTAAAAATGGCTTTTGAAAATTAAATGTATGTATGTGGAATGAGGACGCAAGCTTTAAAAGGACCCTGCCAGAGTCTTCTTGGAAGACTTAAAAAAATAATAATAATGGGAGAAATTTTTGGAAAAAAACAAAGGACAAGTGCCCGAGAGGAATTTCGGGCAATAATAATTTTAAAAAAGGATGAAGAATAGAAGAGCTATTGAAAGCAGCAAAGAAAATTGTTCCAATTCCAGCTGGGAGAAACGAGCATCTATCCAAATTGGGTGTCCATCGATACCCTTCTTGGAGAAGAAAGGGAAACCAAAAATATATGTATTGGTACCAACCTCAAAATTATTTTAAGGGTTTGGAAATCCACAGTGGCTGAACAAAGTGGCCCAAATTGGGGTAAAATATATACAGTGGTACCTCATCTTACGAATGCCTCTTCTAACGAAATTTTCAAGATACGAACCCGGTGTTTAAGATTTTTTTGCCTCTTCTTCCGAACTATTTTCACCTTACGAACCCAAGCCGCTGCTGCTGGGATGAAGGGGTTTCTTTTCCCCCCCTTTTTTGAAGAAAGAAAAGGGAGGGGCTGTTTGGAGTAGGAAAGATTTTGCATTAACAAAAGTAGGAGAACAGCGTGCTTGCAGAGGCACTGGGTGTCTTTTGAAGAAAGAAAAGGGAGGGGCAGCTTGGAGGGGGAAAGACTTTGCAGAGAACAGCGTGCTTGCAGAGGCACTGAAAGGGTGTCTTTTGAAGAAAGAAAAGGGAGGGGCAGCTTGGAGGGGGAAAGACTTTGCAGAGAACAGCGTGCTTGCAGAGGCACTGAAAGGGTGTCTTTTGAAGAAAGAAAAGGGAGGGGCGCCCCCCTTGCCTTTCTTCCTTCCCACTCACCCTTTAGCCTAGCCTTGCTTCTTCCACCCGCCCCCTTTAGCTGCTCCTCCCTGCCCTCTGTTCGCCTCCCTTCTAAAGTTTGGGATTTTCCTGAAGGATTTGCACGCATTATTTGCTTTTACATTGATTCCTATGGGAAACATTGTTTCGTCTTAACGAACTTTTCACCTTATGAACCTCCTCCTGGAACCAATTAAGTTTGTATCATGAGGTACCACTGTACATCTTTTTTAAAAAAGTATTTGGAAAGAAAAAAAGACAGGAAAGTAAAATTTGAGGAAATGGCTTGGTCCTTGAAGGCGGGTTGGACTTCTTTAAATATTTTTCTCCGAATTTTAAAGCTGGTCCCTAATTTGAGATGCCGAGGGTCTTCTTTCTCCTTTTTATTTATTTTTTTTTTGGGGGGGGGGCTCTCGCGGGAAAAATCATCCCACTTAGCCACTGAAGGTTACCGAACCCTTAAAAGTTTCAGTGCCTGGGAAAACTTTCTCGAATGCATTGAAAATAAAAATTCAAAAATTCAAAACAAGGAAAAAGTTTCTTAGGTGCCTGGGTTTTTTTGGGGACTGGGGGGAAAAAAGGGTTTAATTTTTTCTCTCTCTAGCGATCCAAGCCGATTATTTAACTGTGTGCAATAGGGTTGATATTCCTGGAGGGGTCTGTAATATGGTAAATGATTTAGCTTTACTAGATAAATGGTCAAAGCAATGGAAACTGCAGTTTAATGTTTCCAAATGTAAAATAATGCACTTGGGGAAAAGGAATCCTCAATCTGAGTATTGTATTGGCAGTTCTGTGTTGGCAAAAACCTCAGAAGAGAAGGATTTAGGGGTAGTGATTTCTGACAGTCTCAAAATGGATGAGCAGTGTGGTCGGGCGGTAGGAAAAGCAAGTAGGATGCTTGGCTGCATAGCTAGAGGTATAACAAGCAGGAAGAGGGAGATTGTGATCCCCTTATATAGAGCGCTGGTGAGACCCCATTTGGAATAATACTGTGTCCAGTTCTGGAGACCTCACCTACAAAAAGATATTGACAAAATTGAACGGGTCCAAAGACGGGCTACAAGAATGGTGGAAGGTCTTTAGCATAAAAGGTATCAGGAAAGACTTCATGTACTCCATCTGTATAGTCTGGAGGACAGAAGGAAAAGGGGGGACATGATTGAAACATTTAAATATATTAAAGAGTTAAATAAGGTCCAGGAGGGAAGTGTTTTTAAAAGAAAAGTGAACAAAAGAACAAGGGGACACAATCTGAAGTTAGTTGGGGGAAAGATCAAAAGCAACGTGAGAAAATATTGTTTTACTGAAAGAGTAGTAGATCCTTGGAACAAACTTCCAGCAGACGTGGTTGGTAAATCCACAGTCACTGAATTGAAACATGCCTGGGATAAACATAGATCCATGCTATGTTTCTAACTCAACTTTGGGGAGGGATGTGGAAGAAAATGTGTTTGTTTTTTTTTAAACAATTCTGTGAGTTGTTTCTCTAAAATGCCCATTTTGGGGGTTCCCTCATTTCCCCTGGATCTCCCATATATTCTTCCAACGTTCAAATGTAGGAAGTTCTCCACTTACCTCAATTGAGCCCGAATTAGACGGTTCAAATGAGTTTGGATCCCTTTTACGATCCTCCTCACCCGTTGTTAAGTAAATCACTGAAGTTGCTAAGATTAGTAAAGGTTCAGTCAGCCGCCAAAGTGACCAAAATTCATGCGGCCATTTTTTTCCAATGCCGTCGTAACTTTGAACGGTCAGTAAATGAACGTTTTTAAGCCTCGTAGATTTACAAAAGCTGAAAAGGTAGAAAAATTTATTCCCACCGCCAAAGTGCCAAACCACCAGCGCAGCCACATCGAAATGTATAAACCATTCCTTTCTTTATTAAACATAGCTTGCAAGTGATAAATATTACAAAGTTTTTTTTAATCCTTTCTCCAAAAATTAGCTTATTATTATTATTATTATTATTATTTTAATCAGGTCACTGCATAATCAATTGGCAATATTTAAAACAACTTTTCCCCCCTTTTTTGTTTAATCCTCTTTTCATCGCCTTTTTCTTTTTAAAACCGGATCCAAAAAACACAAGGCCCAAAAAAATCAAAATTAAAAATGAAATTAAACCCCCCCCTCTTAAAATGGTGCAAAAGGACTGGTTTCCTCTTCCCTCACCCCAACATTTTCACGTCATGATTTTGATCCCTTATGCCAAGTGGCTCTCTTGTTAAGCTGGAGATGTGAACTTGTGTGTGTGTGAGGGGGCTTTGTTTCAAACTACCCCCCCCCTCGGAAATAAATCCGGCTTCTGGAACAGAAAGAGGCCAGTGGTTGAAACCAAGAGAAGACGAAAATAGGGGTTGCCAGCCGTGGGCCAAAGTTCCATGCACAGTCAAACGTATCTCCAAGTTGGTAGCTTCCTTAGGACCTTCAAAGTTGGATGTTAATGGAGTGTTTCTTAACCTTGGCTGCTTTTGAGATGGGTGGACTTCAACTCCTAGAATTATTCAACCTCTTTTAAGATGGGTGGAATTCAACTCCCAGAATTCCTCAATCTCTTTAAGATAGGTGGACTTCAACTCCCAGAATTCCTCAATCTCTTTTAAGATGGGTGGACTTCAACTCTTAAGAATTCCTCAACCTCTTTTAAGATGGGTGGACTTCAACTCTTAAGAATTCCTCAATCTCTTTAAGATGGGTGGACTTCAACTCCCAGAATTCTTCAATCTCTTTTAAGATGGGTGGACTTCAACTCTTAAGAATTACTCAACCTCTTTTAAGATGGGTGGACTTCAACTCTTAAGAATTACTCAACCTCTTTTAAGATGGGTGGACTTCAACTCTTAAGAATTCCTCAATCTCTTTAAGATGGGTGGACTTCAACTCCCAGAATCCCTCAATCTCTTTTAAGATGGGTGGACTTCAACTCTTAAGAATTACTCAACCTCTTTTAAGATGGGTGGACTTCAACTCTTAAGAATTACTCAATCTCTTTATGTGTGGACTTCAACTCCCAGAATTCCTCAATGTCTTTTAAGATGGGTGGACTTCAACTCTTAAGAATTACTCAACCTCTTTTAAGATGGGTGGACTTTAACTCTTAAGAATTCCTCAACCTCTTTTAAGATGGGTGGACTTCAACTCTTAAGAATTCCTCAATCTCTTTAAGATGGGTGGACTTCAACTCCCAGAATTCCTCAATCTCTTTTAAGATGGGTGGACTTCAACTCTTAAGAATTCCTCAATCTCTTTATGTGTGGACTTCAAGTCCCAGAATTCCTCAACCTCTTTTAAGATGGGTGGAATTCAACTCTCAAGAATTCCTCAATCTCCTTAAGATGGGTGAACTTCAACTCTTAAGAATTCCTCAATCTCTTTAAGATGGGCGGACTTCAACTCCCAGAATTCCTCAATCTCTTTAAGATGGGTGGACTTCAACTCCCAGAATTCTTCAATCTCTTTAAGATGGGTGGACTTCAACTCTTAAGAATTACTCAACCTCTTTTAAGATGGGTGGACTTCAACTCTTAAGAATTCCTCAATCTCTTTATGGGTGGACTTCAATTCCCAGAACTCCTCAATTTATTTTAAGATGGGTGGACTTCAACTCTTAAGAATTCCTCAATCTCTTTATGGGTGGACTTCAATTCCCAGAACTCCTCAATCTCTTTAAGATGGGTGGACTTCAACTCTTAAGAATTCCTCAATCTCTTTATGGGTGGACTTCAATTCCCAGAACTCCTCAATCTCTTTTAAAATGGGTGGACTTCAACTCTTAAGAATTCCTCAATCTCTTTATGGGTGGACTTCAATTCCCAGAACTCCTCAATCTCTTTAAGATGGGTGGACTTCAACTCTTAAGAATTCCTCAATCTCTTTATGGGTGGACTTCAACTCCCAGAACTCCTCAATCTCTTTTAAAATGGGTGGACTTCAACTCTTAAGAATTCCTCAATCTCTTTATGGGTGGACTTCAATTCCCAGAACTCCTCAATCTCTTTTAAGATGGGTGGACTTCAACTCTTAAGAATTCCTCAATCTCTTTACGGGTGGACTTCAATTCCCAGAACTCCTCAATCTCTTTAAGATGGGTGGACTTCAACTCTTAAGAATTCCTCAATCTCTTTATGGGTGGACTTCAACTCCCAGAATTCCCCAACCGGTTTAAAGACGGGTGGACTCCCATCTTCCAGAATTCTCGGAGTTGGAAGTCGACCCTTTTGACAAGTGGCCAAAGTCGAGAAACACTGTACCAAGAGAAAAACTCAGACAAAAGAGGCGGAAACACCTCTGCATCTGAAAGAGGGCGATTGGTTGGGCTACGATGGACAAGGGATGGTTTAGCCAATGTCAAAAACCCATCAGCCATGTCCCAAAACGAAAGCATCTTTAAAAAAAAAAAAAAACAGTGCAAATTTACAGCGGAATTGTTCAGATCCATTGTTGTTCTGGTAGGTTTTATTCATTAATTAATGTATTAAATTTGTATGCCGCCCACTCCTAAAGGACTTTGGGCGGCTAGGTTGTGCTCGCCCCTGCCCCAAGGACACCCCCGCAAAAAAAAACTGGGGGAAAAAATTCTTGTGTGAGCTTAAGAGCGGCAGAGCCCAGGCTGGTTTTGGGTGGGGTTGGGGGAGCGGCTGTCCAGGGGTACAAGATGAAAAGGCACCTAAGAGCCACCAAATACATTTCAGCTATTTTTGGGGGAGGGGGAGAAGAAAAGGGGGCGCCCGGGGTGGATGGGAGGTGCCCAGCCTCCTCCAGCACCCCCTTTTCCCACCGGAAACCACTCTTTTTTTTTTTTTGGACCATTTTAATGTCATACACAAAAAGAGTTTCACACTACGAAAGGACATCGACAAACGTCACAATATCCAATGGCTAAGCTGTTTCTTTTTTGCGGTTTTTGATTTTTTTTCTCTATACAATGTACAACTTGTTTTTTTGTGTTTCCTCCCTCCCCTCTCCCCCTCCCCAATTTCTTTCTTCCTTTTTTTTTTTCCCATTTCTTTTCTCTGGTTTTTTTTCTTTTTAATCTTTCCTCCTTCAAGAAATAGCTTATATACAACAAAGAAGTCCTTCTTTATAACGGGGTATTATTTTTCTTTCTTTCCAGGGCAGCAAAGTTACTGTTAAGCAAAGAGAATTTTTTTTTTCATGGAGGGGAGGCGCGAAGGATATGGCGAGGGGAAGGAAAATTAAGGGGGGGGGCAGCAAAGCCTTTTCCCCCTCCCCATTTTCCCCCCCCCCCCCGACGGAACCGTTAACGTACAAAATAAAATATAAACAAGGGAAACAAATTGAAAGCTCAGCATGATACACAAACCAGCTACAACTAAACAGTAATCTCCCCCCACCCACCCTCAAAAAAAAGAAACGGAAGCCAGCATATTAATCTTTGAAATTAAAAAAGGTATTTTTCTATATTACACCCCTCCCCCCCAAAAAAATAGAAAGAGAAAGGGGGAGGGAGGGAGAGAGAGGAATAGGAAAGAGCTTCGGTTTATGGAAGAAGAATAAAAATTAAAACCAAATTTCGGAAGAGTGCTCAAAAGAAAGAGAGAGAGAGAGAGAGAGATGGGTGGGCAGGGTTCGGTTTAAGATCCTGCCAGGAAAATTGTTTTTTTTTCTCTGGATAATAAAAAGTCCCCATCTATTTTGGCTAATTTCTCGACAGAAATTCAAACAGGTGCTTTTTTGGAATTTTTTTTTTTTCAAAAATTATTGCACGTTTCCTACATCACCGAAAAGGGGAGGGGGGAGATTAAAAGAGAGGAAGGAATAGGGAGGGAAGGAAGGAAAAGTGGGAACAGGGAAGGATGGAAGGAATAGACAGACAGGAAGGAAGGAAGGAAGGAAGGAAGGAAGGAAAAGTGGGAAAGAACAGGGAAGGATGGAAGGAATAGACAGGAAGGAAGGAAGGAAAGAAGGAAAAGTGGGAAAGAACAGGGAAGGATGGAAGGAATAGACAGGAAGGAAGGAAGGAAAAGAACAGAGAAGGATGGAAGGAATAGACAGGAAGGAAGGAAGGAAGGAATAGATGGAGGAAGGGAGGAAGGGACAGAAAAGGAAGGAAGGAAGGAAGGAAAGATCAGCACAATATCCAAACCAAACTGAAACCCAAAATCTTAGCCTACATGACCCACGTAGTCTGAGCCACAACCGGGATGACCAAGGGGAAGGAATATTAAAGACCGGTGGGAGGGGGGCGCCTAAGGCGAGCCGGAGAAGGATGGGGGAGGGCTTAAAATCCCACGTTTGAAAGAGCAAGAGAAGTAAAACAAAACAGAACCATCGCCGAAGCCTCTAAGGCTGCCGCATTGCAAAAGTTGGCTTTGCAGAGAATTGCACAATTAGGGGGGCGGGGGGGAAGGGGCAGGGTGTGTCGGGGCTCTTGAGGTTCAAGATGGCGGGAGGCGCCTGCTTTTTTCGACTCGTCCCGACGATTTGAAGGAGCGCCGGGGGCAAAAAAATCCAGGTCTCGGCGTTCTTCTTCGGTGCGTCCGCGCAAAGGTTCCTGCCGCCTCCACCTTCCCGTGGATTCGTAAGTGCTTGGCGTTTGGAGGGGGGGGCGAAAAGGTGACCTGATGATTGGGGGGGGGAATAATACTTTGGACCAAGTAGGGAGAAGGTTGGGCCCCGAGAGCGGGAGGCGGTTCTGGTCTCTGCGAATATATCAACTTCCAGAGCGGGCGACGTCGAGAAGAAAAAGAACCAAGACAAAAGCAGAATTGTGAATACAACGGGCAGGGGAACCGGCGAGCGGGATGGGACTCTCTGCCTCTGGTCGAAGGGACAACGGAACGGGACAGATCCAAAGCTCCAGAGATCCCTGCCTGGATCAGCAGAAGGGAGACTTAGGTCTCTTTTGTTGTACGAGAGAGTCCCACAAATCTCCGGCAGGCAGAAGTTTCATCTTCCTAGAACGGACGATTTTTAAAGAAACAAACAACCCCTCTGCTTTTCTACTTTTGGTGGTCTTCCCACCTCCAGAAACAGCCTTCTTGTCGATGTTTTGTACCCCCAAACCGGGGTTGGCTTCAGCTCAGGAGAGAGGCAACCAATATAACCCCCCTTCACTTATCCCTTCCTTTTAATCCAGAATGGAAAAAGCCGTTCTGAGACTCCCGGAACCCCCCCGTTCTCTCCAGGTGGTCTGCTTTTCTCCCTCCCGCGGAAGAAGGGGGGGGGGGAAGGCAAAAGGAAAGTATGAAACAAAAACGAGAAAAAAAAGCAGCCGTTAAAAATTCTACAGGTTGCAATTACAGAGGTTAAAAGCCGAACAAAAGGGGGGGGGAGGAGAGGTAAGCGCGTAAAAACAAGCGTGAAAAACACATGGGCACGAAAGATGTCCGAGCTGATGCGTTCTGACTTTGAGCGGGAAGTGGGGGGGGCATGGGAAGGGCTTGAGGGCTCTCACCGCCCCAAAATAAAATCCAGAGCGGGTGGCGTGGGGCAAAGGGGGTGCCAGCGAGATGGGTTGCGAAGAGGGCGGGGTTGCGCGAAAGTTTCTCGTCTTCATTTTTGCTTTGTTTTTTCTTCCTTTTTCCCCCCAAATGTTTTCAGGGGGGGGGGGCGTGTCTGTCCCTCCGTAGTAGGCACCAGTACAGGCACTGCATGCGACGGACGAGGGGAAGGGGGCGCTGATAGGGAGTCACGGGGAGGAAGGGGGGGGGGACGGGGCTGGTGTTATTTTTGCCCGCTGATGGATTGCGATATTGAGCGTGGAGGGATCATATCAAGGAGATATTCCCGCTGCCGGTCCGCCAAGCTGGAACCTTTGTGGCCACCCATCCCGGCGTTCAGGTACGCGATGTTGACTCCTGGAGAGGGGAGGGAAAAAAGGCAAGTCCGTTTTTTTTCGTTTTTGCAAATTTCCAAGGTGAAAAGAAAACCTAACCATCTCAGGAATTGGCCTTTCCCGGAAGTGAGAGAAAAACCAAGGAAGACTTGCAAAAATGGCGGTTAAGGCAAGACCATCGGTCTATAAACCGAGCAGTGTTCCACGAGGGTGGAAGTGTCAAGAACTGGGGGCTAGCCTATGCCTGCAGCTGGAGGTTCAAGTGAACAGGTGTGGCCGTCCCCCATGGCAAAGAACCGACTGGGTTCATCCCTTCCTTGCCTTCAAATATTTAGGGCCAAATGTTAATCAGAACTTCCGGACATGAAAGTAGTACTGCACACCAAGACAACTCGACACAAGAAGAGTTTTTTCCCCGAACGCCATCACTCTGCTAAACAAATAATTCCCTCAACGCTGTCAAACTTTTTACTAAGTCTGCACTTCTATTTCTACTAGTTTTTTTTCTCATCATTCCTATCATCCTTTTCCTCCCACTTAGGACCGTATGACTGTAACTTGTTGCTTGTATCCTAAGATTTTTATAAATATAAAAAAATATAAACAGAGTTGGCCTTCTCCGGGTCCCGTCGACTAAGCAATGTCGTTTGGCGGGACCCAGGAGACGAGCCTTCTCTGTGGCGGCCCCGGCCCTCTGGAACCAGCTCCCCCCAGATATCAGAGTTGCCCCCACCCTCCTTGCCTTTCGCAAGCTCCTTAAAACCCACCTCTGTTGTCAGGCATGGGGGAATTGAAATTTCCCTTCCCCCTAGGCTTATAGAATTTATGCATGGTATGCTTGTATGTATGAGTGGTTATTTAAATTGGGGGTTTTTTAGATTATTTTTAATATTAGATTTGTTTACATTGTCTTTTTATATTGTTGTTGGCCGCCCCGAGTCTTCGGAGAGGGGTGGCATACAAATCAAATCAAATCAAATCAATACATTTTGTTTCTTTATTGCTTATTTGACCTCTATGACAATCATTAAGAGTTGCACCTATTCTATTCTATTCTATTCTATTGTAGTAACAGAGACGAAGAGGAAACAGCTTCCTGGAAGGAGTGGGGCAGGATATTTCAACTACAACCAATTCCACCATCTTTGGATTTGTTGTTCTCTAGGGGAGGACACTATTAGTTTCTTTTAAGTGCCCCCTAGAGAGAGAAAATTAGCACTGTACAAGTGAAATTTCACTGTTTACAAAAACTTGAGACTTCTGTTTGACAAACCCTGATTTGTGGGGGGAGTGTGAGCGCGCTGCTCATGCAGAGGTGGGCGTCACATCATGTAACAACTGGCCCACCCAGAAATAGTGAGTGTGCGTGCACGCGTGCTGGCTTCGCTCGCGCACACAACTTTTGCACATGTGTGTGGCATCAAATACAACAGTATAGGACGGGATAGCGCCTGGGCGGATAGGTGGACAGAACTACAGGTTTACCAGAACCGGTCCGAACTGGCAGCGGCCCAATTCATGGACACGAAAGGAGCAAGGATTCCTCCGGGCCTTCCTGAGTTTGGGATGTTTCCAGTCTAGTGTTTGAAATAACCACGGGAAAAAAAGGCTGGGAAACAGCCCAGAGCACGGACTGTTCTGTCTCCTTGGTACGATTCCAGGGGAGGGAGGGAGGGAGGGGGGTGTCTCTATCTAGCCCAACGCACCCCCTCCAGGCTGTTGCAGCAGAGAGGGCCCTCCACCCATTTCCCTCCACTCCCAATTCGCCCCGGTTACCTGGCATTCCGAGGAGACCGCTGGCGACGGGTAGCTGCGGCGCCTGTGCGAAGTTGGAGAGCATGGAGCGAGCGGAGGTGGGTAAACTACGTTGTAGGGAGCTTTGAGGCTGGGGGGCCTGGAGGGAGGGGAGGAAAGGTGCAGTTACTATTAGTTTTTAAATAATTTTTTTATTTTTTTCACCAACTTCAACATAAACGTCCATCCATATATCATCATGTCGAAACACACATAATTATACATTTCTGTCCAAAATGTCACAAACAAATATCCTAAATTTGCACCTTTTGTACTTTTATTTCGTGTTACTCTTCCCTCTCCCTTCTTTCTCCCTCTTTCCCTCTTTCCTACTTCCTAAAAGGCGCAGTTAGTTTTCTTGGGCTTCCAAATGCTTTTTTTGGCGTGAAAGAGTTTTGGAATATTAAATGACCACAGCTTTTCATTGAGATGGGGAAGGTAGAAGGAAAGAAAGAAGGAAGAGAGAGAGAGAAAGACAGAAAGGGGGAAAAAGGAAGGAAGAGAGAGGAAAGATAAAAAGAAAAAGGAAGGAAGGTAGGAAATTAAGGAGGAAGGAAAAGAAAGAGAAGGGAGGGAGGGAAGGGAGAAAAGGAAAAAGGAGGAAAAAGGGGAGACAAAGAGAGAAGACAAAAAGAGAAAGAAAGAAAAAGGCAGGAAGTTAAGAAGGGAGGAAGGAAAAGAAAGGGAAAGAGAGGAAAGACAGAAAGAGAAAGGGAGGAAATTAAGAGAGGAAGGAAAAGAAAGGGAGAAAAGGGAAGAAAGAAAGGAAAAGGAAGGGAGGAAGAAAGGAAAGAGAGAGGAAAGAAAGAGAAAGAAAGAAAAAGGAAGGAAGGAAAAGAGAGAGAGGGAGGAAAAAAAGGAAAAGGAAGGAAGGAAAAGAAAGAGGAGGGAGGGAGGGGAGGGAGGAAAGCGGGTTAGTTCTTGGGTCAAAGAACTTAAACCAAATATCATGTTGACCGGAGGAGCATCCGGGCCAAGGGAACTGGTGCAGGCAGAGGGTGGTAGGGCCCTCCTCCTCCAGGTGGACAAAGGGGCCGGGGCGGGCAGGGCGGCCTCACCTGTCGGAGTGTGTGATGCCTCATGATGCTCTCCTGCTTGCTGACGCTGGCTACGCTGGCCGGAGCGGTGGTGGGGCGAGAGGGTGGCCTGCTGTTGCAGCCGCTGCTCGATCTCCTGGGGAAGGCGGGAGGAGGGAAGACCGTCGCAAACGCCGTGCAGCGAGCCCCACGTTGGGCTCCGCCCCAGGTCCTCCCCCTAGCCCCGGTGGCCTACCCCCCGCCCCCTCAACCTGCCTGCTCCTGCTGCAAGGCCTTGACGAAGGCGTTCTTCAGCCGGTTGGTGTGCTCGGCCTTGAGCGCCTTCTTCTGGTTGGAGGTCATGCACTGCTCGCACAAGATCTTCCCGTTCTTCTCCTGCTTCCAATGGGGGGTGAAGTCCGTGCGGCACTGGGCGCAGACGAAGGGCTCCACTCGGAGGAGGGAGGCACAGCCTTTGCCTGAAAGGGGGGTGGGTGGGTTGGGAGGAGGAGGAGGAGGTGGAAGGGAGAAAAGAGGGGAAGAAGGAGAAGAAGGAGAAGGGGGAGGGGGAGGAAGGGAGTAGCAATATTATGTATATATGTATTTATTTATTTATTGGATTTGTATGCCGCCCTCTCCCAGGACTCGGGGCGGCTCACAACATACCAAGGAACATAACAATACATCTGGAATCCAATTAATAATAATAATAATAATAATAATAATAATAATAATAATAATAACAACAATAAATAATAATTATTATTTTACGATAATTATAAGTGAGTCTTGAGTAGTTTACAAAAGACAAGGAGGGTTAATAATAATAATAATAATAATAATTATTATTATTATTATTATTAACCCTCCTTGTCTTTCGTAAACTACTCAAGACTCACTTATACCGCCAGGCATGGGGGAGTTGAGACACCTTTCCCCCAGGCTTTTTTTTTAATATGTACTTTGTTTTATGTTTGGTATGAATGTGCTGTTTGGTTTTTTAAATAATGATAGGGTTTTATATGCTTTTTTAATATTAGATTTGTTCCACTCCTATATTGTTTTTATTACTGTTCTGAGCCGTCCCGAGTCTGCGGAGAGGGGCGGCATACAAATCCAATAAATAAATAAAATAAATAAATAAATAATAATAATAATTTATTAGATTTGTATGCCGCCCCTCTCCGAAGACTCGGGGTGGCTCACAACACAATACACAATGTACAAATCCAATATTTAAAAAAAAAAAAACAGATTAAAACCCTTATCATAAAAATTAATCACACAACCCAAGCAAAACCATACATAAATCATAGTAGCTACGGAGAATATCAACTTCCCCCAAGCTTGGCGACATAGTTGGGATTTTAGAAGCTTGCGAAAGGCAAGGAGGGTGGGGGCAGTTCTAATCTCTCGGGGGGGGGGAGTTGATTCCAGAGGGTCGGGGCCGCCACAGAGAAGGCTCTTCCCTGGGTCCCGCCAGACAGCATTGCTTAGTCGACGGGACCCGGAGAAGGCCCACTCTGTGGGGACCTAACTGGTCGCTGGGATTCGTGCGGCAGAAGGCGGTCCCTGAGGTAATCTGGTCTGATGCCATGAAGGGCTTTATAGGTCATAACCAACACCTTTGAATTGTTCCCCAATTCAAGTTTGGTTTCATTGGCATCCTTTTACCTTGGCTGTCGATGACGCTCTGGACCACTTCTTCCAGTCCCACCATGTAGATGAACTCGCTGTTGGCCGCGCTGGGCAGGAAGTGCAGCAAGGGGGCGGGGGGCTTGGGGGGCGGGGATCTCCAACAGAGTCTTTTCCAGCTGCTTGCGCAGGGCGAGCTTGGCGGCGGCCTGGGAGTTGGCGGCGTCATTCATGGCGCTGGGGCTGGGCAGGGGGGAGGCCACCCTGTTCACCGTCCCGGGTTGGATGTGGGAGGCGAGGTTCATATAGATGGCGGACGAGCTGGTTCGCTGGCAGGGCACTGCCGAGGAGGACGGCTGGGTGATGCAGAGAGAGAGAGAAGACACAGTTTCAACGTTTGGCCCTGGGTTAGTGGGTGCCGGCCTTGCTTCTCCTGTGCGTTTGCATCCCTTTCTCTCTTCTTTCTGCTTCCATCCCTTTTTTCTCTATTCTCCTTTGTGTTTCCATCCCTTTCTCTTTGTGCTCATTCCCCTTTTGTATTCTTCTATCTTTCTCTCTTCTCCTTTGTGTTTCCATCCCTCTGTCTATTCTCCTGTGCATCCCTTTCTCTCCTTTGTGCTTCCATCCCCTTCTCTATTCTCCTTTGTGCTTCCATCCCTTTTCTCTATTCTCCTGTGCGTTTCGATCCTCTCTCCATTTTCCTGTGCGTTTCCATCCCTTTCTCTCTTCTTTCTGCTTCCACCCCTTTCTCTATTCTCCTTAGTGTTTCCATCCCTTTCTCTATTCTCCTGTGCGTTTCGATCCCTCTCTCCATTTTCCTGTGCGTTTCCATCACTTTCTCTCTTCTTTCTGCTTCCACCCCTTTCTCTATTCTCCTTTGTGTTTCCATCCCTTTCTCTATTCTCCTGTGCGTTTCGATCCCTCTCTTCATTTTCCTGCGCGTTTCCATCCCTTTCTCTCTCCTTAGAGCTTCCATCACCTTCTGTATTCTCCTGTGCGTTTCCATGCCTCTCTCTTCTTTGTATTCCTATTTTTTTCTCTATTCTCCTTTGTGTTTCCATCCCTTTCTCTCCAAACGAGAAGATTACTCACCGGCTGGTAATTGATAGCAGGGTTCATGTTCGGCGTGCTGCTGCGGATCAGGCCTGGTTTGGGAGGGATGCGCTGTCCTTGAAGCTGGGTGGGGTTGGGGGCAATGACGCGCTGGGATATAAGCATGTGGGGAAGGGCGGTGTTGGTGGCCGATCGGATGACACTGTGACCCTGTCCCAAGAAGCAAGAGAAAGGTTACACCTTTAAAGAGCCGGGTGGCTATCACTGGGATCGTTTTCCAACCTCCTGCTCCAAGTCGGCGATGCCAGGACTTGCCAATCCTGAGCCCGCCCAGGTTGGACCCTGCTTAGTCATTAATCGGGCTTTCTTGTCTATGACGGGACTAAAATTCACAGTCTCCTGCTTCCTATCCTGGTGCCCTCACCACTAGGCAAAACTGCCTCTCCTAGAATTTCCTAAAATGTTCAAGAGCTGGACCTCAACTTTTACTTAGACCACCAATCAAAATACAGCAAATACGGTAAGTGAGGCAGTTGTGAAATGAGCTCCACCCTGTTTTACGACCTTCCTTGCCACGGAGTCATTGCAGTTGTTAAGTTAGTAGCATGGTTATTACAACAAACCTGGCTTCCGTATTTGCATGTTGCAATGGTGGTTAAGTGTGAAAAATGGCCACAAGTCACTTTTTTCGGAGCTGTTCTAGTTTCGAATGGTCACTGAACAAACTAGCGTAAACCAAGGACGACCTGATTCCCTTCGCTCGTACTTCTGGGGGGGTGTTTCCATGCGCACCCATTTCTGATCCGCGCTGCCTGCCTGATCTTCAACAGGTGAAGCCCTACATGGAATTACGCAACTCCAGAAACTCGGCAAAACAAGGAGGTTCCCGGGGGAACTGCTCTGGGCCGGTTCAGATTTCACAGGGGTGTGTGTGTGCAAGAATAAGGGAAGGCGTGTAAAATACACGCAATCGGACACCATCAGTGACCGAGCTTTGAAACACGGAACGGAGCGACCCAAAAATTAAAAAAAAAAGCCTTTTGCCCTGGTTAAGATAACCCAAACACTGGTTTCCATCGCTCGTTTCACATTGCGGGTGAAATGAGTCACGCAGTTACAACTGCACTCTCTCGACAACCCGACAACTCCCTCGATAAAGGAAGCCGGTGGATTCATGTCTGGGACAGTGGTGTAAATCCAATTTTTTTTACTACCGGTTCTGTGGGTGTGGGCTTGCTGGGCGTGATGTGGCTTGGTGGGACTGGCAGGGGAAGGATACTGGGAAAATATTTACTGACCCCTCACATCCTGGACACAAACTGTTTCAACTCCTACCCTCAAAATGTCATAACAGAGCCCTGCACACCAAGACAACTAGACAAAAGAACAGTTTTTTTCCGAACGCCATCACTCTGCTAAACAAATAATTCCCTCAACACTGTCAGACTTTCTACTAAATCTGCACTTTTATTCTACTAGTTTTTCTCATCATTCCTACCACCCATTTCCTCCCATGTTGACTGTATGACTGTCACTTGTTGCTTATATCCTAAGATTTTTTATTAATATTGCTTCTTCATTGCTTATTTGACCCCTATGACAATCATTAAGTGTCGTACCACATGATTCTTGACAAAAGTATATTTTATTTTATGTACGTTGAGAGCATATGCACCAAGACAAATTCCTTGTGTGTCCAATCATACCCGGCCAATAAAAATTCTATTCTATTCTATTTTGGGGCCAGCCAGACGTGGTATTTGCCGGTCCAAAATGTCCACTACTGAATTATCCAAAATTTCCATAACCGGTTGTCTGAACTACTCAAAATTGCCACTACTGGTTCCCTAAACTATTCAAAATTTCCGCTACCGGTTCTCCATAGTGCTCACAATTTTTGCTAGCAGTTCTCCTGAGTTACTCGAAATTTTTGCTACAAGTTCTCTTAACTACTCAAAATGTCCACTGCCGGCTCTCCAGAACCCATTAGAACCTCTTGAATTTCATCCCAGTCTTGGGGACGGGGACGGGGGGAGTTGTCCCTTACCTGTAATGTTCGGAGGTTTTGGGGCTCAACCCCTTGAACTCCAGGTCGGGAGGGGAGTTTGGACAGAGCCTGCTGTCCGACATGGGCAGGAGATGGCTGGACTATAGACGCTGCATTCTGGACAACCGGATTCTGGCCAAGGGCGGAAAGAAAGAGAAAGGGGTTGATGAGAAACAAAAATATATGAGATTAAAAAAGAAAGAGGGACATTTCTTGGAGAATCTTCGAGAAAATATAATTTTTTCTTGATCAGCTCATGGGAGGAAGGGGGGGGGGGTAATGGGTGATCCTACCCACCTGGCCGGGGAGAATTTTCCTGGCAAGAGGGGAGAAAGTAAGAGTTAGGTGTCCAGGCGGTTTTCAGCTAAACCACGGTTCTCCAAACTTTAAGCCTGGTAGACTTCAACTCCCAGGATTGACCAGCCAGCGTGGAGGGGGAATATTGGGAGTTGAAATCCAGTGTGCTTTTCCGCGCCGTCTTCCGGAACTATTGACGGGAAGAGAGGCCCGACCGACCGACGCTCGTCGACTCACCTTCTGAACCACGTTCTCCTTCTGCAGCTGGCTTTGCCGTAGCTTCTTCAGCAGCACCAGCCGGGCTTCCTCTAACCGCAACTCGTCCCGCAGCTGTTTGATGAGCTGCTGCCTCTCCTCGACCCCTTTGCCCTGCCGGAAAGGAGACCAAGAGGTGAGGACGGAGTGCTCCGTTGGCCCTCGGCAGAGAGGGATCTCGCCGGTCAGGGCGCCAAGCCGGCCTCCCCTTTTAAGAGGGGCCGACGCGGGCAAGCCGCCATCCTCGGTGCGCTCTCGCGGACGATGCCCGCTGCATTCTTCCCGCCCCCTTGCTGTACCTTGAACATTTCCAGATTGGCTGCCTTCAGCCGTTCCTCCATGCGGGAGCTGGATCGAGGGCTGGAGGCTTCGTTGTCGGAGAGGACGATGATGTCCGGAGAAGGGGTGAGACGCCCCCTGTCTTGATCGCTGCTGATTTCAGAAAGGGGAAGGGGGGGGAGAAAAGCCAGATTGAGTGGGGGGCTTTTACCCCCGAAGGCCACCACTCTGCTTAACAACTAATTCCCACAACACTGTCAAATAATTTCCTAAAACTGTATTACTATTCTTCTTCTCTTCCTTACTGGTATCTGTCTCTTCCCACTTATTTTATAATCATGTTCCTTGCATTTTTCAGTTAAGTTGTTTTTGTTTCCATTCATTCATTCATTCATTCATTTATTGGATTTGTATGCCGCCCCTCTCTGGAGACTCAGGGCGGCTAACAGCGACCATAAAACAGTGTACAATAGTAATTTGGTATTAGAAATGATTAAAAACGCATTAATATAAAAACCAAACATACATACATACATACCATGCATAGAATTGTAAAGGTCTAGGGGGAAAGAGGATCTCAATTCCCCCATGCCTGGCGGCAGAGGTGGGTATGATTTGATAACTTTTTCATAATCTTGACTATCACTAAGTGTTGAATCTTTTTATTATTGATGAATGTATACTGCTCAAAAAAATAATAAAGGGAATACTTAAACAACACAATATAACTCCAAGTAAATCAAACTTCTGTGAAATCAAACTGTCCACTTAGGAAGCGACACTGATTGACCATCAATTTCACCTGCTGTTGTGCACACTCAACTTTGTACAGAACAAAGTATTCAATGAGAATATTTCATTCATTCGGATCTAGGATGTGTTCTTGGAGTGTTCCCTTTATTTTTTGGAGCAGTGTATTTTATTCTCCTTATGTACACTGAGAGCATATACACCTAAGACAAATTCCTTGTGTGTCCAATCACACTTGGCCAATAAAGAATCCTATTCTATTCTATTTTTCATTTTTCAATTTACAAATCAATAAGCATTTTTAACAGTACTGTGTTATATGGTTCATATGGTTATTCACTTTTATTTCTGTACATCTTTATTTCCCTATATGAACCAATTGTATCACTTATTCTACACCTCATAAAATTCTGTCTCTTCTTCGCCTTTCATTCCCAATGTAAAGTTGTGTATCTCTGCACGTTCCAGCATCTTGTATATTATCCTTTCACTGCTTGGTATGTTTTCAGGTATCCAAAATTGGGCGTCTACAATTCTTGCTGTGGTTACTATATGTAAAATGATGTACAGTGTTCCCTCAATTTTCGCGGGTTCGAACTTCGCGGAAAGTCTATACCACGGTTTTTCAAAAATATTAATTAAAAAAATACTTTGCTGGTTTTTTCGCTATGCCACGGTTTTTCCCACCCGATGACGTCATATGTCATCGCCAAACTTTCGTCTGCCTTTAATAAATATTTTTTTTTAATAAACTTTAATAAATAAACATGGTGAGTAATAATCTGAATAGTTGCTAAGGGAATGGGAAATTGCAATTTAGGGGTTTAAAGGGTTAAGGGAAGGCTTGGGATACTGTTCATAGCCAAAAATAGTGTACAGTGTTCCCTCAATTTTCACGGGGGAAGCGTTCCAAGACCGCCCGCGAAAGTCGAATTTCCGCGAAGTAGAGATGCGGAAGTAAATACAGTATTTTTGGCTATGAACAGTATCACAAGCCTTCCCTTAACACTTTAAACCCCTAAATTGCAATTTCCCATTCCCTTAGCAACCATTTAGATTATTACTCACCATGTTTATTTATTAAAGTTTATTAAAAAATATATTTATTAAAGGCGGATGAAAGTTTGGTGATGACATATGACATCATCGGGCAGGAAAAACCGTGGTATTTGGGAAAAACCCGCGAAGTATTTTTTAATTAATATTTTTGAAAAACCGTGGTATAGACTTTTCGCAAAGTTCGAACCCGCGGAAATCGAGGGAACACTGTATTTACTTCCGCATCTCTACTTCGCGGAAATTCGACTTTCGCGGGCCGTCTCAGAACGCATCCCCTGCGAAAAGCGAGGGAACACTGTAGTTGAGTTTTTTCTTTATTTTTGGGTTATTTATTTACAATCAAAAGAGTTCAGATTTAAATTCTAATTGTTCTCCTATAATCTCCTGTAGCCGTCTCCTTATCCGTTCCCAATAGTTCTTTTCTTTGGGACATTGCCACCACATGTGACAATGTGATTAAATTTCCATCCTTACTTTTGCATTTCCAGCAATCCAGCTTCATATTTCTATACATTTTTGCTAGTATTTCTATACATTTTTGCTAGTCTCACTGGCATTAAATGCCACCTATAAAGCATTTTATATTCATTTTCTTTAAATGCAGTTGATAGTGTTAATTTACACTTCTTGTTCCATATTCTTTCCCATTCCTCTAAACACCCTTTCATTATCTAATTTTATCCAATCCCTAATTTATTTATTTATTTTTTTTTTTTTATTTATTTATTGGATTTGTATGTCGCCCCTCTCCGTAGACTCGGGGCGACTAACAACAGTGGTAAAAACAACATGCAACAATCCAATACTAAAACAGCTAAAAACCCTTATTTTAAAAACCAATCATACATACAAACATACCATTTATTATTTATTTATTATTTATTATTTAGATTTGTATGCCGCCCCTCTCCGCAGACTCGGGGCGGCTCACAACAAAGTGAAAAAACAATGTACAACAAATCTAAATTACTGTTTATTTAAAATTGTATAAATTGTAAAGGCCTAGGGGGAAAGAATATCTCAGTTCCCCCATGCCTGACAACAGAGGTGGGTTTTAAGGAGCTTGCGAAAGGCAAGGAGGGTGGGGGCTATTCTAATCTCTGGGGGGAGTTGGTTCCAGAGGGCCGGGGCCGCCACAGAGAAGGCTCTTCCCCTGGGTCCTGTTGCTTGATGATAAAATTCCCATTTTGGAATTCCAAAGCAACCTCTGCTTTTATTATCTTGTAATACCTTCATGTTTATCCATGCTTTCCTACCCTGCCAAATAAATAAATTCCTGGACAGAAGCCTATATATCTCTTATGCCAATAGAAGGAACAGATCTCAAAACAAACCCTCCGGCACCGAAATCTCTACTAATATCCCAGATAAAATTTTGATAGGACAGGAGGACAGACAGATTGCTAAAATTTACCAACAATTCCTTGAACAAGACAGGATGGAAGACATAGTTAAAAACCCTATGACAGCTTGGGCCAAAAATGTCCAGCACAATATACATTTAGCGGATTGGGAGAGATCATAGAATGCAATTTCTAAAATCACACTGTCAGCAGCATATAAAGAAAACTTTTACAAACTTTTCTATAGATGGTACATGCCCCCATCAAGGCTAGCAAAGATTTACCCGACACTACAAGACACTTGCTGGAAATGTAAAAAACAAAAAGGTTCCTTTTTTTCATATGTGGTGGTCCTGCCCTAAAATTCAAACAAATAAAAAAGTCTGTTCTGTTCTGTTCTAACCTAACCTAACCTAACTTATTTATTTATTTATTTATTCATTCATTCATTCATTAGTCCAATACACAAATACATAGGAAGAAAAATAGACATGTAGTAATATATAAGGGTAAAAGTGAACTTAGAGGAGAGGATATATGAAAGGAAGAGAATATATATGATAGGTGAGAGAAAGGAAAGACAATTGGACAGGGGACGAAAGCCACACTTATGTAAGCCCCTTACTGGCCTCTTAGGAACCTGGAGAGGTCAATCGTGGAGAGTCTAAGGGAGAAATGTTGGGGGTTAGGGGTTGACACAATTGAGTCCGGTAATGAGTTCCACGCTTCGACAACTCGATTGTTGAAATCTAACCTAACCTAACCTAAACTGACCTAAGAAAGTTTTCTGTTACACAGCTGGACCCACTAAGGTCATCGGAGAAGGTAAAGGGGGGGATTGTGTGACATCAAGGGACCACATAGATTTGCAGACTTTTCACGACCCAATTAGGTAACATGATCAGTGCTAGAAAGGGAGGGGTTTGCAAAGAGGGGGAAGGCGACTGTGGGGTCCCTTGGTGCTCTCGGAGCCGGGTGGTTTTCTCCCAGATGTTTCACGACCCGACTAGGTAACATCATCCATGCTATACATTCTCCAAGGTTTAAATGCATCCAAACTCTTCCCACCTCCCATCAAGCCTAGGGTGGCGTCACCCACACCAGTGGGCGCTCTATGGCCCTACTTGAACCGAGCAGAAAACTGCCTTTGGTGTAAATCAAGTCAAATCTTGGAAAAGTCGCCAGGGCCTCTCGCCGGCCATCAAATGCCGGTTTGTCGGCTTTTTATAGCATTTCCCGAGCTATTTTCCGCCTCATCTGTGCTCTGACCCCAGCTGGGATACTCGATTACATAAGCCCATGTGAATGAACAGCCTGAATGCCTGCCCACCTACCCAGCCGAGGGCACAGGGGATTCCCCCCTCCCCCTGTTTGCAATAGAATAGGGCTGGGACTTAGGCAGTGGAACCCTCGGTCTGCCCTAGCCAAGTCCTGGAACTCAGTCTAGGTAAAGTACAAAGAAAGAGATTGAGAATTTAGTAAACTAAAAACCCTATCATAATTAAAAACCAAACAGCACATACATACCAAACATAAATTATAATAAGCCTGGGGGAAAGGTGTCTCAAATCCCCCATGCCTGGCGGTATAGGTGGGTCTTAAGTAGTTTACGGAAGACAAGGAGGGTGGGAGCAGTTCTAATCTCCGGGGGGAGTTGATTCCAGAGGGCCGGGGCCGCCACAGAGAAGGCTCTTCCCCTGGGGCCCGGCAGACGACATTGTTTAGTCGACGGGACCCGGAGAAGGCCAACTCTGTGGGACCTTATCGGCCGCTGGGATTCGTGCGGTAGCAGGCGGTTCCGGAGGTACTCTGGTCCAATGCCATGTAGGGCTTTATAGGTCATGACCAACACTTTGAATTGTGACCGGAAACTGATCGGCAGCCAATGCAGGCCACGGAGTGTTGTAGATATGACTAACCAGTCTAGGAAAAAGAAGAAGTAGGAGGGACATGATAGCAGCATTCCAGGATTTGAGAAGCTGCCAACAATGAAGAGGTGGTCAAATCAAACCACCAGAGAGCAGGACAAGAAATAGGGGTTGGAAACTAAGCAAAGGGAGAAGCAACCTGGAATTAAGGAGAAACTTCCTAATGGTGAGGACAACTAGCCCGTGGAACGGCTCGTGGGTGCTTCACAGTAGTGACGTCCAATTTCTTTTTTTACTACTATGGGCTTGGCTTGGTGAGCGTGGCAGGGGAAGGATACTGCAAAAAATCTCCTATAGCCATCTCCTTAGCTGTCCCCAATAGTTCTTCCCTTTGGGACATTGCCACCACATGTGATCAAAAGTTCCAGCCTTACTTAGAAACATAGAAGACTGACGGCAGAAAAAGACCTCGTGGTCCATCTAGTCTGCCCTTATACTATTTTCTGTATTTTATCTTAGGATGGATCTATGTTTATCCCAGGCATGTTTACATTCAGTTACTGTGGATTTACCAACCACGTCTGCTGGAAGTTTGTTCCAAGGATCTACTACTCTTTCAGTGAAATAATATTTTCTCACATTGCTTTTGATCTTTCCCCCAACTAACTTCAGATTGTGCCCCCTTGTTCTTGTGTTCACTTTCCTATTAAAAACACTTCCCTCCTGAACCTTATTTAACCCTTTCACATATTTAAATGTTTCGATCGTGTCCCCCCTTTTCCTTCTGTCCTCCAGACTATACAGATTGAGTTCATGAAGTCTTTCCTGATACGTTTTATGCATAAGACCTTCCACCATTCTTGTAGCCCATCTTTGGACCCGTTCAAATTTGTCAATATCTTTTTGTAGGTGAGGTCTCCAGAACTGAACACAGTATTCCAAATGCGGTCTCACTTTTGCATTCCCAGCAATCCACGGTTTCATATTTCCATATACATTTTTGCTCTCACTGGAGGTTTTTAAGAATCTAGAGACCGTCATTGGTCTGACATAGTGTAGGTTCTCCTCCTTGAGCAAGGGGGCTGAAGGAGAAGACCCACAAGGTCCCTTCCTACTCTGTTCCGACGCGACAGTAGACAAGACTCTAAGAGGAAAATAGGTTCTTGCTGAGGGGTCTGGTGGATAAGGGCAGAATTCTCGGCCGAATGCCCATGGAAGGAGCCTTGAGGTCCGAACGCTGACACAAGATACCTGAATTCCATGGTCATTTCGGCCAGGTGCGCCCCTCCCAGAGGAAGAGTCCGCAGAGAACCAAGCCAAATGGAGAGCGGGAGGGAAATCAATGGACACCAGAGAGGCGGACGGCCCACTTCCTGTCGCTTGGAGACGGAGGATGCAACCCGGTGGTTGCATTGTGACATCACACAGAGGGGAGGGTCACAGGCAGGGGGTTTTGTGGGCCAAGGGAACCCCCTCCCGATCCACAGAGACGGACGGAAAGGGCCCTCTTCTCACAATTCCCTCCACCTTAAGAAGATTCTATTTCCTAAAGGGAAGAAGGGAAATGAAATGGTCATCGGGGATGGTCAGTCAGTGGCCTGGCCTATCTCCAGATGAGTTGGGAAGAAGGGGTGGGTGGCAAGACTGAACTTCGCGGAGGGTGAGGTCTTCTTCCCCTGAAGGAATTCTAGCTGCCCGGGAAGACTTGGTTGAACCCGGAGATCTTAAGCTTCTTCTTCATAACCATCATCTACTGTCCTTCATGCTATGTGAGAAAGACCTTGAGGGACAAGGCAAAGAAATGCTATATAGCAGTGTTTCCCAACCTTGGCAACTTGAAGATATTTGGACTTCAACTTCCAGAATTCCCCAGCCAGCATTTGCTGGCTGGGGAATTCTGGGAGTTGAAGTCCAAATATCTTCAAGTTGCCAAGGTTGGGAAACACTGCTATATAGGAACAATCAGATAAGGGACGGTAGAGCCCAGAGCTGCGTAAGGGATGGAAGAGGGGGGGGAAAAAGACTCAGAAGGGACTCTCCAAAACTTTTGAAGCTCTAAAGGAGAGCGTGGGAGAATTGCGCTATCAAGTCTTGCAAGATTCTGTTGATGTAGCCCTACAATGAAGTAGAATTAGATCATTTCCTGTCTGGTTTTCCCCCCGGGGAAGGGTGGCATAGGGTTCTCAGGGGGTTAAGACACTGGGCTCGGCTGGAAAGTTGGCAGACCAGGTTTGAAACCCAAGTGCCATGCGATGGGGTGAGCCCCCATTCTTGCCCCAGTAGATAAATAAGTACTTCGGTGGGAAGGAAACAGTGATGCGAGAAATCGGGCTACATGACCGAGGGAATCTCTTTGGACAGCGCACCTCTCCAGAGTGGATAACAACTAACGAAGTAAAATTACCAACTGTTGTGGTTTGTTGCTGGAGATCTTGCCTCTTAATCAGGAGGTTCTGAGTTCGATCCTAGCCGTAGAGGCAGATGTAAAGGTCTCCTGCTTGGGTTGGGCTAGATGACCTGCGAGGGCCCTTCCAACTGTTTAATCTGATGAAGTCCAACTTAGAAACATAGAAACATAGAAGACTGACAGCAGAAAAAGACCTCATGGTCCATCTAGTCTGCCCTTATACTATTTTGTATTATTTTATCTTAGGATGGATCTATGCTTATCCCAGGCATGTTTCAATTCAGTTCCTGTGGATTTACCAATCACGTCTGCTGGAAGTTGATTCCTAGTTTTGGCCTCAAGTCTCATGCCATAAAGCTCAACCCCTTCCTCTCAACTCAGCCCCCTCCTCACCCAAAAGGACCCTATCGCAGCTCATAGGTTTCACTGACGCGCAGCTGAGAGAGAGAGAGAGAGGATGACCAACCAGCAGAGGCGGTGGGGCAGATGGCAAGCAGACAAGCCTGGATTGTCACCAGCAAACCGAGCAAGATCCGAGGGGGTTCTGCCTTGGCGACGCTGCTCGCCCGCCTACGGCTGACAACTTGTCCCTTTGCCATCTGAACGCGCGCGTGCGGGTGAGTCAGGAATTCACAGCTGACGCCCGGGACCCTGTTAAACCTTGGTCTGATGGATGCCTGTGACGACCCCCGTGTCGTTGTCTCATAGCACGGGTTCTCTAGACCCCCCCGAGGCTGAAAGCAGTACATGTAATGGACCCCTGACCCTTCTCTCCTCCTCCCTGTTGGGACCAGCGCTTGGGAGAAGATTAGAAGCTGGAATTGGGTTGGAATCCTTCCAAAACAACCACGATATTTATCGAGCTGGGGAACAGCGTTATCTAAAGGAGAACTAAGGCACTTCAGCTCTTCTCCGCTTCCACTCGCCTCGCTTATTAAAGCCGATTTAATTAATTTTAACACATTAACATAATTCTATTAAAGGAGGTCAGGAGAGGGCGGCTTCTGTGGCGGTTTCGCATGTTCCATCATTTCGTGGGAGACAGTCGTGATTAAGGGGTGTGGGAATAAGGGACTTTTCATGATGCCACAATGCTTCCGAGACATAAGCGGGCGGTACGCTAACCCTGGTTTAAGGAGAATTAAAACCACAGGCAACCAATCAGATTCCTGTTCCCCGGTTTTACTTCCCCATAGAATACTCCTAAGAGCTAATAAATGAGAACAACCCACCCCCCTTTCAGTGTTTCCCAACCTTAACAACTGGAAGACATGTGGAATTCTGGGAGTTGAAGTCCACATTCCTTCAAGTAGTATTCTGAGCAGAGACAGGTTACAAGCGGTGTGCCACAAGGGTCTGTTCTGGGTCCTATTCTTTTTAATATGTTTGTGAGTGACATAGGGGAAGGTTTGGTAGGGAAGGTTTGCCTATTTGCCGATGACTCTAAAGTGTGCAATAGGGTTGATATTCCTGGAGGCGTCTGTAATATGGTAAATGATTTAGCTTTACTAGATAAATGGTCAAAGCAATGGAAACTGCAGTTTAATGTTTCCAAATGTAAAATAATGCACTTGGGGAAAAGGAATCCTCAATCTGAGTATTGTATTGGCAGTTCTGTGTTAGCAAAAACTCCAGAAGAGAAGGATTTAGGGGTAGTGATTTCTGACTCTCAAAATGGGGGAACAGTGCAGTCAGGCGGTAGGAAAAGCAAGTAGGATGCTTGGCTGCATACCTAGAGGTATAACAAACAGGAAGACGGAGATTATGATCCCGCTATATAGAGTGCTGGTGAGACCACATTTGGAATAATACTGTGTCCAGTTCTGGAGACCTCACCTACAAAAATATATTGACAAAATTGAACGGGTCCAAAGACGGGCTACAAGAATGGTGGAAGGTCTTAAGCATAAAACGTATCAGGAAAGACTTCATGAACTCAATCTGTATAGTCTGGAGGACAGAAGGAAAAGGGGGGACATGATCGAAACATTTAAATATGTGAAAGGGTTAAATAAGGTTCAGGAGGGAAGTGTTTTTAATAGGAAAGTGAACACAAGAACAAGGGGACACAATCTGAAGTTAGTTGGGGGAAAGATCAAAAGCAACGTGAGAAAATATTATTTCACTGAAAGAGTAGTAGATCCTTGGAACAAACTTCCAGCAGACGTGGTTGGTAAATCCACAGTAACTGAATTTAAACATGCCTGGGATAAACATAGATCCATTGTAAGATAAAATACAGGAAATAGCATAAGGGCAGACTAGATGGACCAGGAGGTCTTTTTCTGCCGTCAGACTTCTATGTTTCTATGTTGCTAAGTTGAAAAACATTACTCAAACTTTCTAGACTTCAAGCCTTCGCGCTGGTCAAGATGGCATGGTTTGTTGACTTGTCCTGAATCCTGAGGCATTCTGGGAGACGGGTCCTTCTAAAACTTGAAGTGTTCATACCACTTTATAAAGGCCTTGGTAAGGCCAGGCTTGGAATACTGGGTTCAGTTTTGGTCACCACAATATAAGAAAGATGTTAAAGACTCTGGAAAGAGTGCGGGGAAGAGCGAAAAAGAGGATTAGGGGACTGGAGGCTTAAACTGGGTTTATGTCTAATTTAATGAAAAGAAGGACCAGGGGAGACAAGGTAGCAGCCTTCCAACATCTCAGGGGCTGCCACGAAGAAGAGGGAGTCAAGCTATTCTCCAAAGCACCTGAGGGTAGAACAAGAAGCAATGGGTGGAAACTAAACAAGGAGAGAAGAAACTTAGAACTAAGGAGAAATTTCCTGAAATTGTTCTAACTAACAATTAATCAGTGGAACAGCTTCCCTCCAGAAGTTGTGAATGCTCCAACATTGGAAGTTTTTAAGCAGATGTTGGGTAACCATCTGTCTGAAAATAGTGTAGGGTTTCCTGCCTAAGCAGGGGGTTGGACTAGAAGACCTCCAAGGTCCCTTCCACCTCTGTTGTTGTTGTTAAACTGGACTCACAAACCAGCAACCGGTTTCTGGTTTCCAATCTCGCCATTCTTAAGACCTGTTTTGACCTATCAGGCAATACCTATCGAAATTAAAATGATGGTCACCTAAACTGATCTTCTCATGAACTTGAGGACCTTTGAGGTCCGCCATCAAGTCTTTCCAACTGATCTAAATTAATATGCACCACACTTCCAGGCCAGCCATGGGGAGAAAGAGAGGTGGTAGGATCTCTTACCTTCTCCTCGCACTCATGTCCACTGGTTCGTCGTTGATGTTCTCCTTGCCGGCTCTCCCGGAAGACCGCCCATCGGCGTGGGGTCTCAGGTTCCCGTTCAGCTTCTCCTCATAGACCTTCAGTCCGTCCTGCTTGACAGGCAGCTCGTGGGGCACCTCGATGCCTGCCAGGTCTTTCCTTTTGAGCAGGGCCAACATCTTGAGGCGCTCCATGGCCTCGTGGCCCTCCATCTTCAGTCTCTTGGCCAAGACATCGTCCCGCTCTTCGGCTTGGTCCAGGGTCCGCTTCAAGCGGTTGAGGCGCAAAGTATCCTCACTCATGCGGTCCATCCTGCTTGGGGGGGGGGGGGAGAAGCAAAGAATGAGAAACCACCATCTAAGGAAGTGACCGAACATCTCAAGAAGAAGAGCCTGCTAAGAAAACACCAAGAACCTCCATGTTCAACCCCGGTTTTTCATCGCCCACCATTCAAAGCCATCCATCCCGTTGGCCATAGCAATCAATATCTACTGTCCTATCATCCTAGCTAGCTTGGGCTTGGAAAAAGTCCACCGATTGGACAAATGCTCCATTCAACAGTATCCATAATCTGTTCTCTTTTCAACATAAACCAAAAATGGAAATACAGTGATCCCTCGATCTTCGCGATCTCGATCTTCGCGAAACGCTACACCACGATTTTTCAGAAAATATTAATTAAAAAATACTCCACGGTTTTTTTGCTATACCACGGTTTTTCCCACCCGATGACGTCATACGTCATCACCAAGAGTCACTTCTCTGTCTCTTTCTCTTTCTTTCCTGTCATTCTCTGCTTCAATCATTTTCTCATTTCTCTTTTTTTCTCCCCTTTTTTCTATCATTTCTCTCTCTCTTCCTTCCACTCTTCTCTCTCTCTCTTTCTTCCTCTCCCTCACTGTCTTCCTTCCTTTCTCATCTTTCTTTCTCTCTCTCTTTCTCTATCTTGCTTCTTCCTCTCTCACACTCTCTTCCTCCCTCTCTCATCTCTTTCTTTCCTTCTCTCTCTTTCTCTATCTCTCCCCCTCTTGCTCTCGAGCGGCAAACGGCGGGCGGGCGGGCGGGTGAACAGGCGAGCGGCAAACGGCGGACAGGCGAGCGGCAAACGGCGGACAGGCGAGCGGCAAACGGCGGCCGGGTGGGCGGGTGAACAGACGAGCGGCAAACGGGGGACAGGCAAGCGGCAAACGGCGGCCGGGCGGGCGGGTGAACGGACGAACGAGCAGCGGGCAGGCGAACGGACAAGCGACGAACGAGCGGCGGGCGGGCGAAAGGACGAGCGGCGAACGGACGAACGAGCGGCGGGCGAAAGGACGAGCGGCGGGCGGGCGAACGGACGGACGAGTGGCGGGCGAACGGACAAGCGGCGAGACGTTTACTGTATTTTATTTATTTAGATAGATGTTTATCTAATACAGTATTAGTTGCACTTATCTAATATTAGTCGCTCCCCGGCTCCACCATCTGCGCATTGAAAAAAGGGCGCGCATGCGCAGATGGTGTTTTTACTTCCGCACCACTATATCGCGAAAAATCGATTATTGCGAGAGGTCTTGGAATGTAACCCTCACGATACTCGAGGGATCACTGTATCTTAAAGGATAAAGGCTGCCTAATTTCGAGTTGATTCTTGAAGGATCCTTCTTGATTGGAGAAGGCTATCTAAATGGAGAAGTGTCCAAATAGAGAAGGGCTCCACCGGGGCTGTGACTCGTGGGCTACCTACATTAAAGGTATCTCTTTATATTCCCTGTTCTATGGAGGAAGCCAGATCAGCCCTCAAGCCAGCTTTCTGATAAGGTCCAGGAGGTGAACTTCCCCCACCCCCACCCCGAATCTGGGGAAGGCCTTTTGGAATTAGGCAAGTTAGGATATTCTCAGAAGGAGATGTGCGAAATTATATGCACGTCTTTTCTTTTTCTCTTGCTCTCGCTCTCCCCCTTCCTTCTTTCTTTCCTTTCCCTTTCTCCTTCTGGTCTGCCTGCCTGCCTTACTTACTTATGTGAAATAGTATAGGTTCTCCTGCTTGAGCAAGGGGGCTGGACTAGAAGACCTCCAAGGTCCCTTCCATCTCTCCTATTCCATTCCATTCCATTCTACATTCTACTTTACTCCACTTTGCATTCTATTCTACCCTACATTCTACTCTACTCTACATTCTACTCTACTCCAGATTTTACGCTACTCTTCTATTCTACTCTACATTCTACTCTACTCTACATTCTACTCTACTCCACGCTACATTCTACTCTACTCCAGATTTTACTTTTCTCTTCTCTACTCTTCTATTCTACTCTACTCTACATTCTACTCTACTCTACATTCTACTCTACTCCAGATTTTACTCTACTCTTCTATTCATTCTACTCTAAATTCTACTCTACTCCAGATTTTACTCTACTCTTCTCTACTCTTCTATTCTACTCTACATTCTATACTCATTTTATTCTACTCTACCCTACATTCTACTCCACTCCACTCTACATTCTACTCTACTCCAGATTTTACTCTACTCTTCTCTACTGTACTATTCATTCTATTCTACTATTCATTCTACTCTACTCTACATTCTATTCTACTGCACTCTAAATTGTATTCTACTCATTCTATGTTACTCTACCCTACATTCTATTCTACTCCATCCTACATTCTACTCCAGATTCTACTCTCCTCTTCCTTCTGCATTAAATCCTAGCTAATTTCAACGTAGATATTATTTTTACAGCCAGGTTTTTAAAAAGGCAGCTTAAAATAAAATTGCAGCTTCTAAAAAGCGAGTCTTCCGTTTTCATTTCCTGACTTTTTTTAAAAAAGAAAAACATACTGGATCACCCAAACTCTCCCAAACCTGCAGGTCGAAAATCTCCTTTGCGAATTAGAACTTGCTGACGTCATTGATTCAATCAAGCTAACAAACTTGGGTATCGACTTAGAGATCTGGTTATTTGCAAATCTAACCCTCAAAACCAACTAGGAACGTACAGTATACAGGTTTAGCTTAAAAGAGTTTCTTGAAAACCCACCAGCCAAAAAATATATTATATAGAGCCGGGGTGGCGCAGCAGGTAGAGTGCTGTACTGCAGGCCACTGAAGCTGACTGTAGATCTTTAGGTCAGCGGTTCAAATCTCACCACCGGCTCAAGGTTGACTCAGCCTTCCATCCTTGGGTGGGTCAAATGAGGACCCGGAGTGTGGGGGCAAAATATGCTGGCTCTGTTAAAAAGTGCTATGGCTAACATGTTGTAAGGCACCCTGAGTCTAAGGAGAAGGGCGGCATAAAAATCGAATAAATAAATAAAATAAATAATAAATACTAGATGGCAGCACCAAAGATTTAGCCTCTCAATCTGCAAATGGGATCCATCTTAAAACTCTAGGAAAGGAAGCTGGGGAAACCATGGTCAAGAATTTCATTAACCAGGATAAGAATTTAACTAACAAGTTTCTCGTTACAAGATTCCGGTTTATACGTCTGCAGTTAAAAAGCACATCATAGTTGGGGACAATAGGAGCCACAAAAGAACTCCTGCAGCAGTCCTTGACTTACGGCCATTCACTCAGCGACTGTTCAAACTTACGACGGTGCCCCAAAAAAGTCCGGTTCTCACAATTATACCATGTCTTGACTAGCTGGGGGGGGGGGGAATTCTGGGAGTTGAAATCCATGAGCCTTAAACGTTGCCAAAGTTGGACACCTCTTAGCTACAGGGGTAACAATACAGACAGTTCTTGATTTATGACAGTTCATTTAGCGATCAGTTACACAGAAAAAAAGGGGACCGTTTTTAGTAACAGCCCTTACAGTGTTCCCACGATAATCAGCTGCTTGGCCACTGGTTCAAACATATAATGGTCGCTGTGTCCGAAGGTCATGTGATTCCCTTTTTGTGACCTTCTGACCAGCAATATATATAAATATATATAAAATCTACCTCTGTCTCCATCTCGCTCCTCGCTCCTCTCTCTCTCTTTCTCTCCCTCCTTCTCTCTCTCTACCCTCCTGCCACCATGGATCTCTCTTTCTCCCTCTCTCTCTCCCTTTCTCTCTCCCTCCCTCTCTCTCCCTTTCTCTCTCTCTCTCTATATATATATATACTGTATATATATATATCCTAGTCTCCCTTAATTTTCAAATTCAGCCAAAACATGTGACACACACACACACACACACATACATGCATACATACATATATATATATACATACAAAAACATACATACATACATACATACATACATATATATATATATAAAATACACACGCGCGCACACATATATAATCTATCTCCATCTCACTCCTTTCTCTCTCTCCTCTCTCTCTCTCCTCTCTTCCTTTCTCTCTCTTCCCAACTTCTCACTCAGCGCGTGGCTAAAAGCGGAAAAGCTGCATGTGTGCAGGGGGAAAAAAAGATGCATTTCGAGACACAACGCACAAAATGGCTGTCTCCCAAGGCGCACAGCCGTTTCCATACAATGCTATAAAAAGGACAATTTCCTAAAAAGGAAACCGGGAACTGAGAGCCAGCAGGTTACGGAGGGCGGGCAGGGGGTCTAGAGAGAGAGAGAGAGAGAGAGAGAGAGAGGAGGAGGGAAATGCCAGCAGATTAAATCAATCAGCCCCCTGGATCCAGTCCAAATCCCTGGGTTGTCCTTCTGGACACTCCCACTCCCATTCTTTCTTTTCTCTCTCTCATTCTTTCTTCTCTCTCTCTCTCGCTCTCTCTCACACGCACATTCTTCTCTCTTTACTCTCTCTCATTCTTTCTTCTCTCTCTCTCTCTGTCTCACACAGACACACACACATTCTTCTCTCTCATTTCTCTCTCTTTCTCATTCTTCTTTCTCTCATTCTTTCTTCTCTCTCTCACACACACACATTCTTCTCTCTCTCTCATTCTTTCTTCTTTCTCTCTCCTTTCTTCTCTCTCTCTTCTCTCTCTCATTTTTCTCTATCTCATTTTTTCATCTTTCTTTCTTCTCTCTCATTCTTTCATATCTCTCTCTCATTTTTCTTCTCTTTCTTTCTTTTCTCTCTCATTCTTTCTTCTTTCTCTCTCGCTCTCTCTCACACACACATTCTTCTCTTTCTCTCATTATTTCTTCTTTCTCTCATTCTTTCTCTCATTCTTCTCTCTCTCATTCTTTCTTCTCTCTCTCTCTCACACACACACATTCTTCTCTCTCTTTCTTTTTTCTATTTCTCTCTCATTCTTTCTTCTCTTTCTCTCATTCTTTCTTCTCTCTCTCTCTTTCTTTCTTCTCTCTCATTTTTTCATCTCTCTTTCTTTCTTCTTGCTCATTATTTCTTCTCTCTCTCATTCTTTCTTCTCTCTCTCTCTCTCACACACACATTCTTCTCTCTCTCTCATTCTTTTTTCTCTTTCTCTCATTCTTTCTTCTCTCTCTCTCATTCTTTCATCTCTCTCATTTTTCTCTCTCTCTCTTTCTTGTCTCTCTCTCTCATTCTTTCTTCTCTCTCTCTCTTTCTCTCCCCCTCCCCAAAATGTGGCTTGCTTGCTTATGAGGGGTATGTGATCCCCCACACCACCCATTGCCAGGGAAAGAAAATAAAGGAAGACCAAAGGGCTGGATTTTTTATCAGGGGATCCCCGGAGGGTCACAGGTGGGATTTTCCAAACCCAAGTAGAGCTCAGCTTGCAAAAAAAAAAGAGTGGAAACTTTTTGAGTGCCACTCCAGCTGCCTTCCTCCTCTTCTTCTTCCTCCTTGGGTTTTAGGAAGTGGGGGGGGGGGAGACTTGGGGATTTTGAGAGAAGGTCTCAAAGGACGCAGCAGGGATGGGGGATCGACCCGAAAAGGGGGAAAGGGATCTCAGATTCTATCCAGAACAGAAGCAAGCAAACAAGGCATTTCAGCTGGTTTTTCGAACGGGCCCGAAACAATTACTGACTGGTCAAAAACTTCCAGAAGAATGAGAAGCCTAAAACAGGAAGCGAAAGGCCTGTTTTGCTTCTACAGCGGGTCCTCGACTTACAACGGCTTGTTTAGTGACCGTCCAGAGTTACGATGGTGCTTGGGGAAAGGGGGAAAAAGCCATTTATGACTGGCATGTACGGGGGGGGGGGGTGTTTCCCGACTTTTTGCGACCTCCGGATGAGCCGAGTCGGTAGAGAAGCTAGGATTCGCGTTAACGACCACGGGTCTAAGGATTCGCTTAACGACAGGAGCGAGGGAAAAGTCCTAAAACGGGAGACGCTCACTCGAATGTTATGTTTTCACTTAGCGAGACAAATCAGGGGCTCAATGGGGGTCGTAACTCGAGGACTACCCGTGGAGAGAAATTCCTAGAAAGACACTCCTTTTTTTAAAAAAAGAAAGCCCGCTCAAATTTACACAAAAGAAACTGACTCGGGTGGGTGGTGGAGGAGAGGCCGATAAAGTCAGGCTTACTTCTTCGAGCGACATGGGCGCCTGATAAAGACTTAGAGGCCTGCTTGGCACAGGGGCATGTTTTTCATGGGGTGCGTTTGAGTGTGTTTGTGGGTTCATTTCAAACAACATTTCGGGGCATGCCGGCAGCCGTGACATGAAGCATAGAAACATAGAAGAAAAGACCTCCGGGTCCATCTCGTCTGCCCTTATACTATTTCCTGTATTTTATCTTAGGATGGATCTATATTTATCCCAGGCATGTTTGAATTCAGTTCCTATGGATTGACCAACCACATCTGCTGGAAAGTTTGTTCCCAGCATCTACGACTCTTTCAGTCAAATATTTTCTCGCGTGGCTTCTGATCTTTCCCCCAACTCAACTCTATTATTCTGTATTCTGGGCAAGGGGTCAGGACCTCCAAGGTCCTTTCCGATTCTATTATAGAAGACTGACGGCAGAAAAAGACCTCCTGGTGCATCTAGTCCGCCCTTATACTATTCCCTGTATTTTATTTTAGAATGGATCTATATTTATCCCAGGCATGTTTGAATTCAGTTCCTATGGATTGACCAACCACGTCTGCTGGAAAGTTTGTTCCAAGCATCTACGACTCTTTCAGCCAAATAATATTTTCTCACGTGGCTCCTGATCTTTCCCCCAAATCACTTCAGATTGTGACCCCTGGTTCTTGGGTTCACTTTCCTATTAAAAACACATTAACATATATAAATGCTTCGATCATGTCCCCGCTTTCCATTCCGTCCTCCAGACTATACATAGAAACATGGAAACCATCTATATTTTGTGGGAAGGAGGATGGGAAAGATTTGCCCCTACAAAAATCTCTGCCTATGCTCAGAGGCCCTCAGGGAAGGAACAGGCCTGAGGAGCAACAGAGTGGTCCCAGGTGGGTTTCTTAACAGAACGACAGCGTTGGAAGGGACCTTAGAGGTCATCTAGTCCAACACCTCCCCTAGCCACACAGGAAACCCTAGGGCTGTGATGGCAAACCTTTTTTTTTTTTTTTGGCTTGGGAGCCAAAAGGATACACACACAGAGCCGCCAACTTGATGCAAGAGTGTTGGAGGAGTGTTTTCAACTTCAACAACTTTTAAGATGAGTGGACTCCAACTCCCAGAATTCCCTACCCAGCCAGGATTCTCAGAGTTGGAGCCCACCCGTCTTAAAAGTTCCAAAGGTTGAAAAATCAATGGACTACAAGCTTCAGAGGACCTTGTCTGCTTTCCCCATACTTGATTTCAAGTCACACAGAGTTAAAAAAAAAAATTACTTTCATTGGAAAGTGGTTTATTTTTATTTCCCCTTTTATCTTATTATAAAATTATAAAAAAAAACAAATACCCCCAAATTCCTTTACTGCCTAATGGAGATGAGACCTAAAGCATTAAAAAAAAACCCTGCAATTCAGGAACACAAACCCCCAAATCACTCCGTTTATAATTTTAAGAGAAACCCCGCAAAGTGAGACTGCGGGGAAAAAACCCTTCAAACCATAAAGAAGAAAATTCTCGCTAGCGGAGCAAATGTAAACTCCAGCATTCTGCAACTCAAATCTGTTTCTGCGATTCAAATCTCCAGATCCAAGAGAAAAAAAAGGAGACTTTTTTTTGGGGGGGGGGGAATTCAGCCCAATTCCTCTAAACGAAATTTCTCTAAAATGAAAGATTATATTCCACAAACGAGCCAGGTAATTTTGATAAGAGCGTCTCGCAAGGCCGCCGTTGGAAGTTTACAAATGACGACGCGAGAACGTTAAGACGGCGAAAGTCGGCCAAGTTTTGGGAGTTATTCCTGATGGCGATACAGGTTAAGTCCTCAATGTACGACCACGCAAAGGAGGCAGCAAAATGCATGTTGCTAAGTGGAGTGAGATCCGTCCTGTTTTAATGGCCTTTTTCTGGCCAAAATTTATTTATTTATTTATTTATTTATTTATTTATTTATTTATTTATTTATTTATTTAGATTTGATTTGATTTGATTTGATTTGATTTGATTTGATTTGTATGCCGCCCCTCTCCAAAGACTCGGGGCGGCTAACAGCAAATAAGACAGCGTACAATAATAATCCAATACTAAAAACGATTAAAAACCCATTATTATAAAAAACCAATCATACGTACAGACACACCATGCATAAAATTGTAAAGGCCCAGGGGGAAAGAGTATCTCAATTCCCCCATGCCTAGCGGCAGAGGTGGGTTTTAAGAAGCTTACGAAAGGCAAGGAGGGTGGGAGCAATTCTAATCTCTGGGGGGAGGTGGTTCCAGAGGGCCGGGGCCGCCACAGAGAAGGCTCTTCCCCTGGGCCCCGCCAAGCGGCATTGTTTAGTGATTGTGGAAATTAGCTACAGGGTCATTAAATGAATTTGGGCTGCCCCATTGACTTTGGTTGTTGGAAAGTCACAAAAGGGGAGGTTGTCATATCACACACACACACACACACACACAGAGGATGCTGCAACGGACATAAATGCGAGTCGGTTGCCAAGAGTTCGAAATTTGGTCCTGTGACTGTCGAAGGCTGCACCAGTCGTAAATCTTTTTTCAGCACCGTCGTAAATTTGAACGGTCACTAAGTGGACTTTTGTCAAATTGAGAATAACCTGTATTATCAATTCCGGGAGTCGGGATCAATTTTCACATTGCTGGAGAAAGACAGGATCCGAATCCTGCCAGCACTGTCCGTTCTGATGTTCAACAAACACGCGACAACCCGCCTTAAATTCTAGTTGCGCCGTCAACTTTCGAGCCGAGATGGCGCAGTGGGTAGAGTGATGTACTGCAGGCCACTAAAGCTGACTGCTAGATCTGTAGCTCAGCGGTTCAAATCTCATCACCGGCTCAAGGTTGACTCAGCCTGTGGTCTTTCCGACGTGGGTAAAATGAGGACCCGGATTACTACTGCTAACCTGTTGTAAGGTGCCCTGCGTCTAAGGAGAAGGGCGGCATAAAAACCCCCGAATAAATAAAATAAATAAACTTTCACACAGGAACAGACGGGTGCTGTGGATACGCGGAATGCCACTTCCTGCCCGCAGGAGGATACAGGAAGTCCGTAACACAAAGTGAACACAAAGTTGTTGCCGTTGCGGCCCGGCTCGTCCAAAGCCTTCCAAAACCCCAACTTCTCTGTTCAGTCCTCGACTTATGACCACAAACCGAGCCCGAAACGTCTGCCGCTAAGTGAGACGGTTGTTCAAGTGAGCCCAGGACTGTTTTTCCCGCCGCCTGGGTTAACGGAATCCCTGTGGTTGTTTAAGGGAGCATGGTCGTTCGGCAAATCTAGCTCCCCCTGTTGGCTTTGTTTGTCAAGACGGTCGCAAAAGCGGATGGCCGGACACCTCCCCTACCGGTGGGGAATTCTGCAACTGTCACAACTATGCACCAGTGGCCATGCATCCTAATTTTGATCACCTGACCACAACGGTCGTAAGCATGAAAAGCGGTCGTACGTCCCATTTCCTCCCCCCCCCCAGGCCCATTTTTACTTTGGTCACTAAATGAACCGTTGTAAGTTGGGAGACTCTCTCTATATAGACTTAAATCCAAAATCAGGAGAAGAAAAAAACTGCCCAGCAATTTTTTGCGATCAAACCGCCGCGATCTTTCCGATCCCTGAGTCAAGGGAGAAGTGGGGAAAGGGGGTTTACATGGGGGGGGGGGAGATTGACACTCCCCCACCCCATAAACAGTGAGGAGGGGGAGTGGGGAAAATGAAAAATGAAATAAAACCCGGCTTTGGACCCTGCTTTCCAAGTCTCTCGGATGGATGGACGGACGGATGGACGGACGGAGAGAGGGGTAGGTGGGTTTCCAGCCCTCTCCCCTCCCTCCTTCCCCTCCGTGACGCAGCCCGCCTTATATAAGAGGGCTGTGATCTCCTCGGGCCCGCAAGGGAAGGCCCACACGCGCACACACACACACATGTGTTGCTTTTGTGAGTGTGTGTGTTCGCCCCTGCGCACACGGCCAGATTTCCAGCCTCTGGCAGCCGGCCAGCACAGCCCCCCCCTCACCCAAGAGGAGCGCGCACTGCCCCCCCTCGGCAGCCTTGCGACTTCCTTCCATTCACAGAGCTGGCGTGAAGGAGGGAGGGAGAGGAAGGGGAGGAGGGAAAGAGGAGGAAGAGCCCCCCCCCCCGCAAGGGAGGGATGGGAGAAGGCTGGGGGGCATTCGATCCAACTACCAGCGCATGCCAGACAATAGAAGACCTTCAACC
This sequence comes from Erythrolamprus reginae, assembly GCF_031021105.1. Classification (NCBI taxonomy): domain Eukaryota; kingdom Metazoa; phylum Chordata; class Lepidosauria; order Squamata; family Dipsadidae; genus Erythrolamprus; species Erythrolamprus reginae. Next base: position 10,936,743 of record NC_091962.1, on the reverse strand, counting down.
ACACTGGGGGGGGGGAGAGGTCTCCCTTAACCCCCCCTCCCCTTCCCCACCTTTCTGATCTTGGGGTAGCTGGCAGTAGGAAACCCCCCCCCCCTCCAAGGACCGGAGGGATGCGCCAATCTCCGAAGCCTCGAATTCAGGATCGAAATAAAAAAGAAATAATTCACCATTTGGGGGGGGGGCGGGAAATCAGCTTTCCACCTCTCTGATCCCTCTCTTTTTTGGGGGGCAGGGGCTGTTGGGCTTCCCCCCCAAAGAAAGATTAGATGGGGAAAAAGAGAGGAGGGGGGGTGGAGAAGGGGAGCGAGCGAGGAGGAATAAAGGAGCCCCCCCCTTCCAAAGGGTACTTACAGGTAGTGTATTCTCTAACCCGCCTTGACTCGTCCAGAGGGGGGGCCGGGCAGACGGATGGAAGGGAAACCGGAGCACGCCGAGAGGGCAGGAGGGGGGGCCGAGCCAGGGGGGCCCCCTCCTCACCACCAGAAACCCCCTCGGTGCAAGAGGGGTGGCCACGGCGTGCCATCCCCCTCTGGGGACCAGCCCGAGCCCAGCCGCCGCCGAACGGGCACGTCGCTGCCAATCATCTATGGTGCCGTTATATTAAACAAAAGAAAAGCGGGGAGGGTGGGTTGATGGTGGAGGGGAGGAGGTGGGTGAGTGAGTGAGTGAGTGAGAGAGAGGAAGAGAGGAAGAGAGAGAGAGAAGGGTTTACTTTTACCCATGATGCCTAGCGGAGGCAGGGGAGAGAAGGAGAAAAAAAAATTAAAAAAATAAATAAAACCAGTTGCAGCCGGTTTTTTTAACCTCAGGACATGGAATTATTGCTTTTTGGAAAAAAAGAAAGAAAGAAAGGAAGAAGTTGGTCGGTGGCACTCGGAGGCGGCGCCCGGTTTTGGGTGCCCACCCTGGCACTGGCGGGGGGCTGCTGGCTGGGCCTGGTCTCCCCCCCCCCGGCAAAGCGGAACGGGAGAGCCTGGCACCCAGCCAAACTTGGCCTCCCCGTTCCTAAGTGTGAACTTTTCATGCCTGGGAGGGGGGGGGTCTTAGGAGGAGAGGAGGAAGAGGAAGAGAGAAGGGGAAAGGGGAGGAAGAGGGGCTGAAGGAGCAGACCCCCCCCCCAAAGGATGGGCCCATGGGAAGCCGTGAGCTTAGCCGGGCCTAGACACTGGCAAGGCGATGGTGCCAATGGCCGAAAAAAGGTCCACGGGGCCTTTTATCCAGTTGCGGGCAATTCCATTTTTTTTAAAAAAATAAATTAATTAAAAGTCACTATGTGACAGGAGGCCGAGCCTAGAGCGGGCCGAAATTTCTCTCTTCCATTCCAGATGTGCCAGGCGCCACTTTCCCGTCATCATCGGCGCTGGTTTAAAAAAAAAAAAAACAACCTCCGGGGATCCCACGCGTGGCCGTAAGCGTGGAACAGCTGACGTCTGTCGAGAGTGACTTTCCATAGGACGAAACGGCCACATCTGCCTCTCAAGCAGTGGACAAAGAGGCCAAGCCCAGTCTAAACATCTGGATGAGCGTGGTAGAAATGAGATACTGCCGCCTGGATGCAGCCGCTGCCAACCCACAGCAGTGTTGCTTGAACGTGGCAACAATTTTTAAAGACCTGTGAACTTGGGACGCCCTGGATTCAGGGCGTTGCGAGGCCCACGGGTCTTAAAAGTGGCCAAGGTTAATAAGGAACCTTGACCGAGCGTCTTCTAAGGCAGTTGGGAAAGATCTGGCTCCGATCAGAAATTGTCCTACAGGCTCAGGGATCCTTGGGAGATGCTCCCCAATCTGGAGTAACAGGTGGCTGGCTGCCTCATGGGTTCCCCTTGCCCTAGTGGAATGGATGGATGGATGGATGAAGAAAGGAAAAAAAGAAGGAAGGAAGGGGAAGGGAGAGAAGGAAGAAAGGAAGGAGAGGAAGGAAGGATTAGAGGGGGAGAGGGAGGGAAGGAAGGAAGAAGGATTAGAGGAGGAGAGGAAAGGAAGGAAGGAAGAAGGATTAGAGGAGAGGAGAGGAAGGAAAGAAGGAAGGAAGGATTAGAGGAGAGGAAAGGAAGGAAGGAAAGAGAGGAAGGAAAGAGAGGAAGGAAGGAAGGAAGGAAGAAGGATTAGAGGAGAGGAAAGGAAGGAAGGAAGGATTAGAGGAGGAGAGGAAGGAAGGAAGGGAGGAAGGATTAGAGTGGGAGAGGGAAGGAGAGAAGGAGGAAGGAAGGGGGAGGGAAGGATGGAAGGCCAACTTTGGAATGAGGACGACATTCCCTCTGGGAATGGAAGCTAAATTTGGAGCTGGACAACCCGGAGGATCCCAGGGGCTGCCCCAAAGAGAGGGGTCAAATTATTTTCCAAAGCACCAGACGGCAGGACCAGAAGCAATGGGTGGAAACTAACCAAGGAGTGAAGTTATAGGTGCTCCATCACGGGAGGTTTTTAAAAAGAGACAGGATGCCTGAAATGGTACACGGTCTCCTGCTTGAGAGGGGGTTGGACTAGAAGACCTCCAAGGTCCCTTCCAGCTCTATTTTATTCTAATTCTAACTAGGAAGATTAAAGGCCTGGAGGCTAAAACATACAAAGAAAGGTCGCAGGAACTGGGTAGCGTTGGTCAAGTGAAAAGAAGGACTAGGGGTAGACATGATAGCAGTCTTCCAATATCTCGGGGGTTGCCACAAAGAAGGGGGGGGGGTCAAGCATCAGAAGGCTGGACAAGAAGCAATGGGTGGAAACTAACCAAGGAGACAAACAACCTGGAACTAGGGAGAACACCCATAATTCAGTGCCTGGGGATGGCAACCGCCTTCTGCTGCACGAATCCCAGCGACCAGTTAGATCCCACAGAGTGGGTCTTCTCCAGGTCCCGTCAACTAAACAATGCCGCTTGGCGGGACCCAGGGGAAGAGCCTTCTCTGTGGCGGCCCCGACCCTCTGGAACCAACTCCCCCCAGAGATTTGAATTGCCCCCACCCTCCTTGCCTTTTGTAAGCTCCTTAAAACCCACCTCTGCCGCCAGGCATGGGGGAATTGAGATGCTCTTTCCCCCTGGGCCTTTACAATTTCATGTGTGGTATGTCTGTATGTATGTTTGGTTTTTTATATTAATGGGTTTTTAAATCATTTTTAGTATTTACTGGATTATTATTGTACACTGTTTTATTACTGTTGTTAGCCGCCCCGAGTCTCCGGAGAGGGTCGGCATACAAATCCAATAAATAAATAAATAAATAAAATAAATAAATAACTAAATAACGTCCCCCCTCCAGGAGGCCCCCTGGAGGCCTAAAACAGCCCATTTTCCAACTTCTGGGGGGCCCAATAGGCCCGTTTTTCGCCCTTCCCAGAGGGAAAAACGCTCTCCCCCATCCCTCCAGAGACTCTCTGGATGCCGAAAACGCCCTCCCAGAGCCTCCAGGTGAACCAAAAATCAGCTGGCCGACACACACATGCACATTGGAGCTGAGCTAGGGCAGTAGCTCGTGTGCCAGCAGATATGGCTCCGAGTGCCACCTGTGGCACCCGTGCCATAGGTTTGCCATCACTGGTCTTAAGGTTTCCTGCCTAAGCAGGGGGTTGGACTAGAAGACCTCCAAGGCCCTATTTGGACCGGGAGTCACTGCTCACAGTCACTCATGCCCTCATCACCTCGAGACTCGACTACTGTAACGCTCTCTACATGGGGCTACCTTTGAAAAGTGTTCGGAAACTTCAGATTGTGCAGAATGCAGCTGCGAGAGCTATCACGGGTTTTCCCAAAAATGCCCATGTAACACCAACACTCCGCAGTCTGCATTGGTTGCCGATCAGTTTCCGGTCACAATTCAAAGTGTTGGTTATGACCTATAAAGCCCTTCATGGCACCGGACCAGGGTATCTACGAGATTGCCTTCTGCCGCACGAATCCCAGCGACCGGTTAGGTCCCACAGAGTCCGCCTTCTCCAGGTCCCATCAACAAAACAATGTCATTTGGTGGGGCCCAGGGGAAGAGCCTTCTCTGTGGCGGCCCCAACCCTCTGAAACCAACTCCCCCCGGAGATTAGAATTGCCTCCACCCTCCTCGCCTTTCGTAAGCTCCTAAAAAACCATCTCTGCCATCAGGCATGGGGGGAACTGAGATATTCTTTCCCCCTAAGCCTTTACAATTTATGCATGGTATGCTTGTTTGTATGTATGTATGTTTGGTTTTACAAATACTGTAAGGGTTTTTTAAAGATATTTTTAGGATTGGATTTACATGCTGTTTTTGTTGCTGTCGTTAGCCGCCCCGAGTCTGCGGAGAGGGGCGGCATACAAATCCAATAAATAATAATAATAATAATAAGGTCCCTTTCCGACCCTGTCATTCGGTTAATCAATCCCAATAGATGGAGCAGCTCCTTCAAACAAATCAAGGAGCACACGTAAGAACTTAAATTTAAGATAAAATAAATTTATTATTGGCTTGCTTTGCAAGCAGCTCCCGAGACTTTCTTTTTGGAGGGGGGAGAGCTGAAAAGCAAAACACCCCTGCTTTGAAATAACCGCTCGGCTCAATGTGCAGGAATAGAACTTGACTCGTATTAAGATTCCCTGGAGATGAAGGTGATAGGAGAAACGGACGGCTCACCCTGCAAGAAGAAAGCTAGCTAAACAGGGAAGAACGACGGAGCTGAACTATTCGGCTTTTTGGAGACGAGTTGGTCATCAATCTATTATTATTTATTTATTATTATTTATTGGATTTGTATGCCGCCCCTCTCCGCAGACTTGCAAGAAATTGATTTGGCCTCCTACTTTCTGATAAATAAATATCGCGTCTCCCTCTAACGGTGGGGGTCACAGAGCTGTCATTCAACACACACACACCCCTTCGAGCATCTTAAGGACCTTTTGCAGAGTCCACTTGTGGCCGACAGCTGCCAGATCCGATTCAAGAAATCACAAACCACCTGAAGTGTCTACATTTGATCAGACGAAAGAGACAAAATTTGCTAATTTTGGAGCAGAATTCATCCGTTTCAAGGTTCCTTTAAAAAAAAAAATAGGGGCATCTCTATTTGCAGTAGGTTAAAAAAAAATCTCTATTTGCGATAGGTTAAAAATAAATAAAACTATATTAACACAGATTATATATATATATATCCCAGTGAGAGGATATGGCTAGCTGATGAGGCCAGAACAAGGCCGAAATAGAGCTATCCTAGTCTCCCTCAATTTTAAAATTCAGCAAAAACATAGAAACATAGAAGTCTGACGGCAGTAAAAGACCTCATGGTCCATCTAGTCTGCTCTTATACTATTTCCTGTATTTTATCTTACAATGGATATATGTTTATCCCAGGCATGTTTAAATTCAGTTCCTGTGGATTTATCTACCACGTCTGCTGGAAGTTTGTTCCAAGGATCTACGACTCTTTCAGTAAAATAATATTTTCTCACGTTGCTTTTGATCTTTCCCCCAACTAACTTCAGATTGTGTCCCCTTGTTCTTGTGTTCACTTTCCTATTAAAAACACTTCCCTCCTGAACCTTATTTAACCCTTTAACATATTTAAATGTTTCGATCGTGTCCCCCCTTTTCCTTCTGTCCTCCAGACTATACAGATTGAGTCCATGAAGTCTTTCCTGATACGTTTGATGCTTAAGACCTTCCACCGTTCTTGTAGCCCGTCTTTGGACCCGTTCAATTTTGTCATGTGACACAAACACACACACATACAAACAAACATATACGGTATATATACGATTTAGGAAGTGAAAGATGTGTTTCCACTTTCTGACTATATGAAGGTAACTAAAATGGGGTGAAAACAAAGGCCCTGCCGTTGGCTTTAATTAGGGGTACAGTGTTTGGGTCTTTTTAAGCTGATCACAAGTTTGTTTTTAATCGATTTAAGTTAGCTGCCTAAACCTTCCTGATTTAATTCTAAAGAGTGAAAATAATCTGTAAATAACCATCCTGCCCCAAAGCGGTTAATTTCCTACTAGCTTTAACATTAATGTTTTGGGGTTTTTTAACGCAGGGGTCCCCCAAACTTTGTCTCTTGTGTTCTAAGATTTGTTGTTGCTGTTATTATTATTATCATTATTTAGATTTGCATGCCGCCCCTCTCCGGAGACTCAATTGAAGCCCAGAAGCCTGTAAGTGGCCAAGTTTGAAGACCTCTGTTTTAATGTCGTTTTGCGTTGAGTGATAGTGAGACGGGAGGCCTATAGATTCAATATATGCATAAACAAATAAATATTGTGGGCTAGCCCCCCCATTCATATAAAGCCAGCCTGGCTTAATCTGGCCTGGAATGGGAAGTGAGAGAAGTAATTTAATAATTACGGCTGCAGCAACTGTATTTTCTCTCTCTGCTACCAAACAGGGGCAGAATCGTCCAAATTCTACACTCACAATTATGCAAATCCACATCTGGAGATCATGGGTTGCTCTGCTCCAGCTGATAATAACAATTACGTATTAATAAATGGGGAAACCACCCATGGTTTTGCTACTTTAAAGAAGGACCAGGCGTGAACACAAGAGCAGTATTCCAATATCTGAGGGGCTGCCCCAAAGAAGAGGAGGTCAGATTTTTTATTTATTTATTTATTTGATTGATTGATTGATTTGTATGCCTCCCCTCTCCGTAGACTCGGGGCGGCTCACAGCAATAATAAACAATATATAACAAATCTAATAATTTAAGAGAAACACTAAAAACCCCATTATTAAAAGCAAACATACACACAAACAAACATACCATACATAAACTGTATAGGCCCAGGGGGAGATGTTTCATGCCTGACGACAGAGGTGGGTTTTAAGGAGTTTCCGAAAGGCGAGGAGGGGGGGGCAGTTCTAATCTCTGGGGGGAGCTGGTTCCAGAGGGTCGGGGCCACCACAGAGAAGGCTCTTCCCCTGGGTCCCGCCAGACGGCATTGTTTAGTTGACGGGACATGGAGAAGGCCAACTCTGTGGGACCTAATCGGTCGCTGGAATTCGTGCGACAGAAGGCGGTCTCGCAGATATCCTGGTCCGGTGCCAGATTATTTCCCAAAGCTTCTGAAGACAGCACAAGAAACAATGGGTGGAAATTTACCAAGGACCGAAGCAACCTGGAATAAAGGAGAAACTCCCTGACAATTGAGGACAATCAACCACTGGAACAGCTTGCCACCAGAAGTTGTGGTTGCTTCATCATTAGAGGTTTGGGGGTTTTTTAAGAGAAGATTCGACAACCACTGGTCAGGAATGGTATAGGGCAGTGTTTCCCAACCTTGGCAGCTTGAAGATATTTGGACTTCAACTCCCAGAATCCCCCAGCCAGCAAATGCTGGCTGGGGAATTCTGGGTGTTGAAGTCCAGATATGTTCAAGTTGCCAAGGTTGGGAAACACTAGTATAGGGCAGGGATAGGCAAAGTTGGCTCTTCTAAGCTATGTGGACTTCACCTCCCATTACAAGTAGGTGTGCAAGAGATGAAAAATATAATGGAAAATATAAGGAAAATTAAGAATACAAGGGTTAGGGAAATGAGAAGGAAAATATTACATAAGTGGTATCACACACACCCGTTCAACTTGCATATTTCCAGCAAAATGTTAAAAAATACTTATCAATATCTTTTTGTAGGTGAGGTCTCCAGAACTGAACACAGTATTCAAAATGTGGTCTCACCAGCGCTCTATATAAGGGGATCACAATCTCCCTCTTCCTGCTTGTTATTCCTCTAGCTATGCAGCCAAGCATCCTACTTGCTTTCCCTACCGTCTGACTGCACTGTTCACCCATTTTGAGACTGTCAGAAATCACTACCCCTAAATCCTTTTCTTCTGAAGTATTTGCTAACACAGAACTGCCGATACAATACTCAGATTGAGGATTCCTTTTCCCCAAGTGCATTATTTCACATTTGGATACATTAAACTGCAGTTTCCATTGCTTTGACCATTTATCTAGTAAAGCTAAATCATTTACCATATTACAGACCCCTCCAGGAATATCAACCCTACTGCACACTTTACAGTCATCGGCAACTAGGCAAACCTTCCATACCAAACCTTCCCCTATGTCACTCACAAACATATTAAAAAGAATAGGACCCAGAACAGACCCTTGTGGCACACCGCTTGTAACCTATCTCTGCTCAAAATACTCGCCATTAACAATAACCCTCTGATGTCTATGCTTCAGCCAGCTGCAAATCCATTGAACTATCCAGGGATTAAGTCCAATCTTCACTAATTTATCTATCAGCTCTTTATGTGGAACCATATCAAAGGCTTTGCTGAAGTCCAGATAGGCAATATCCACGGCACCACCTTCATCCAACACCTTTGTGACATAGTCAAAGAAATCAATGAGATTAGTCTGACATGATTTGCCTTCAGTAAAGCCATGCTGATTTGGGTCCAATAAGTTATTGTGGGTTTTTTTAGTCAACGGGACATTGTTTAGTCGTTGGGACCCGGAGAAGGCCAACTCTGTAGGACCTAACTGGTGGCTGAGATTCGTGTGGCAGAAGGCGGTCACGGAGATATTCTGGTCCGATGCCATGAAGGGCTTAGCTGTGTTTAGCTGTGCGAGGGTTCTGCACAACTTTAAAAAGCAAACGTACCAAGCTTCAAATGGCGCAACAGTAGGTCATGAGAACACAACGCAGCGAAGTTTCCCTTGCAAGCTCAGGATACTGAAGTGTTCAATGAAACAATTGCGCTAAGAGACCTGTGGAACTGCAACTCAAATGGCAAACCGAAATCCTAAGGCAAGACAGTCCAAATTTGGAACCCGTTTAACCCTTCGCCCCATTCAAATGTCATTTTTTTAAGGAGCACAAATCCACTTAGTACCGCTTTAAAAGATGCTTCGTGGGGGTTTCTTTTTCCAGTAGCAGGGATAAAAAGTCACCTCCAAAACATCCAAGCTTTAGTTGACTTCTCCCCCACCCCAGTCCAGTAAAATAAGTATCACTCAAGTGGTTCTAAGCCTAACAGGTCAAGAATGAAATACACACACTACCAAATTGGTTTGTCTCACTAGCAGAGAGGGAATTCCCATGTAGTGTAACGGTTTTGAGCGGCAGGTGTCTTCTCTTTTCTAGAGAAAGGCAAACGGGGAAAAGAGAGAGAGAGAAAAAAAGGATGATCAACCAGTGGAACGGGTTGCTAGCAGAAATTGTGGAAGTTTTTAAGAAGAGACTGGACATCTACCCTGACACACATACACACACCCAAAAAATAAGACCTCTTCTGATAACAAGCCCAATCGGGCTTTTTAGTGCATGGCAATAAGGCCAAGTGCTTATTTCAGGGTTCAAAAATATATAAGAAGGGGTCTTATTTTGGGGAAAACATGGTATCTATCTATCTATCTATCTATCTATCTATCTATCTATCTATCTATCTATCAATATTTTTCTACATCTATCAATATTTTTCTATATCTATCTATCTATGTATCTATGTATCTATCTTTCTATCTATCTATCTACTATATCTATCTATCTATCTATCTATCTATCTATCTATCTATCTATCGCATCTGTCTGTCTGTCTCTATCTATCTATCTGTCTGTCTCTATCTATCTATCTATCTATCTATCTTTCTATCGTGTCTGTCTGTCTGTCTGTCTCTATCTATCTATCTGTATCTATCTATCTATCTATCTATCTATCTATCTATCTTTCTATCCATCCATCCATCCATCCATCCATCCATCCATCTATCATCTGTATCTATGTACCCTGTTTTCCCCAAAATAAGCCCAATCCCCTGATAACAACCCCAATCGGGCTTTTGAGTACATCGCAATAAGGCCCAGTGCTTATTTCAGGGTTCAAAAGGTCATATTTTTGGAAAAACCCAGGTATTTGCCTGGGAGAGTAAAGGGTTTCCTGCTTGAGCAGTGGGGGTTGGGCTAGAAGACCTCCAAGGTCCCTTTCAACTCTTGTTACCCAGATCAATTCATCGGAGGAGCGGATTTGCCTCCAGAAGTTACAGAGGCTCCATCACTGGAGGCTTTGAAGAAGACATTGGACAGCCATTTGTCGGGGGGGTGTTGGGGGTCTGTGCGTCTCCCGCTTGCCAAAATCAAAAGTTCATGCTGGTGGGGTGGGGGAGAAACCTCTCTGCTTCCAGATGTGCATAAACGGTCCTCCTCTCTCGTGGCTGGCTGGAAACATCTGGAAGCACTAGTCCCTTTTTTGCCTTGTTGGATGGGAAGCGGACAGGAAGCACGGCAGACAATTGCGTGTGTGTGTGTGTGTGTTGTGTGTCAGCCTGTCCGTGGCCTGATCTCCAGGGATGCCTCAGGGTGCACGGAAGCCCCTGCCCCATTGCTAAAGGGGGGGGGGGGAAATGGCTTGCTTTTTTAAAATGGATTTTTCAAGGAATTTTTCAAGGATTTTTAAAAGAATTTTTCAAGGATTTTTAAAAGAATTTTTCAAGGATTTTAAAGGAATTTTTCAAGGATTTTAAAAGAATTTTTCAAGGATTTTAAAGGAATTTTTCAAGGATTTTAAAGGAAATTTTCAAGGATTTTAAAGGAACTTTTAAAGGCTTTTTAAGGAGTTTTAAAGGTTTTTAAAGGAGTTTTAGGGTTTTATTTTTTAAGGATTAATGCTAGTGTAACCTCATTTGCCATAAAGACAGGAGAAATCTAGGTATGCAAAAGAAACGATAAAGGCCAAGAATCAGAAAACGGGCGACCAATCACTCCACTGCACGTCAAGGAGCTTCGAAAGATTACAGGTAGCCCTCTACTGATGACAGTTCCTGACGATGGGAGGGTCGTCGTCCCCTCCATCCTGCCTACCCCCCCCCGCCCCGGGGGCCGGGCGGATCCACTTAAGAACCACGTTAACAACGGCAGCAATTCGCTTGACAACCGTAGGCAAGGGAGGTGGCGAACCATAGACTCATAGAGTTGAAAGGGACCTCCAAGGTCATCAGGTCCAATCCCCCTGCTCAGTGCAGGATCCACCAAACCACCTCAGAAAGATGACTGTCCAGTCTCTGTTTGAAGACCTCCAGTGAAGGCGAGCCCAAAACCTCCTGTGGCAAACTGTTCCACTGGTTTATCCCCCTTAACCTTAGAAAGTTTTTTCTGATATCTCATCTAAATAGACTCCCTTGAAGTTTCACTCCATTGTTTCTAGTCCTTCCACGTGCTAATGAGAACAATGCTGATCCCTCTGCTCTGTGACAGCCCTTCAGACATTGGTAGACAGCTATCAAGTCTCCTCTCAGTCTTCTCCTTTTGCAGACTAAACATCCCTAGATCCTTTAACCGTTCCTCATGGGACGTGGTTTCGAGACCACTCACCATCCTTCTAACTCTCCATGGGCATCTTAAAGTTGAGGACTACCTGGATAAGCTGCATTTTTTTCGTTTTCGCTCTTTGTCAAATTAGGGGAGCCTAATTAATTCCAATTTAATTTTAGGGGACTGCCAAACCCTCAGACAGTTTCAGAATCCTACTCTGGCCTAAGTTGGCACCGAGACAGTGACACTGACAAGAGGGTTGGTTTTTTGTTGTTAGTTTTTTAAATGAGCCGGTCAAACTTTTCTAAAAGTTGAGCTGAGTTTTCTAGAAGAAAGGCCAAGATCGCTTTTAAAAACCCTCCTCGTTTTTATGACGCTTCTCAGACCTGGAGCAAGTGGGACTGGGGCAGACCTGTCAGTGATGACCGACTGCTAACCTGGGGTCAAACTCCCCCACACACACAAATCAGCAAAAGTTGCCAATTAGATAGAGTAGAATAGAATTCTTTTGTGATAGGACACAGAAGGGATTTGTCTTTGGTGCAGATGCTCTCAGTGTCCATAAAAGAAAATATAATTTGTAAAGAACAGAACAGAATAGAAAATAGAATAGAATAGAGAATAGAATAGAATTCTTTATTGGCCAACTGTGAAAGGACACACAAGGGATTTGTCTTTGGTGCAGATGCTCTCAGTGTCCATAAAAGAAAATATACATTTGTCACGAGTCAGGAAGTGCAACACTTAGTGACTGTCGTAGGGGTCAAATAAGCAATGAAGAAACAATCAATATTAATAAAAATCTTAAGGATACAAGCGACAAGTTACAGTCACGCATAGAAAGGAGGAGATTTGGCAACTCACAATGGGCCAATCCCATGGGCGGCCCACTTTTTGGCGACTGACATACGACTGTAATGGGCACGCTTACGAAGCTCACTTCACACATTTAGCCCAGAGAAGTTTTGGGGTCAGTCCTTAAGCCGAAGGCTGCCTGTACCAGTAAATTTAGCAAAAGAGAAGATAGGAACGTCAGAAGAAGAGAACCCAAACATTCGACTTCTAGGCTGCAACAAAAGCCGGGGGGGGGGGAGTTTCGTAGCCAGCCCTCATACCCCCCCCATGGAAAATAAATCAAAATAATAACTTTTCTTGGCTTCTCCCATTGCTACAAGCATTTGCATGGAACCTCTGGAAACAGCTGGAGGCCAAGGAGCGTCCCAGCCAAAAAAAACCCCACTTCCAGCTTAGCACCCACCTCTGGGGGTGCCGAACCTGCAATTTGCTATGTGTGCAAACACACACATACGCGCACACCTCTCTACCACGTTCGGCCCAGGGGCTAGGGCGGGGCGCTCAGACATTCCAGTAATAACCATCACTGTAATAAGGACGATAATGAGAATAATAATAATAATAATAACAATAATAATAATGATGATGATGATAACAATGCCAATCTCTACCAAACGCTTCCCCCCTCCCTTCTGTCTAGCTGCTGGATAAATGAAATTATTTGAATAAATAATTGGGGGGTGTAAGTGGGGTAGGGGGGGAGATTTTGCCCCCCCACTCCCGCGCCAATATCCTGGCTGGCTGAGCTTTCTGAAAACAGGTTCCTCTCCTTCTCCCAGTGGCTAATAAAGGAGCAGGGGGTCTTGTTGTTAAGGTTTTGCGTTGTAATTTAGGGGGGTCTTTTAGCTGAGGGGGGCCTGGATGAACCCCCTGCCCGCCATCCCCGAGGGAGGGGGGAGGGACGGATAAGGGCTGCCAAGCAGGTGGCGACAACGATCCCCCTCCAATCCACTGCCGTCTTCCTTCCTTCCTTCCCTCCCTGCCAATTCCACCATCTCCGGTCAAATAAGAAATATTAACCCTTCAACTTCAGGGGAGCCAGAAGGCCGCCGCACGTTTTTCTCGCCCCCGAAATAAAATGTCCTCTCTGGAAGAGGAGGGGAGACAAGGAGAGACACCCCCCCTCCCCTTTGCGCCTCCTCTGCTTTTTTCCAAGACGCGGATTCCTCCTCGGGGGTCCAGATGGGCCTGGGGCGAGGAGACAAACAAATAAACACACAAACACAAACCCACGGACACACGTTCTCCCCCCCACCGCCCCCAATCCGATTTGAAGGCGAGCAAACACAGCTTTTTCCTCTTGCCACCCACGAGAAGGCGGCTTCTTGGGGGACGAGTGGGTTGAGACGTCGTCGGCAAGGGGCTGGGTGCAAAAGAGGCGCGGGGTGGGTGGGGTGCCGAGACTCTCTTCCCGCCTCCGCCCAATCTCTCTTTCCCTCTCCCCACGGAGAAAATGCCAAAAATTGACAAGAGCGGATTTTTTTTTTTTGATCGGCGGGAAGGATTTTGGAAACCTCGACAACAACCCAAAAAAACGTCTTTCAACCAGAGACTCTGAAAATATTCAGAGTTTTGCCGCCACCCCCCCACCCAGCACGTGGGTCTCAATTTGGCAGCAGGGAAAATTCTTAGGGGGGAAAGAGACTCCCCACGGCCCTTCTGAGCATCCCAAGGGGAGAGAAGCCGGCTGGGCAAAGCAAAAGGGAGTCAGACACCCCTTTTCCCTCCACTTTAGGGGTTTTGTCACCCCCAAATAAGAGGGGGGCATCATTTCACGCTGAGAGGATGGGCCTCTTTGACACAGAAAGGTCTCTTGCTCCCCTATTCCTCTCTAAGCCCCTCTTCACTTCTGGGGTGCCTCCCCAAACCCCTATATGTCTTCTGATGTCTGGCACCCCCAAATAAGAGGGGGGCATCATTTCACGCTGAGAGGATGGGCATCTTTGACACAAGGAGGTCTCTTGCCCCCCTATTCCTCTCTAAGTTCCACTTCATTTCTGGGGGTGCTTCGCCGTACCCCTATATGTCTTCTGATGTCTGGCACCCCCAAATAAGAAGTGGGGTGGGGATGAAAGGCAACATTTCATACTGAGATGATGGGCATCCTTGAGACAGTGAGGTCTCTCTCTCTCTGCTTCACTTCTGGGGGGGCCTGCCTGAACCCCAATATCTCTTTGGACGTCTGGCATGGCTGTCAAAGAGGCTGTTCATCTCTTTGCCAAGGATCAACCCCTTTGTCTAGGGGGAAGGACTTTCTGCTCTACGAGGCCTGGTGGAGGCCCAATTGTTCTTCTCGGGACAGGTCTCTTTCCCTCCCCCCTCCAGCCCCCTCCCTCGATCTGAGTGACAGCCCCCCCCCCCAAAAGCCCCTCGGTAATAATCCCACTGCCTCTCAGCTCCACAGAATTGACCTCTTGGGCATTTGGGATTCCTTTCCAAACTAAACCTCTCACCTGGGGGTGGGAGGAGAAAAACCACAGCCCCCTCCCCTCTTCTAAGGAACAACAACAACCACAAAAAAGACCCCTGCTGGGAAAGGACCCCCTCCATATTTGCCTTGCTCATCAACAGAACCAGCAATTTTGGAATCCTGTTCAATCTTTTACAGGGGGTCCCAAAAGCTGAGACAACCCCCCCCCCCCATTCAAATTCCCCTGCCCTAAAAAAATGATTCCCCCTCCATTTTAGAGGCCCTGCCCAGGTTGCCGCCTCCACCCTGGGCAAGGCGCCAAGGAAAGTCACCCCCCCCCCCCCAAAAAAAATCTTCGGATTGAAGAGATAACAACCGCAGCTTTGCCTCCTTAGTCCCTTGGGCGCCCACACAAACTCCAGCTGCCTGAAGATACACACCCCCAACCCAAGTTGCATTGGTCCCCCGACCCTCCGGGTACCCCCCACCCCAAATGCAAAAAGACTTTGCAAAGACGGCCCATAAACAGGAATGGCAGGAAGGAACGGAAGCGAGGGATGAATGGATGGAGGCATTACTTCCCTTAAAACACCCCAGGACCCCAGACCTATAATGCCTGACCCACAGATGCCTCCCCCCACCCTACATGAAAAAAACCACTTTGCAAGGCGGCCCTTAAGCAGGAAGGGAGGAATGGATGGATGCATCCCTTAAAACACACACAGGACCCCAGACCCACAGATGCCCCCCACCCCAAATCCAAAGGCCACCCACACATTTTCTCCCCCTGAAACATCCACCCACCCAAATTCAAGATCAACATCCCCCCAATGGCTCCCCCCCGTTTTTTTCTCATGGAGCCCCCCCATTTCAAGCCCCCCAAGGTTTTCCATCCACCCACCAAAAGCAAGGGGAGGAAAGACACTCATTCATGGCTCCCCCCATCCCAAAAGCCAAAGGAGCCTTTCCTAAAAAGTGGGGAGGGGGCGCAGACAAACGACGGGGGGGGAGCAAGGCCATAAGAGAAAAACCCAATGGCAGTCTCTATGAGGAGAGGACTGTTTCCCAGCCTACGTCCCCAAATGGGGACCCCTCGCCCCATTTACCCCCCCCCCGAAAGCTGGGGGTCTCCCTAGAGAGGGGGGGGTCAGGATGGAAACGCACCCCTTAATTTAGCCCCCCCAAGTTTTGATTGACAGGCCCCCCTCCAAGGCCTAGAGACGCCCCCACTTTCCAGCGCCAGTGGGGATCCCCCATAGGCCGCCGAGCTGTCAATCAAGCGCCGGCCCCGCCCCCTCCGGGTTCCCCTCACCTGGCGGCAGCGGCGGTTCCCTCAGGCCGAGCGGGAGGGCGGCGGCGGCAGAGGCGGCGGGAGGGCGAACGGGGGGGCGGGGAGGGCCGGGCGGCGGACAGCAGACGCGGCGCCACCAAGCAGCGACACCGACACCTCCGCCGCCGCCGCCGGAGCCGGCACCCACCACAAACAATGCGTTTGATTGGGCGGCGGGGCCCCGCCGGCCGCGACCCGCCTCCCAGGACGCCAGCGACGACGGCCGTTGGGCACCGTGCGGGAGCGACGGGCCAAGCGGCCAATGGAGCGGCGAGGAAGGCGCGCGGGGGGCCGAGAGAGGGCCGCCATTGGCTCAAGCCAGCGGGTGACTGGCGTCAGGCGAGGCCAACCAGCAGCGCTGGAGCTTCCCTCCGAGGAGCGCCCCCTCCCTTTTTTTTTTTTAATAAGCCGCCACATCCGGGTACTCGGCCTCATGGAAGATGTGTCGAGGGGGAGGGGGAGAAGTGTCTGGAGGCGCCCCGGGGCGTTTTTTTAATTTAAATTCCGACCCTCGGCGGCCACCGTAGGCTTGGCTTGCTTTGAATAAGGGAGAAAATAATCCCTCTTAATTAAAATATGCAATAATTGAGCCCCCCCAAAATACATCGTGGTTATGTTGCCTCCTGGCTTGCCCGAGTCCTAAAGCTGCCTTTGCATGGCTCAGGGCTGGCAACAAACCGACCATGGCTTGCTTAAAGCGAAAACCAAACGTGGCTTACATCTATGACAATCTCAGGAGAAACCATGGTTTGATCAATCGTAACTAATTGATTAAGCCACCATTTGGCTGAGTTCGTGCAAATCTGGAAAACTCCCCTTGGCTAGGAACTGTGTTGGCTTGCATAAACCATAGTTTGTGTGGCAAAAATGGCCCAAAAAGCTGCCAATCGATTCTTCCCTGCATTGAAGTTGCAGCGGGAACGAAACAAGCAACTTGTGACCAGTCCTCACACTTATGACGGTTGCGCCATCCCCATGGTCATGTGATCAAAAATCAGGCGCTTGGAAATTCATTCACCACAGTGGCAACATCCTCGGGTCACTGTCGGGTGACTTTGGCTGGCTTCCCCTAATGGAGGGCAGCCAGATTCATTTTAATGTATGTAGTGATCCACTTAACAACCTCGGGGGGGGGGGGGGAAGAGGATGTACCTTGCAGATGACCGTCACTCCGTCAAAGACCTTGGAATACTCCTATTAAATTATCTAAGTGCAAAAACCCACTGCAACATCATCGCCCCAAAGGCTTCAAGAGTTGTTAATCTAATCTTGCGTAGCTTCTTCTCCAGAAATCTGATACTACTAACCAGAGCATACAAAACTTTCGCCAGACCAATCCTTGAATACAGCTCATCTGTCTGGAACCCACGCCGCATTTCGGACATAAATACATTAGAAAACATCCAGAGATACTTTCCGAGAAGAGCCCTCCACTCGCAACAGAATACTCTACACCACTAGAGTTACAATCCTGGGTTTAGAAAGCTTAGAACTACGTCGCCTTAAACACGACCTAAGCATAGCTCATAAAATCATCTGCTACGTCGTCCTTCCTGTCAAGGATTACTTCAGCTTCAACCACAACAATACACGAGCACACAACAGATTCAAACTCAAAGTAAACCGCCTCAAACTTGACTGTAGAAAATACAACTTTGGCAACAGAGTGGTTAATGCCTGGAACTCACTACCTGACTGAGTTTTCGTCACCAAACCCCGAAAACTTTACCCTTAGACTGTCCACTGTTGACCTCACCCAATTCCTTTAAATTTATTTATTTATTTATTTTTATAAACCCACAATATAAGGAGTGGATAGAAAAAGAATTGAAGATTTTTTTTGAGATAAATAGAAATTCAGAAACTTCCCCTCAAAACTTATGGGATACAGCGAAGGCGTACTTCAGAGGATTAACAATTTCTTATACAGCGAAGGTAAATAAAGAAAAAAAGCTACAATATGAACAATTAATGACAGAGTTAAAACAATTAGAGGTGCTCTCGCAACAAAATGGTAAAAATAAATAAATTAAGGGAAAGATAGAATTGCAAAGGCATAAAATTAAACTTATAGAACAAAAACAGTTAGCTTTAAAAGATTAAAAAGGCCAAACAACATTACTTTGAACATGCGAATAAACCAGGAAGATGGCTTGCATATAAGTTAAGGAAATATAGACAATCAAAAATAATCAAAGAGTTAGTAGATGAAAATGGAATGGTTAAACATAATATAGAGGAGAAGGCAAAAATAGTACAAGAATTTTATAAAGAATTATATAAAAAAGAGGATACCAATGAAGATGAGACTTTTAATTACTTAGAATCCCTAGAATTACCACAATTAACCGAAGAACAACAAGAAAATCTAGATAGTCCAATAACAATTGAAGAATTGCAATTAATTATCGTCAGCAAGGGGTGTGCATAAGTGCACCAGTGTGCTTACCGTCCCTCTCCAATCGTTCCCTCTTATCAGTAGCCATCTCATTTATATAAACAATGTTATATCTATGTACATTACAAATACGTACTTGAATGAATGAATAATAAATAAATGAATAAACTGGAGTGCAACTCACTTAAAAATTGCCTTGCTTAGAAATGCTGTGGAAAATTTTGGACGTCCAAAGCCCGATTCCCGTCTTGCACCAAGCCGCAAAGGTTGGGGACTAACTGACCTCCCGAGACCCTCTTGGATACTTCCAGCATTGTTCTCTTTATATCACCCAAATCTGGTGTGAAATCACTCCAGCATAAAGCTAGGAACTGAGTGGTGCGGTGGCGGTGAGTTTGATCCTAGGTAGAGGCAGATATTTCTATCTGTGGGCACAATGAGAATATTATCTGCTGAACAAAACCCTGCTGTGGCAACAGGAAAGGCAATGGGCCACTAAAAAACACTCTGCCATCTCCATTGAGTTGCCCGGACAGGGTGTCCGGGGGGAAAGCATTTTGAAATTCCCTGACATTTCCCTGTAACTTGCGATCTAGTTAAGCCACGGTTGTAGATGACATCATACCAAATGGCCACGCCATGGAGAAATATCGATAAAGCAAGTTGTTGCCACAGTTATGCTCATTTTTGCTTGACTCCGCCAGGCAGAGCGATCTGGTTTTGTTTTTTTTAACATGATTTTTCCCTGACTTTTCATCCTTTTAATACAGTTTGGGGTTTTTTCCCCAATTTATTCCATTTTTTTCATGAATTCCCTGATATTCGAATATCTCCGGGACCGCCTTCTGCCGCGCGAATCCCAGCGACCGGTTAGGTCCCACAGAGTTGGCCTTCTCCGGGTCCCGTCGACTAAACAATGTCATTTGGCGGGACCCAGGAGAAGAGCCTTCTCTGTGGCGGCCCCCACCCTCTGGAACCAGGTCCCCCCAGATATCAGAGTTGCTCCCCACCCTCCTTGCCTTTCGCAAGCTCCTTAAAACCCACCTCTGTCATCAGGCATGGGGGAATTGAAATTTTTTTCCCCTTCCCCCTAGGCTTATAGAATTTATACATGGTATGCTTGTTTGTATGATTGGTCTCTTAAATTGGGTTTTTTAAGATTATTTTTTAATATTAGATTTGTTACATTGTCTTCTTTATTGTTGTTAGCCGCCCCGAGTCTTCGGAGAGGGGCGACATACAAATCTAATAAATAAATAAATGAATAAACAAACAAACAAACAAACAAACAAATAAATAAATAAATATTTTCCAAATCCTACACGGGAAGAAACCCGAATATACCAAGACCGTCATATGTATATATATATTTGTTTTCGTAGATTTTCACGGGTACAGGTATGACGGTCTTGGTATATTCGGGTTTCTTCCCGTGTAGGATTTGGAAATTTCTGGCGACATTTCGACGAGGTCCCACTCGTCATCTTCAGGCTGGTGTTTCTGTCCTTGTTCTAAGGCGAACACTAAGGCAAAATCTACGAAAACAATGCCCCCACCCTCTCCACATAGCCTAAGCCCAGATGGGGAAGGCCCTCCGCATGTTCTCAGAAACCCTCTTTCCATCATGAAACAGGAGACAAGACACCGGAAGGAAAATACAGAGGCCTTTTTTTTTTATTTACAGGGCGAGGAACGTTTTGGGGGGGGAAACGAAAACGAAAACCCAACTCCGTTAACAGAAACACGGCAATGAGGGGCTCAGTTCTGGGCAGGTGGGTCCAAATTACGTGGACTTGAGCCCTGAGAAGATGGGGAGGAGAGGAAACCCCCTCGTTAAGGAGGGTGTGTGTGTCCCAGAACCGTTTCTAAGGAACAGAAAGACGGCGGGCTCCCACTTTCCGCGAACGGGGCGCCCTGAACAGTTAAAGCACATGCCACAAAGGGTGTGTGTTTGTGAAAGGGGGGGGGGGGGACAGGATGGCGGGGGCTCCGTAATAAATAAATTTACAAAATAGCTTCTTTTTTTCCGTTTTATGTCTCTTCCCACCCACCGACCCACCCTGCATTTCTTGTAACACTGACGGTAAAAATAATACTAAAAACACAAAAGCGAGACCACTTCGGGCAGGAGGGGAGGGGCAGGCAGCCCCCTCCTCAATTAAACGAACCCCCCCCAATGAATCGGGGAGAGGGTGGAAGGGAAAGGAGTGGGCGGGGCGACCAGAGGGGGCGTTGTCCTTCACAGGGTGGGCGGGGCATAACTGGACCCACCCGCAATTCTGCGACCGACACTGGGCACCAAAAAAATAGACGTTTACGGGGGCGAAGACCCAGATTTGAGGGGGGGGGGGGCGGGAGGAAAGAGATTGAGGGCGTATAGGTTCCTATGCGTGGGGGGAGTCTGAGCCCCTAGACATGTGCAAAGTGCAGAGCTGGAACCGGGCATCCCCCTCCTCTCAATTTCTTCAGAGAAGAGAGCAAGACAACTACCAAGGGTCGAACGGGACCCCCACCCTCCCATCCCCTGGTGTCCCAAAGGGCCCAGGGGTGCTGGTCACAGCCTAGGGAGCCCGGCTGAGCCCCCTCCTCATATTTGGTATCAGCTCCAGTTTCATCCTTGGTTTTGTTTCCTGTTTTGTCCCAGGTAGCAGCAGCAGCAGCAGCAACAGGAGAGATGATTTTGGGGGTGGGGGGGTGTTTGTCAGCCGCAGCCCCCTCTCTCGCTAGCATTCCAGGTTGGCTCCGAAACTCTTCCGGCAATCGATGGCCTTGGTGGTGAGGGGCTGGGCCCTCTGTTGCCTGAGGGGCTCCTTCCCCATGCTGCTGGCCAGCTTCGAAAAAGCCGATTTGTACTTCTTGTCAAATTCAGCTATGGAGGAAGAGAGAGGGAGGGAGGGAGAGAGGGAGGGGAGAGAGAGAGGGGAGAGAAAGAGAGGAAGGGAGGGGGGAAGGAGGAGGGAAGGAGGGAGGGTGAGGGAGAAAGAGGGAGGGTGGGTGAGGGAGGAAGAGAGGGGGAGAGAAAGAGGAAGAGAGAGATTGTAGAGAGAGAAAGAGGGAAGAAGAGAGGATGGGAGAGAAAGAGGGAGGGTGGGGAGAGGGAGGGAGGGAAATAGAGGGAGGGGGAGAGGGAGGGAGGGAGAGAGGTGGAAGGAAGGAGGGTAGAGAAAGGGAGGGTGGGTGGGGGAAGGAGGGAGGGAGGAAGAGAGGATGGGAGAAAGAAAGAGGGAAGGAGAAAGAGGAGAGGGAGGGAGAGGGGAAGGAGGGAGGGGAGAGAAAGAGAGGAAGGGAGGGGGGAAGGAGGAGGGAAGGAGGGAGGGTGAGGGAGAAAGAGGGAGGATGGGTGGGTGAGGGAGGAAGAGAGGGGGAGAGAAAGAGGAAGAGAGAGAGATGGTAGAGAGAGAAAGAGAGGGAAGAAGAGAGGATGGGAGAGAGAGAGAAAGAGGGAGGGTGGGGAGAGAGAGGGAAAGAGAGGGAGGGAGGGAGGGGGAGAGGGAGGGAGGGAGAGATGGAAGGAAGGAGGGTAGAGAAAGGGAGGGTGGGTGGGGGAAGGAGAGAGGAAGAGGGGGAAGGGAGGAGGAAGGAGGGAGGGAAGAAAAGAGGATGGGAGAAAGAGAAAGAGGGAGGGTGGGGAGAGGGAGGGAGAGACGGGGGGGGAGAGAAAGAGGAAATGTAGGGGTGGGAGGGAGGAAGAGGGAGGGGAGAGAAAGGGAGATGGGGTGTTCCATTTAGGGACCATTCAAAGTTACTACAGCCCCGAATAGCCGTCTTTTGGACTCATGGCAAATGGGCTCTTCATTTGTGAAGGCTGCTAGTCCTCAAAGTTAAATAGACCTTTTTATGGTACACAATGAGCACAGCAAGGTCTATTAGTCCTCATAGTGAGAGAGCTGCCCCTCCCCCGGGCACAGGTAAGGATCTAGTCCACAAGGTGGAAAATTCTGACGGGCGGTACTTTCCCTTCTTTTATAAAGCAAAGGGTTTAATGCTTGCGAGGAGCACCCTGGGCACAGCCAAGGTGCTAGTCCTCAAGTAGACAGCTTGACCAAAACCCCCCAAAGACTCTAGTGGAACCATCCTCCTTCCAACCCTCCAGTATATAGGGAATTGTCTGCCCTCCAACCCAGTTGTCCATGTCCCTCCAACTTCTTACCAATGTCCACACGATCCCGGCCCAGAGCGGCTATTTTCAGGAAGAGAAATTCTCGATAAACACTCCTGAAACAAAGAGCAAAGACGCAGCCGTTGTCCACGTGGGCAGAGATGCATAGAGACATAGAAGATTGACAGCAGAAAAAGACCTCCTGGTCCACCTAGTCTGCCCTTATACTATTTCCTGTATTTTATCTTAGGATGGATCTATGTTGATCCCAGGCATGTTTACATTCAGTCCCTGTGGAAGTTTGTTCCAAGCATCTACGACTCTTTCAGTCAAATAATATTTTCTCACGTGGCTTCTGATCTTTCCCCCAACTAACCTCAAATGGTGCCCCCCCCCCTTGTTCTCGGCTTCACTTCCTTATTAAAAACACTTCCCTCCTGAACCTTATTTAACCCTTTGACATATTTAAATGTTTTGATCGTGTCCCCCCTTTCCCTTCTGTCCTCCAGACTCTACAGATGGAGTTCATGAAGTCTTTCCTGATACGTTTTATGCTTAAGACCTTCCACCATTCTTGTAGCCCGTCTTTGGACCCGTTCAATTTTGTCCATATCTTTTTGTAGGTGAGGTCTCCAGAACTGAACACAGTATTATTCCAAATGGGGTCTCACCAGCGCTCTATACAGCAGGATCACAATCTCCCTCTTCCTGCTTGTTATACCTCTAGCTATGCAGCCAAGCATTCTACTTGCTTTCCCTACCGCCTGACCGCACTGTTCACCCGTTTTGAGACTGTCAGAAATCACCATCCCTAAATCCTTCTCTTCAGACGTTTCTGCTATCACAGAACTGCCAATACAATACTCAGATTGAGGATTCCTTTTCCCCAAGAGCATTATTTACAGTTGGAAACATTGAACTGCAGTTTCCATTGCTTTGGCCACTTATCTAGTAAAGCTAAATCATTTGCCATGTTACAGACGCCTCCAGGAATATCAACCCTATTGCACATTTTAGAGTCATCGGCAAATAGGCAAACCTTCCCTACCAAACCTTCCCCTATGTCACTCACAAACATAATGGCACAGAACAGGGATTGGGCGGCTAATAATAATAATAATAATAATAATAATAATAATAATAATAATATAATAATAATATTAATAATAATAATAATAATAATAATAATAATAATAATAATAATAATATAACCATCGGAATTGACAAAATCTCCACCTGTCAATTGCAAAAGGCCGCTTTACTGGGATCGGCAAACATAATTTGCCGCTACATCACGCAGTCCTAGGTGCTTGGGAAGCACCTGACCTGGTGATGAAATACGAAATCCAGCATAGTGATCTCGTTTGCTGTGTTGTATTGACATAATATTATAATATTATTGTTATTATAAAGAGGGGCAGCATACAAGTCTAATAAATATTATTATTATTATTATTATTATTATTATTATTATTATTATTATTTATTAGACTTGTATGCAGCCCCTATCTGAAGGGGCTGCATATTTAATTTAATTAATAGTTATAGAAACAGAAACATAGAAGACTGACGGCAGAAAAAGACCTCCTGGTCCATCTAGTCTGCCCTTATACTATTTCCTGTATTTTATCTTACAATGGACAGTATCCATTAAAGGAGGCTGGAAATTCAGTCACTGTGGATTTACCAACCACATCTGCTGGAAGTTTGTTCCAAGGATCTACTACTCTTTCAGTAAAATAATATTTTCTCACGTTGCTTTTTGATCTTTCCCCCAACTAACTTCAGATTGTGTCCCCTTGTTCTTGTGTTCACTTTCCTATTAAAAACACTTCCCTCCTGAACCTTATTTAACCCTTTAATATATTTAAATGTTTCGATCATGTCCCCCCTTTTCCTCCTGTCCTCCAGACTATACAGACTGAGTCCATGAAGTCTTTCCTGATACGTTTTATGCTTCAGACCTTCCACCATTCTTGTAGCCCGTCTTTAGACCCGTTCAATTTTGTCAATATCTTTTTGTAGGTGAGGTCTCCAGAACTGAACACAGTATTCCAAATGTGGTCTCACCAGCGCTCTATATAAGGGGATCACAATCTCCCTCTTCCTGCTTGTGATACCTCTAGCTATGCAGCCAAGCATCCTACTTGCTTTTCCTACCGCCCGACCACACTGCTCACCCATTTTGAGACTGTCAGAAATCACTACCCCCTAAATCCTTCTGTTCTGAAGTTTTTGCTATTTAATTTAAATAAAATAAAACTAATTCCTTAAAGGTGGCTGGAGATTCTGCCTTCGATTTCACGCCTTCTTCACCCCCACACATCCCGCTAATCGACTCTGTTTTGGGGCAAGGGGGCTGTAGAGCCTCACCTCTGGAGCAGGCCGGAATTGGCGTAGCCTGCCACCTTCTCTACGAAGAGGGCAATGGCTTTGTGGACATCCCCCAGGCCCAGATATCGGATGACCTCTTCCAGGAAGGAGAGCGAGAACGGGTGGTTATGCTTCCGGCAATTTTGCAGCCGCGTGGAGATCTGGCCTGGGGAAGGAAGAAGGCTGGCATAAGGATTTGGAAGGCCCCCTCCGTCCACACACAAGGAACGGACAACGGCACCAAGGCCCGTCTCTTGTCTATTACACCCAGCCAAATCCGACGTCATTTTGGCGACCATCGTGGGACGTTTTGCATGCCAGAAGGGTCCGTGGACGTTGACCCAGAAGGAGTCCAATCAATCCACCGCCATCGAAAAGGACCTGGCGCCAAGGTTCAACGGAAACGTCCTGGCACGTACCGTGCAGCCTCCAGAGAATGTAGAGAGGGGGAAAGCTGTCTGGATCCGAACTCAGCACATCCCAGAGCAATCGTACGTGGACGAAAGGGCCCTCCGGAGCCGACGCCTGGGATATTAAAAAAAAGGAAGCGGAAAGGATGAGTTTCTGAACCTTGGGAACTTTTTCCCAGTTTGAAATTTTTATTTTTTTTCTCCACCTTAAAAACATATACATATACAGTGTTCCCTCGATTTTCGCGGGTTCGAACTTCGCGGAACGTCTATACCAGTGTTTTTCAACCAGTGTGCCGTGAGACATGGTCAGGTGTGCCGCGAAGAAGGAAACTCAGGTTCCGGTCTCGCAACTTTTTGCTGAGAGAGAGAGTGAGAGAGAGAGAGAAAGAAAGAGAGTGAGAGAGAGAGAGAGAGAAAGAAAAGAGAGAAAGAGAGAGAAAGCAAGAGAGAGAGAGAAAGCAAGAGAGAAAGAGAGAGAAAAGGAGAGGAAGGGAGAGAGAGAGAGAGAAATGAGCAAAAAGGGGAGGAAAAAAGAGAAATGAGAAAATGATTGAGACAGAGAATGAGAGGAAAGAGAGAGAAACAAAAGAGAGAGAGAGAAGTGACTCTTGATTTAAAGCATATGATAAAAGCACCCAAAAGAATAAGAGAAAAAATCCAGCCCTCACCTGTTTTTGGAAATGGTTCAAGAGTGTGTACACATACACACATACACATACAAGGGTGGGGAGGAGACAGGGATGGAAAAAGAGAGGAGAGTGTCTTAGGATGTCATTTTGTGTCCTTTTGGTTGGTGGTGTGCCCCAGGATTTTGTAAATGTAAAAAATGTGCCGCGGCTCAAAAAAGGTCGAAAATCACTGGTCTATACCATGGTTTTTCAGAAATCTTAATTAAAAAATACTTTGTGGTTTTTTCCCCTTATACCATGGGTTTTCCCCGCCCGATGACGTCATATGTCATTGCCAAACTTTCGTCTGCCTTTAAAAAACATTTTTTAAAAATAAACTTTAATAAATAAACATGGTGAGTAATAATCTAAATGGTTGCTAAGGGAATGGGAAATTGTAATTTAGGGGGTTTAAAGTGTTAAGGGAAGGCTTGGGATACTGTTCATGGCCAAAAATGGTGTATTTACTTCCGCATCTCTACTTCGCGGAAATTCGACTTTTGCGGGTGGTCTCGGAACGCATCCCCCGCGAAAATCGAGGGAACACTGTATAACCACATATATATGCCTTCGATGAATAACAGAGTCTCTTATATCAAGATTAATAAAATATCCTAAATCACGTTTCAAGTCAGTAATTATTCGGTCCGTCTTAAAAAAAAAACTAAAAAAAGAAAAAAAACTTTCTCTAAAAAAGACTGAAATATGGTTCAAGTCGGTAATTTTAATCTAAAAAGCGTCCGACTATGCTATTTTTCTTTATCGAATGCTGCCTCCTTTTCTCTTTTTGCCAACCGGGTTCTCTCAAATCATATTTATTTATTCATTCATTCATTCATTTATTGGATTTGTATGCCGCCCCTCTCCGTAGACTCGAATATTAGACTCGAATATTTCCCATTCCTTTATCTCTTTTACATTGAATTTCCATTAAATATTTTGTCCATTTTTATTTTTAAAACCACTCATAAAGTTTCCCCCCCCAAATTTTATAAAACTCTGAATTGTCTTTAATTCTCATTGTAAACCTATTCATTTCTGCACAGTCCATAACCTTCCGACCTTAGGAACTTTTAAGCCAGTTGGACTTCAATTCCCAGAATTCCCCAGCCTGCCTCACAGGAAATACTCGGTGTTGACAATCCACCTGCCTTAAAAAGTTCCCAAGGTGGGAGAAACACTGATGGAAGGGTTTGAAATCCACCAGATTCTGGTTTAAGAATTTATCCTCAGGATGCTGGTTCTGTTTTGAGTAGAATGTGTGGCAAGGGACCCCCTTAAGGTCATCCAGTCCAACCCCTTGCCTCCTGCAAAAAAAGCCCTGCTCAAAGAGTTGGCTTGTTTTATTTATTTAATTAATTTATTTATTTATTGGATTTGTATGCCGCCCCTCTCCGCAGACTCGGGGCGGCTAACAACAGCAATAAAACAGCATATAATAATAATAATCCAATATTAAAACAGTTAGAAACCCTTATTATAAAAACCAAACATACCTACAGACATATCATGCATAAAATTGTAAAGGCCTAGGGGGAAAGAGAATCTCAATTCCCCCATGCCTGGCGGCAGAGGTGGGTTTAAGCAGCTTACGAAAGGCAAGGAGGGTGGGGGCAATTCTAATCTCTGGGGGGAGGTGGTTCCAGAGGGCCGGGGCCACCACAGAGAAGGCTCTTTCCCTGGGTTGACGGGACCCGGAGAAGACCCAGTCTGTGGGACCTAACTGGTCGCTGGGTTTTGTGCAGCAGAAGGCGGTCCCTGAGATAATCTGGTCCGGTGCCATGATTTTTTTCAAAAATCCCACCCCCTCCCGCCACCACCGAGAAGGACCTACATCCCAATTCTCTTTTCTTCTGGGATGTTCTTGAGAATTCCTCACCTCCCTCGCAGGGTCGTTGTGTGGAGGAAGGATGCTTTACCTGGGAGGCTGCCTGGATGTGTTTGGAAGCCAGGAGCAGCTGGGGCAGGCCGCTACCGAGGCCCAACCGCTGGAAATACCAGACCAGGTTCCAGTAGATGATGGGATGGTTGTCCACCAGATCGGGCTGAGATAAGACGACGGCTCCCTCGTTCTCCAGCAGGGTCTCCAGTTCCTTACGCAGGACTAGGGGGTTGAGGTAGGCGAAGGCTAGCTGTTCCAACTGGGCAGCAGGGGCCTGAGGCAGCTGGGAGAAAAAGGAGGGGGTTCTCATTCCCAGCCAATCCCCAGGAACATGGGACTTGTAGTCTCAGACTCTGGAAAGGAGGATCCGCTTACGTTGCATTTTAATTCTTAATTATTATTATTATTATTATTATTTTCATAATGCTCATTTAATTGACGCCGCTCGTGGGGCCAGGAACTCCCATTGCCGCAGATCAATAAAACACCGAAGTTCAAGGCATCCCGGTTGACAAGGGGCCACAATCTGAGGTCAGTTGGGGGAAAGATCAGAAGCAGCGTGAGAAAATATGATTTGACTGAAAGAGGAGTTGATGCTTGGAACAAACTTCCAGCAGACGTGGTTGGTAAATCCGCAGCAATTGAATTTAATTTGAGATAAACATAGATCCATCCTAAGATAAAATACGGGAAATAGTATAAGGGCAGACTAGATGGACCAGGAGGTCTTTTTTTCTGCCGTCAATCTTCTATGTTTCTATGGCGGAGGGTCATTTAGGACAGTGTTTCCCAACCTTGGCAACTTGAAGATATTTGGACTTCAACTCCCAGAATTCCCCAGCCAGTGAATGCTGGCTGGGGAATTCTGGGAAGTTGAAGTCCAGATATCTTCAAGTTGCCAAGGTTGGGGAACACTGGTTTAGGACATAGAAACATAGAACACTGACGGCAGAAAAAGACCTCCTGGTCCATCTAGTCTGCCCTTATACTATTTCCCGTATTTTATCTTAGGATGGATCTATGTTTATCCCAAATTAAATTCAATTACTGCGGATTTACCAACCACGTCTGCTGGAAGTTTGTTCCAAGCATCTACTCCTCTTTCAGTCAAATAATATTTTCTCATGCTGCTTCTGATCTTTCACCCAACTTGACCTCAGATTGTGCCCCCTTGTTCCTGTGTTCACTTTCCTATTAAAAACACTTCCCCTCCTAAACCTTATTTAACATTTAAATGTTTTGATCGTGTCCCCCCTTCCCTCCTGTCCTCCAGACTATACGGATTGAGTTCATTAAGTCTTTCCTGATCAGTTTTAGGCTTAAGACCTTCCACCATTTTTGTAGCCCGTCTTTGGACCCGTTCAATTTTGTCCATATCTTTTTGTAGGTGAGGTCTCCAGAACTGGACACAGTATTATTCCAAATGGGATCTCACCAGCGCTCTATACAGCGGGATCAGAGGACCTCCTGTGACTTCCTACAGGCTTCCCCATGGCTTTGGCTTGTGGGAAGCCGGCAGGGAAGTTTGCAAAGAGTCACATAACTGTAAGATGTCACAATGGGCTTTTAAGTAAAAAGTTTGGCTGCAGCTACCCTTCATTCGGCGCCGTCATAAGTTAAATGCGTTTCTACTTCTATCCTATTCTGCATCCCCTGCTTTTCTCATCTCCCCTTTGAAAATAACACCCACCCAGGCTACAAACTCGCTGCATGCGCTGGGGAAGAGAAAACCCCTGCCTGAGGACTAGAAACTTAATCCTCAAAAGAAAGGTCAAGTCAGGCGCCTACTTACTTACTTACTTACTTACTTACTTACTTACTTACTTACTTACTTATTTATTGGATTTATATGCCGCCCCTCTCTGTAGACTCGGGGCGGCTAACAACAATAATAAAAAACAGCATGTAAATCCAATACTAAAACAACTAAAAAACCCTTATTGTAAAACTAATCATACATACAAACAAACATACCATGCATAAATTGTAAAGGCCCGGGGTGAAAGGAATATCTCAATTCCCCCATGCCTGACGGCAGAGGTGGGTTTTAAGGAGCTTACGAAATGCGAGGAGGGTGGGGGCAATTCTAATCTCCGGGGGGAGTTGGTTCCAGAGGGCCGGGGCCACCACAGAGAAGGCTCTTCCCCTGGGCCCCGCCAAACGAAATTGTTTAGTTGACGGGACCTGGAGAAGGCCCACTCTACTTTTAAGAAACCATGCTGATTTACAACAAATTTGCTACCCTTCCTTTAGAAATGAGCCATCTGCCTTTGCCTATCCCAACTCTGTTGGTTCCGAGGGAGGAAGGACGTACAAGTTCATACCGGAGATTCGCTGAAACCGTTGCACAGGGAACCGTTTCTGGACTTCCGCCGCAGGTCCGGTTCTGCCTCGTCCAGCAGGAGACACTGGGACCGATCGCTGAGCACCGGGCCCTGTCCGCCTGGCAGGGGGGCTTCACCATCCCGGGGCCAATCCGAGGACACCGAACTCGTGTCCGAAACATCAACGTTGCTAAAAAGAGAATGAATCGCCTTTGAACAGGGTGCAGCTGACTCAAGCAAGCGAGCCAAGTTACAAGGAGGGTAAAACATAATTTCCCGCACGCATTATGTCTAACTTTTTAGCTTGGTCAATGTATTAACCAGTTTTCTAATTCATAATAATCATGATAATCATGATAATCATGATAATCATGATAATCATGATAATCATGATAATCATAATAATCATAATAATCATAATAATCATAATAATCATAATAATCATAATAATCATAATAATCATAATAATCATAATAATCATAATAATCATAATAATCATAATAATCGTAATAACAATGTGAAGCAAACTAAGGACCAGTACAGAAAAACTGTAACTCAATGCCATATGGACAGTTTTCCCCAAGAGCATTATTTTACATTTGGAAACATTGAACTGCAGTTTCCATTGCTTTGGTCACTTATCTAGTAAAGCTAAATCATTTGCCATGCTACAGACGCCTCCAGGAATATCAACCCTACTGCACACTTTAGAGTCATCGGCAAATAGGCAAACCTTCCCTACCAAACCTTCCTCTATGTCACTCACAAACATAATGGCACAGAACAGGGATTGGGCAGCTAATAATAATAATAATAATAATAATAATAATAATAATAATAACAACAACAACAACAACAACAACATTAGTATGCCGCCCCTCTCTGAAGACTTGAGGCATCTCACAACAACATAAACAGTGTACAAATCCAATTTTTAAAAATACAATTTAAAACCCTTATATTAAAATAATCACACAATCCAATCAAACCATACACCAACCTTGACAATTGGGGTGTGTGTTAATTTCCCCATGCCTGGCGGAAGAGATGAGTTTTTAATGACTTGCGAAAGGCGAGGAGGCTGGGGGCAGTCCTAATTTCTGTGGGGAGTTGGTTCCAGAGGGCCGGGGCTGCTACAGAGAAGGCTCTTCCCTTGGGTCCCACCAGACGACATTGTTTAGTCGACGGGACCCGGAGAAGATCCACTCTGTGGGACTAACTGGTCGCTGGGATTCGTGCGGCAGAAGGCGGTCTCGGAGGTATTCTGGTCCAATGCCATGTAGGGCTTTATAGGTCATAACCAAAACTTTGAATTGTGTCCGGAAATTGATTGGCAGCCAGTGCAAGCCGTGGAGTGTTGGTGAGACATGGGCATATCTGGGGAAGCCCATGATTGCTCTCGCGGCCGCATTCTGCACGATCTGGAGTTTCCGAACACTCTTCAAAGGTAGCCCCATGTAGAGAGCATTGCAGTAGTCGAGCCTCAAGATGATGAGGGCATGAGTGACTGTGAGCAGTGACTCCCGGTCCAGATAGGGCCACAACTGGTGCACCAGGCGAATCTGGGCAAATGTCCCCCTCGCCACAGCTGAAAGATGGTTCTCTAATGTGAGCTGTGGATCGAGGAGGACGCCCAAGTTGCGGATCCTCTCTGAGGGGGTCAATGATTCCCCCCCACTGGGTGATGGACGGACAGATGGAATTGTCCTTGGGAGGCAGAACCCACAACCACTCCGTCTTGTCCGGGTTGAGTTTGAGCCTGTTGACCCCAACAGCCTCCTGGCACATCACTTTGACTGCTTTACTGACTGGACATGGGGTCTTGGTCAAAGCATTAACCCGTTTTCTAATTCTTCGTACCTAATTCTTCATAACACAAGCCTGAATGGTTATACACACACATACACACAGGTACAAAACCTAACAACCCATCACATCTCTAAGCGAGATGATGAGATGGTCCATTGGCACGGGGGCAGTCACGAAACAGTCGGGATTAAGATCAGAATGCCAGCAGTTCAGAAAAGAAGGCATAATCGGTGCTCAGACCTGAGGGAAACCGTCTGGAAATCGTGGATCTCAATGCTGAGGAAGGGCACGAAGGAACGTCCACAAAAGGGGCAAGTGGTATTCAGGTTGGAGTCGTCTGAACTCCACCCGGCCATCACCTCTTCGTCGTAGACCAGCGCGTTGCAAGTCTGGCATCGTGAACAGCTGGAAAGCAACACCTGAAAGGACAGGGTAATCGTTCCGTGAGGGGAAAAGTACGAGGGGACGAGAAAAGGGGATGAGGAAACGATGAGGAGACGAGAAAAGGGGACGAGAAAAGGATGAGGAGACGAGAAAAGGGGACGAGAAAACGACGAGGGGACGAGAAAAGGATGAGGGGACGAGAAAAGGGGACGAGAGGATGAGAAAAGGACGAGGGGATGAGAAAAGGGGACGAGAAAAGGACGAGGGGACGAGAAAAGGACAAGGGGACGAGAAAAGGGGACGAGGGGACGAGAAAACGGGACGAGGGGACGAGAAAACGGGACGAGAAAAGGACAAGGGGACGAGAAAAGGGGACGAGGGGATGAGAAAAGGGGACGAGAAAACGACAAGGGGATGAGAAAAGGGGACGAGGGGACGAGAAAAGGGGACGAGAAAACAACAAGGGGACGAGAAAAGGGGACGAGGGGATGAGAAAAGGGGACGAGAAAACAACAAGGGGAAGAGAAAAGGGGATGAGAAAATGACAAGGGGACGAGAAAAGGGGACGGGGGGACGAGAAAAGGGGACAAGAAAAGGGGACGAGGGGACGAGAAAAGAGGACAAGGGGACGAGAAAAGGGGACGAGCGGACGAGAAAAGGGGATGAGAAAATGATGAGGGGACAAGAAAACGACGAGAGGACGAGAAAAGGGGACGAGAAAACGATAAGAGATCGAGAAAACGACGAGGGGACGAGAAAAGGATATGGACCATGGCAGATCGAGTGGGAAAGATACCTCAACCGCCGGAGGATCCGACAACCGATCGCTGGATTTCCGGAGGTTGAAACTACACACGGACGTATCTGAGAGATCGTATTCGCTACCCAGAGAAGCCGAACTCTGTGGGTAGGAAAGAGCGGGTTACGTCGAGAAAAAAGGATCACGACAAAGAATTGGAAAGATTCGTTAACCTGCACAGGAATACTGACCTCCGAGGCTGTGGATCTCGGACGCTCCGGGGGGTGCAGCAAGTGTCCCTCCAGCGGACTCTGGCGAGAGGGGTGTTCTCGGTGCTCAGATCCGCCGCGCCCGTGGGACACCTCCCCGCCAGAACCGTGCTTCAGGGACGGCCGCTTGATGGGGGACAGAAACTGCTGAAGTTTGGCGGTAAGACTGCGGCGCGGAGTGCTCCCCAGGCGACGGTTTTCAGCCGCCTGGCCTGATCCCAGAGTAGCTCCCTCTTGTTGTCCAGTCTCCACACTGCTCAGAGTTAACCTGTCGCTCTCGTCCGTCAAGAAACTGCTGATGTCCGAAAGACTGCTGCCCTCTGAGCTTCCGGGCCCGTCCCGTGCGCCGCGCAGCCAGGGAGGAAGCGTCGATAGCGTACTATCGCTTTCTGTTTTGGGGCTGCCCAACAATTTCCCTGCTGCAAGGAAGGTTTGAAAATTTGAAACCTGATTTTCTCACACCTCTTGTTTAACGAAATCCCCCTCCTCTTGAATTCAGACTCACCTGGGATTGCGCCCGGTGGCATGTCCTGCTTGGGAAAGTTCAGGCTGCCACTCTTTGCGAGTGAAGCGGGTTGTAGATTTTCTCGTAAGCTGCTCCCAGACCAGGTCGTCTGCCTCTGAAGACCAGTGCGGGGCTGATATTTGGGGGGTTTGGCCTCTCTGCTGTCTGCCAGGGGAAAAAAAAAACAGAAGAAGCCCACCTTCCCTTTAAGAGCTGCATCTCCACCCCATGTCCAGTCAACAAAGCAGTGGAAGTGATGTGCCGGTGCATGGAGGCTGTTGGGGCCTGGATGGGTGTCAACAAACTCAGACTCAACCCAGACAAGACAGAGTGGCTGTGGGTCTTGCCTCCCAAGGACAATTCCATCTGTCCCTCCATTACCCTGGGGGGGAATCACTAACCCCCTCAGAGAGGGTTCGCAACTTGGGCGTCTTCCTTGATCCACAGCTGACATTGGAACATCATCTTTCGGCTGTGGCGAGGAGGGCGTTTGCCCAGGTTCGCCGGGTGCACCAGTTGCGGCTCTATTTGGACAGGGAGTCACTGCTCACAGTCGCTCACGCCCTCATCATCTCAAGGTTCGATTACTGCAACGCTCTCTACATGGGGCTACCTCTGAAAAGTGTTCGGAAACTTCAGATCGTGCAGAACGCATCCGCGAGAGCCATCGTGGGGCTTCCAAGATTCGCCCACGTTTCTTCATCACTCCGTGGCTTGCATTGGCTGCCGATCAGTTTCCGGTCACAATTCAAAATGTTGGTCATGACCTTTAAAGCCCTACATGGCAATGGACCAGATTACCTCTGGAACCGCCTGCTACCGCACGAATCCCAGCGACCGATAAGGTCCCACAGAGTTGGCCTTCTCCGGGTCCCGGCGACTAAACAATGTCGTTTGGCGGGCCCCAGGGGAAGAGCCTTCTCTGTGGCGGTCCCGGCCCTCTGGAATCAACTCCCCCCGGAGATTAGAACTGCCCCCACCCTCCCTGTCTTTCGTAAACTACTCAAGACTCATTTATATCGCCAGGCATGGGGGAGTTGAGATAGCTCTTCCCCCTAGGCCATTACAAGTTATGCATGGTATGTTTGTGTGTATGTTTGGTTTTATAATAGGGTTTTTTAGTTGTTTTTATTATTGGATTGTACATGTTGTGTTTATTTTATTTATTTATTTATTTATTACTTAGATTTGTATGCCGCCCCTCTCCGAAGACTCGGGGCGGCTATTATTGTTGTTGTTAGCCGCCCCGAGTCTGCGGAGAGGGGCGGCATACAAATCCAATTAATAATAATAATAATAATAATAATAATAATAATAATAATTATTATTATTATTATTATTATTATTATTATTATTATTATTATTATCATGTTTATCTGTGCTGCTGTTAGTTACTGTAATTAGATAAGAGACAACACAGCCCTCGGCTGCATAATGGGTGGAAAAGGAATTTCTCAGGCTGTGAAAGAGATAGTGGAAAATTTATATTTTTAGACCTGCAATCATCTGGTAAACTAAGCTTACAATAAAGTAGAATTATCTACGTAGTAAATTGCCTTGGAAGATGCTGTAGAGGTGCTACCTCAGGGAATGCCGTATTTTCCAGAGAATAACACAGACCTTATTTTGGGGGGGGAGAAAAATAGGGAAAAGAATCTCCTTACCAGATATTTGTCTGGCTAGCATCCTTAGTCTGGTCAGTTTCAGCACCTTATTTTATCCCCTGGTTAGGGCTTTAAAAAAACTTATTTGGAGACAGTAACAATGAAAGAGCTTGCAAGCCAGTAAGAGCTGGGAACATCATTAGCACCTGGTTAGGGCTGGAAAGAAACTTACTCAGAGCAAGTTAGAGCAATGAAAAAAACCCTGCAAAGACTTAGGGCTTGGAAAACATTCTTTGCACAGAGTAACAATGAAAGGATCTGCAAGATAAGAGCTGGGAAGATACAATCCTCCCCAAAAACTAAGGTGCGTCTTATGCTCCGAAAAATACCGTAAATTGAGCCTTACCTGCTAGAGCGCTGAGACTTTGCGATTCGGCCTCCTGCTGCCGTTGACGCTGGCGCAGCGGCTGCCGGAACTGGGCGGCGCCTAGGACGACATTCCGAAGTTTGGCCCAGCGAAGACGGCCACCTTGGCTACTGGACGGCCACTTGCATTCCAAAATGGCCTAAGAGGATGGTGGGAAACCCGGGTTTAATTTGTAGCATCGCACCGGTGCAGAAAACTCGGGGAAATTAACAGGAGGATGGGGGGCCGGAAGTACCTTGTTGTAATAGCCGTAGGTAATGGTGTTGGGGACGATTCCCGCCCGTTTCATTTCCAGCATAACCTGGACGGAAAGTATCGGTTCCCCGTACTGGCCACAGAGTTGCATCAGGATACGGTAGCATACCTTCGAACGAGGAAGGGAGAAAACGGTGGGTGCCAATTTCCCCCTCTTTAAATTAAGCCCAGAGGGAATTCCTAACTAAGGCCCAGGCGTGACCTCATCTGGGGTGGCCACCTATGTTATCTGCACCCAGTGAAGGGCTGCAAAAAATTTTACTACCACACTGTGGCTTATTTTGTGGGTGTGGCTTGCCGGCCATGTGACCAGGTGGGAGTGGCTTAATGATCATGTGACAGGGGGTGGTTTAAAGGTCATGTGATTGGCTTAAAGGCAGCCAACTTCATGTGACTCATGTCCAGGGTTAGGGCTGCGGCAGCCGGAAACAGAGCTCGGTCGCTGCTTTTTGCTGGCAAAGCGCTACGGCCGCCCCAGGCACTCCCAACACTAGTGATGTTGAAGTGGCCACGCCCACCCTGGCCACGCCCACCCCAGCCCCCCTGAAGCCAAACACAACCGTCATGCGGCCCTCAATGGAGATTAAATGTTGGAAGTTGGAAAATTAAATTAGTTAAACAAATTAGTTAAACAATTCTATGACAAATACAGTGGCACCTCTACTTACGAACTCAATTCGTTCCGTGACCAGGTTCTTAAGTGGAAAAGTTTGTAAGAAGAAGCAATTTTTCCCATAGGAATCAAAGTAAAAGCAAATAAGGCATGCGATTGGGGAAACCACAGGGAGGGTGGAGGCCCTGTTTCCTCCCAGGAGATTCCTAGAGAGGCCCCACGGAAGCTTCTCCCTGCCTTTTCTGGCCCTGTTTTCTCCCAGGAGATTCCTAGAGACCCCACGGAGGCTTCTCCCCGCCTTTTCTGGCCCTGTTTCCTTCCAGGAGATTCCTAGAGAGGCCCCACAGAGGCTTCTCCCCGCCTTTTCCGGCCCTGTTTCCTTCCAGGAGATTCCTAGAGAGGCCCCCTGGAGGCTTCTCTCCGCCTTTTCCGGTTACAGTTTCGGAGGTTTGTAAGTGGAAAATGGTTCTTGCAAAGAGGCAAAAAAATCTTGAACACCCGGTTGTTATCTAGAAAAGTTCGTAAGTAGAGGTGTTCTTAGGTAGAGGTGCCACTGTAACCCAGATAAGCCCAAGGGTCCCCCTGGGGGATGGAGGGGTGGTTAAACTGGTTAACCTCTTGTGATCTTCCTCTCTCTCCACTGCAGGATTTTTTTTTCCTGAGGGGAGGCCGCCTGTCAAGCCAGTGTAGAAGTTGCTGATAAATCAACAGCTATCTGTAGAAGGCCTGATGTTTAGGGGTACTTGGGAGGGGTGGATTTTCATGAGGGGGCAGATGCAGAAGAAGGGGGTTCCTACCTCATCTGGTAGGACAACCTCTTTGGTCTCCATCTGTTTCAGGACTTCGTATGCGACATGCAGGGCCTGTACCTTCACAGTGGCCATTCGGACGTAGCCGGGCAGGGTGATAAACCAGAGCGCATAGCAGTGACCAAGCAGGCATTTAGCCCACATATCCGGCACGGAAGAATATTTCTGCGCGACTTTTTGGGCAACCTTAATTTCCTAAAAAAAAAGGTGTTTTAATGTCAGTGATTTTAAAAACAGTGATTGTCCTAGAATACAGCTCATCTGTTTGGAACCCATACCACATTTCGGACATTAACACCCCAAAATGTCCAAAGATACTTCACCAGAAGAGCCCTTCACTCCTCTACCCAAAACAGAATTCCCTATGAAACTAGACTTACAATCCTGGGTCTTGAAAGCTTAGAACTACGACGCCTTAAACATGATCTAAGTATTGCCCACAAGATCATATGCTGCAATGTCCTACCTGTCACCGAGTACTTCAGCTTCAACCACAACAACACAAGAGCACACAACAGATTCAAACTTGACTGTAAAAAATACGACTTTAGTAATCGAGTTGTTGAAGCGTGGAACTCATTACCGGACTCTGTAGTGTCATCCCCTAACCCCCAACACTTTACCCTTAAGACTATCCACGGTTGACCTCTCCAGATTCCTAAGAGGTCAGTAAGGGGCGTGCATAAGCGCACTAGAGTGCCTTCCGTCCCCTGTCCTATAGTCTCTCCTTTATCTCGTATTTCTTCTCTACTATATCCTCTATAACCTTCATTGTGTATTATTGTGTATTGGACAAAATAAATAAATAAAAAATAAATAAAAAACGGTGATAAAAATCGACGGTAATAAAAATTGATCTTGGCTGAAATAGCCAAGCAGATTTAAAGCAGAAATATTCTTATAAGGCATAATACTGAACCACAAAAATACAATGCGTGTGTATGTACATACATACATAAATATGTATGTATATATCTATATGAGCAGCATTATATAAAATCAACTGTCTTCAATGGGGTTTTAAGACTCTGACGACATTAGTAGCGGACTAACGAAAGCTTAGTTTATTTTAGTAGTCTTTAATAAATTTTAAACGTTCTAGAGTTTGCAATGGCTGTTGCGTCTTCATTTATAAATACACCTGGAACTCGCATTTTTAGGAAAATACCTGATGTACACACATACATATATGTGTGTGTGTATGTATATGTGTATATATATGTATGTATGTATATATCACATGTTTTTGCTGAATTTTTAAAATTATATATATATGTGTATGTTTAATATGACGTCTTAACAGCAGTGAGCATTGAATTTGTAAAGTATTGGAAAAATAAGGAAATTCCTACAGATGAAAATGTAATTTAAAAAAAAATAGAATGTGCAAAAATGGATTGTTGTTTCTCCTTCTCCTTTCTCCTCCTTCCTTTTTTCCTTCCCTTCTCTTCCTCCTTCTTCCTTCCCTTCTCTTCCTCCTCGTATTATTAATAATTTATTTATAATAATTTATTAGATTTGTATGCCGCCCCTCTCCAAGGACTCAGAGCGTCTCAATTATTATTATTGTTGTTGTTGTTGTTTTGTTGTTTTATTTTTTGTTGTTGTGTTGTTGTTGTTGTTAACCCAGACAATATACTGTTAATTAACCATTGTATAAATGTATAAATAAAGATGTTTTTTTTAAAAAAATAAATAGACCTCAGCTGGAACTGGAGGAGTTCAGCAGGGCTTGGACAGGAGACCACCAAGAAATCCCAAGACAGGAAATTGGATTGCCCAATTTAAGAGAGACCTGGCCATATTTACCTGCTGGGTCCGGCGAGGGGCGGGGCTGCTGGGGGCGCTGGTCCGGGCTTGGCACAGGGAGGGCATGAGTTGGTCCTGAGGCCGCTGAAAAAGCTTGGTTTGGAGCATGGGGAAGCCATCGTATCTTTAAAAAACAAAAAAACAACCATCATGGAGACCCCAAACTGAATGTGTCGTTCTGGGTAGCAGGAGCGATGAAACGAGATTCATTTTAAGCCTGACGGCATTTAAGAGTAATGAGGTTTTGCCTTCTTTTGACACTTCAATAATAAATAAAAGTTTTGATATTAATAAAAGTGTTTTGGAGTGAGCGGCATATAAATACAATAAATAAATAAAGGTAATAATAATAATAATAATAATAATAATAATAATAATAATAATAATAATAATAATAATAATAATAGGATTTACACAGGTATCCAACTGGAGTGTCGGGAAGAAGTCAAAAAAGCACCTCCAACTTTTCACTCAAAACATTCACAGAGATTCAATGGATCTTTGTTTTGGATGTATTCAGTGGCTGGGATTCTGAATGCAGGGAGTCCTCGACTTATGGCCACAATGGGAGGAGAAACTTGGTTTCCTGTCCTCGACTTAAAAAATGGAGCCCAAACCTGAGCAGGGGGTCGGACTAGAAGACCTCCAAGGTCCCTTCCAGCTAAACTAAACTACAGTAAACTAAAGTTAACTGAACTAAAGTAAACTAAAGCTAAACTATTCTACTCTATTATTTTCTTTTCTCTGTTCTATTTTTATCCTATTGTTCATTCCAATATCTAATTTAATCTATTTTCTATTCTATTTTCTTTTTTTCTCAATTTTTTAAAATTATTTTATATCGACAAACATACAAACAACATTAAACATTTATACTTATCTATTATGCATAATAATTAATATTTAACCATTCTGGTTTTTTTTACATTATATTTTCTTAATACTAATTCCTTCCTTCCTCTGTTCTATTTTCTATTCCATTCAATTCTCCATTCCATTCCACTTCCTGTTCTGTTCAATATCTATACCTATATATCTACTGCATCTTATAGGAGTGGTGGCTCTTCTGTCCCAAGGACCTCAACTCCCACACCTCCTCCTCCTCCTCTGATTCGGCTGCTGGAGAGCTTCGAATGGTCACTAAACAAACCGTTGGTCTACCTGTATCATCTCAGTTTGAAGGCCACTAGTTCCGGGACACTCACTTGTAACATGGCGGTAGCTCCAAGCCGTTGGGGCCGGTGGGTTCTTCGGGGGGCATGATAAAAACGGTGTGTTCACTGCCCTGGGTGTCGTCCAGTTCGATCAAAGGAGCTTCATCTGGTTTCTCTAAATCCACCTGCACCTGAAATCAAAGGAGGAGGAAGAGGAGGAGAAGAAGGAGGAGAAGGAGGAGAAGGAAGAGAAGGAAGAGAAGGAGAAGAAGGAGAAGGAGAAGGAGAAGAAGAAGAAGAGAAAGGAGAAGGAGAAGGAGAAGAAGAAGAAGAGAAAGGAGAAGGAGAAGGAGAAGAAGAAGAGAAAGAAGAGGAAGAAGAAGAAGAAGAGAAAGGAGAAGGAGAAGGAGAAGAAGAAGAAGAAGAAGAGAAAGGAGAAGGAGAAGGAGAAGAAGAAGAGAAAGAAGAGGAAGAAGAAGAAGAAGAAGAAGAGAAAGGAGAAGGAGATGAAGGAGATGAAGAAGATGAAGAAGAAGAAGAAGAAGAAGAAGAAGAAGAAGAAGAAGAAGAAGAAGAAGAAGAAGAAGAAGAAGGAGAAATTTAAGCAAACCGTTCCGTGAAAGAAACATCTCAAGATCTTCGTCTGCTCATGTTAAGATGGAGAGCTGGGCCTTGCAGAGGTAAGAAACTCAGTGCTTGGCGTTGGAAAAAAAATTCCCAAGCTAGCGGATTTATGGGAGGATCCTTCAAAGCAGGAAACGCTCAAAATTTAACTTCTACAGGCAGTCCTCGACTTACAAGTTTGTTTAAGCGGCTGTTCTGAGTTACGACGGCACTGAATAACAGTCGCACTTGCGACCAGGGCAGCAATTCCGCAGCCGCGTGATCAAAATTTGGACACTTGGCAAGTGATTCGTATTTGTGACGGTTACAGCTGTCCCCGGTGGGGGGGGGGAGTCACTAATCCTCTTTTTGTGACCTTCCAACGAGCCGAGCCAATAGGAAAGGCAGATTCACTGAACAACTTTGTTATTAATTTAACAGTGGCAACGATTTCCTGAACGACCCTAGCTATAAAGGCGATAAAACGCATTTTGAGAAATGTCTCACTTAGCGATGGAAATTTTGGGGCTCCATTGTTGAGAACTAGCTACCATTGCTTTTCCTTTCTTTTTAGTTGCAACCGATAGGTTCTTTACTAGCCCTTGCAACGGAGGCTCAAGTTTTTAAGGACAGGGTAAGAACAATTTTGTGGTTAAACGTCACCTCTCATCTCTTTTTT
This sequence comes from Erythrolamprus reginae, assembly GCF_031021105.1. Classification (NCBI taxonomy): domain Eukaryota; kingdom Metazoa; phylum Chordata; class Lepidosauria; order Squamata; family Dipsadidae; genus Erythrolamprus; species Erythrolamprus reginae. Next base: position 10,895,113 of record NC_091962.1, on the reverse strand, counting down.
CTCCGGGGTGCATCCAAGTTCAAACCTCGTCACGGCTAGATTCAGCTAGCCATTAAAAATAAAACCCAACGCGATTGTACCTTGTCGACGCAGGAATCGAAAAACTCCAGGCAAGCATGGCGGTCGCTGACGAAAGAGCATTCTTCGATGAACTGCGTGAAGAGCTGCGTGCGTAAAAGCTGCCCGTAGAATTTGTGGTAGGCCCGATCGCGGGACTTCAGGAAGCCTGTGAGGGTTGGAGCGAACGAGCGTTTTACATTCACGATGGTTCTCGCAATTGTTCTCGCCCCGAATTCACCCGGGAGCAACGGCAGCAGAGGAAAAAGAGCAGGGAGGGAGGAGGAAAACGAGTACAAAAAAACTTCTCGGACCGGATCAGAAAGCACAACTTCTCTCGACATCACTTACAACGTGGATTCCTAACTAAGAGGGCTTCCTCTCCCTTAACCTGGTTCCCTTCCTTGATTTCTTGAGTCACCGGTTTACCAAAGCCTTTTCCGCGAGGAACAAGCTTGGGTGGATTTCTTTGAGGGCCGGATCAGCCTAGTAGTTGTCCTCCGTGGGCCGGCCGGGGATAAGGGGGAAGGAAGTCTTCGGAGAGGGGCGGCACACAAATCTAATAAATTATCATTATCATTATCATTATCGTTATCGTTATCGTTACCGTTATCATTATCATTGAGACAGCGAAGGGTTGCCGTCACCAGCACCTACTGGTACGCTTCCCAGGGTCATCGTGGGCGTGTACGCCCCCACCATGAATTTGCACTTCTGCGCATGCACCCGAAGCAAAATCTCACACAATTTCGTTGATTTTCGGCAATATTTTTGCTTCTGCGCATACACAGAAGCGAAAAATTGGCGAAAATCGTCGAAATCACGTGGGATTTTACTTCGGGCGCATGCATGCACAGAAGCAAAATCTCACACAGCCACATGTCAGGGGTGTGGAGATACGCAAGCATCTCTATTTTTTCTAACAGATCGCCGGTTCCATCTGTATCAGGTGCAGCCCATCACTGGAAGGAGATAGGACAGGTTGCCTCCTGCAGCACTTTGTTGGCCAAAATGGAGAGCGGGTTGCACGGGGCGTTTTTGGCCTGGATTGGCTACTGTAGTATTTTGCTGGCCAAAACAGGACGTGTGACAGCTTCCTCTGTGCCCCATTTTGGCTGCCGGAGGCACCGTGGGCCTGTCCTTTGCTACTTCCAGGTTGGCCTCACGGGCTCCCTTTAAGCACCCTGCAGGCCAGATCCCCCTGCTCTAAGACATGTTTTATAAAGAAGGGTTTTTAAATTGTGTTTTTAAATATTGGATTTGTACATTGTTATTATTGTTGTGAGCTGCCCCGAGTTCTCGGAGAGGGGCAGCACCGGCATACAAATCTAATGTATTATTATCATTATCATTATTATTATTATTATTATTATTATTATTATTATTATTATTATTATTATGTCAGTACAACATAGCAAACGAGATCACTATGCTGGATTTCGTATTTCATCACCAGTCGGGCGCTTCCCAAGCACCTAGGACTACGTGATGTAGCGGCGAATTATGTTTGCCGATCCCAGTAAAGCGGCCTTTTGCAATTGACAGATGGAGATTTTGTCAATTCCGATGGTTTTCAAATGTCTGCTGAGATCCTTTGGCACTGCGCCCAGCGTGCCAAGGACCACTGGGACCACTTTCACTGGCTTATGCCAGAGTCGTTGCAGCTCGATTTTTAGATCTTCGTATTTCACTAATTTCTCTAGCTGCTTCTCCTCAATTCTGCTGTCTCCTGGGACTGCGATGTCGATGATCCATTATTATTATTATTATTATTATTATTATTATTATTATTATTATTATTATGTAAATCACCCCAAAATGACTTCAGCCCTACCCTGCAAGAAAAACAGACTGCTGGAATCTCGCGTTTTCTCCGAAGGAGCCTGGGTGATGGGCCGGAGGTAGCCACGATAGCCTTTGAGCAAACAAGCCATGAATCGTAGAAATGCCCCTCGGATGTCCAGTTCCAGCTGTTTCCGGCGTCCGTAGATGACGTCGTAGTCGGTCAGCAGAAATTCCAAAGATGCCTCCTCGACCGGGCGGTTGTACACTGCAGAGGAAGGACCAAAGTGATTGAGCACGTCGAAATTGGACATATTTACATTCTTGGATCCCAAGTTGGCCAATATCTCGCCCCTGTGACTTACTTTCATCCAGTTGTTGGTACTGGGAGTTTAAGGAGGCGAGCAGCACTTTACATGGCTTCCGTGGCAAAGCGCGCACCGACAACAGCTTCCGTTCTTCGCACCTGCGCACACAACAAAGCTGCCCCTACGATTAGTGCCTCCTGCTGGGGTCCCCGGGAATGCTAGTATCAACACCCACCCACCCGCTTTGCTCTCTTGCTCAGATATCAATCTCTTTTTGTAGGTGTCTCCAGAACTGAACACAGTATTATTCCAAATGTGGTCTCACCAGCACTCTATACAGCGGGATCACAATCTCCCTCTTCCTGCTTGTGATACCTCTAGCTATGCAGCCAAGCACTCTACTCCCTTTCCCTACTGGCTGACCGCACAGTTGAGACTGTCAGAAATCACTACCCCTAAATCCTTCTCTTCAGAAGTTGTTGCTAACACAGAACTGCTAATACAATACTCAGATGGAGGATTCTTTTTCCCCAAGTGCATTATTTTACATTTGGAAACATTCAACTGCAGTTTCCATTGCTTTGACCACTTGTCTAGTAAAGCTAAATCATTTGCCATATTACTTAACGATCATGGGTAAAAAAACGGTCGCAAAACAGGACGTGCCTCGCTGAGCCACCTAAAGGGGGCTGGCTGTTCACCCCTCCCGAGATTGCAGGATGCGGACACTCACTGGAAGATGGTGTTGGTGTCAAGGTCCACGCACATGACGTCGTGCGGGAGGTCGTAGAGGTCGAAGTAGCTGGAGTGGACCCCCACGATGAAGGGCACGGGGGCACACAGCACGTCGGCCAGGGTGAGCGGGCAAAGGGGGATGTACGGGCACTGCCAGCGCAGGGGGAAAATCATCTGCGGGAACAAACACAAGCGGCTTGTGTGTGTTGCGTTGGAAGCCCTATCTGGACGCCTACACAGCCATGTTTGAAACCTTTGAGTTCACCGAATATATATATATATTTAAAAGGCATCACTAAAACATAACAATAATGCGCATGTAAGTATGCCGCATTTTAAACCAGGGGTGTCCCAAGAAAGTTTTAAGACTGGTGGACTTCAATTCCCAGGATTCCTTAGGAAGCATGCTTTAAGATATTTGGACTTCAACTCCCAGAATCCCCCAGTCAACATGCTTCAAGATATTTGGACTTCCATTCCCAGAATCCCCCAGCCAGCATGTTCTAGTAGGAGTGGACTTCAACTCCCAGAATCCCCAGCCAACATGTTTTAAGATGGGTGGGCTTCCATTCCCAGAATCCCCCAGTCAATGTGCTTTAAGATGGGTGGGCTTCCCTTCCCAAAATCCCCCAGTCAAGGTGCTTTAAGATGGGTGGGCTTCCATTCCCAGAATCCCCCAGCGAGCATGCTTTACGTTGGGTGGACTTCAACTCCCAGAATCCCCCAGCCAGCATCCTTTAAGAGGGGTGGACTTCAACACCAAGGATACCTCAGCCAACATGATCAATTTTGCAATTTGGGGAGACTCATCTCATAGCCAAGGGACCCCCAAATTTCCCCCTGCATTCTTGAGGTTCCCAACCCGTCTTCTCCATCCCCAGCCTTCTGGCTTCAGGCCAACAGACACTAACCGAGACCAAAGCTTCTCCGATGCTGGTCAAGACGTCCGGCTGCAGCGAGTGGATGAGTAGTTTCTGTTCGGTCAAAACAGCCACCATCAGGGCCACGGCGTGTTCGGGCCCCAGGGTCTGCAGGAGGGTGAGGAAGCTGGCCCCACTGCGAAGGGAAGGGGGAAAATTTGAATTTTCCCGCCGGCAGAATTTGGAACGCGATTCCGGGTCGCCCCGTCTTGTCCTTACCTGAGAGGCAACGGGGACGATACAGGTTGGCACAGGAGCAGGTTGTCGTAGGGCGACATCTAAGGAGCGGGGGGGCGGAAGAGGGAGGGAGGATTTAAGATGGAGGAAATGATTGGCGACGCGACATCTCGCGCAAACCCGCGACTGCAAAATCCGTTTCTTCCTGCACGCCTTCCAATCTTCTTCCAATTGCCGATGAGGTGCAAAAAGCAGTTTCTTCGCAGCAAACCATTTTTACAGAAATAAACCCTGGAGGACTCCAGAAAATGGGGATTACCGCATCGCCGGCGGTCAATTGCGTAAGGCCTTGGAATATTATTAAATTAAATTAAAAACATTTGCTGAAAGGTTAAGAATAGAATGCCAGATCCAGTCTAAACCTACTGAACAAGGAACCAAAATAATATTATCGGCATTGACAAAAAATCACCGGTCAATTGCTTTATTCAGAATAGCTGACCTCCTGCAAGGGAGACCTTGGAATATTATTAAATTAAAAACATTTGCTGAAAGGTTAAGAATAGAATACAAGGTCCAGTCTAAACCAACTGAGCAAGGAACCAGAATAATATTATTGGCATTGACAAAAAACACCGGTCAGTTGCTTTATTCAAAATAGCTGACCTCCTGCAAGGGAGACCTTGGAATATTATTAAATTAAAAACATTTGCTGAAAGGTTAAGAATAGAATACAAGGTCCAGTCTAAACCAACTGAGCAAGGAACCAGAATAATATTATTGGCATTGACAAAAAACACCGGTCAGTTGCTTTATTCAAAATAGCTGACCTCCTGCAAGGGAGACCTTGGAATATTATTAAATTAAAAACATTTGCTGAAAGGTTAAGAATAGAATACAAGGTCCAGTCTAAACCAACTGAGCAAGGAACCAGAATAATATTATTGGCATTGACAAAAAACACCGGTCAGTTGCTTTATTCAGAATAGCTGACCTCCTGCAAGGGAGACCTTGGAATATTATTAAATTAAAAACATTTGCTGGAAGGTTAAGAATAGAATACAAGGTCCAGTCTAAACCAACTGAGCAAGGAACCAGAATAATATTACAGTATTGGCATTGACAAAAAAACACCAGTCAATTGCTTTATTCGGAATAGCTGACCTCCTGCAAGGGAGGCCTTTGAATATTATTAAATTAAAAACATTTGCTGAAAGGTTACGAATAGAATGCAAGATCCCTCTAAACCGACTGAGCAAAGAACCAGAATAATATTACTGGCATTGACAAAATACACCGGTCAATTGCAAAATGGCAGCTCAGCTGGGAACAGCTGACATCCTGCGCTGAAAACGTTTGTGTTATTATTTATTTATTGTATGCCACCCCGAGTCTTCAGAGAGGGGCGGCATACAAATCTCATAAATAATAATAATAATAATAATTATTATTATTATTATTATTATTATTATTATTATTATTTAATGCCATTAAATAAAAATGTTAGATAAAGGAAGAGATTGGAGAGGTGGCTTAAAGTACCACGTCCAGGCTAAAAACGTCTGGTTTGACCGTACAATCATCGGCAATAATCATTTGGACTCCACAAATGGTCCAGCAAAACAACAACAACAACCCCCAAGCCAATTTCTTTCTCCTTTTCCCCAAATTCAACTCCCCGTATGCCACTTAACGGACCGGGGTCCCGGGCTTCCACTCACCTGAACCAAGATCCGAGGCCTTTGCGGGGACGGGAAGGGGACGTTGCGCATGAAGTGGGAAATATGCCTAAGATGATAACAGAAAGGGAAGGAAAACAAGGACTCAAAATATACAAGCCTGTTTTGCAATCCCAGCTTGCACTTGTGAATGGATGTGATCGATGCAACACGGCGGGTGAGTGGCGGGTGTCCCGGGGATGTTTGGGCCACTGCGTGGAGCTGACAAGGGGGAGAGGTCTATCCCCCCAAAAATGTCGGTTTCTGCTGAATGGATTTGGGATGGAGCCTCCACAGCTAGGAGCAGCTTACCGGAGAATTATAATTATAATTATTATTAATTTTTAGATTTGTATGCCGCTCCTCTCCGTAGACTCGGGGCGGCTCACAATACAATAAAAACAATTCCTGACAAATCTAATAATTTACAATTTAAAATTTAAAATAGTTTAAAAAAACCCATTTTTAGACAGACATACCTACAAACATACCATACATAAATTATATAGGCCCGGGGGAGATGTCTCAGTTCCCCCATGCCTGACGACAAAGGTGGGTTTTAAGGAGTTTGCGAAAGGTAAGGAGGGTAGGGGCAATTCTAATTTCTGGGGGGAGCTGGTTCCAGAGAGTCGGGGCCGCCACAGAGAAGGCTCTTCCCCTGGGGCCCGCCAACCGACATTGTTTAGTTGACAGGACCTGGAGAAGGCCCACTCTGTGGGACCTAATCGGTCGCTGGGATTCCAGCAGCCGCAGCGCAAACGGGAAAAGCAAGGCCGGTTCTTTCCTCCCCCCCCCCCCCCCCGGTTTACTCAGGACCTTTCTCTGGCCTGCCCCCTTCCCCACTTACGCCTCGATGGGCAAGACGTGAGGTCCGGAGATGCTGTAACGGTAGATGAAGGTGAGGAATTTGCGAAAGACGTCGAAGAACGGCCAGTGGGACAAGACGCAGATGCTTTTCCGCGTCTGGATGGACTTGTTGGTGATGGGGCGGCGGTCCACCACGGTCAGGAGGTTGAGGCACAAGGACTGCCGGTCGGTGAGGCGTTCACGGGGGAAGGACTCGTAAAACTGCATGGCGGCCCCGTAAACCTGGAGTAAGAGAAGGGTCTTCGGGTTACTCCGGACGGCGGCTCGTCTCAAATGAATGACAGGAAGAGATAGGCTGGTCTTCCATTTTAAAAAATCCCCAAAAATATTCAGAGACAGAGGTCCCTCTACTTACGAACTTAATTCGTTCCGTGACCAAGTTCTTAAGTAGAAAGGTTTGTAAGAAGAAGCAATTTTTCCCATAGGAATCAATGTAAAAGCAAATAAGGCGTGCGATTGGGGAAACCACAGGGAGGGTGGAGGCCCTGTTTCCTCCCAGGAGATTCCTACAGAGGCCCCACGGAGGCTTCTCCCTGCCTTTTCCGGCCTTGTTTCCTCCCAGGAGATTCCTAGGGAGGCCCCACAGAGGTTTCTCCCCGCCTTTTCCGTCCCTGTTTCCTCCCAGGAGATTCCGAGAGAGGCCCCACGGAGGCTTCTCTCTGCATTTTCCAGCACCTAAGAAACTCGGGTTTTGCAAAACTCCGCCGCCCTCCGGAAAGGAGGAGGAGCTTCTTCTAAAGACGAGAAGCCCAGCTTGCGGGCAGCTAAGTTGATTTCTGGGGGGGGGGGGTTTGGGGGGGTGTGTGTTTCTTCTACGCCCACATTACCTTGTCCCCCGAAGCGCCGGTCAACACGAAGGTAGAGAAAACAGGGAGTTGGTACTTGGTGTCCTCAGGCCAGCTCTCAATGGTGGCTCCCATCGGAAGGCAGAAGACAGGCACCGATTCGGGGAGCGGGAAAACCTCGTTGTCTTCCTCCGGGAAGCGGCTGAGGAGACCTGGAGAGGGATTGAGGGAAGCCATCTTGGCTTAAAACACGCAAGTTTACAAGATGGAGGTGTTCAGACTTTAGCGGCTTTTTTTTCCTTTAAAGATGGTGATTTTAAAGCTAATGGATGGACTTCAACTCCCAGAATTCCCCAGCCAGCAGGCTCTAAGATGGCTGGACTTCAAATCACAGAATTCCTAGCCAGCAGGTTTTAAGATGGATGGACTTCAACTCCCAGAATTCCTTGTCCAGAATGCTTTAAGGTGGATGGACTTCAACTCCCAGAATTCCTTGTCCAGAATGCTTTAAGGTGGATGGACTTCAACTCCCAGAATTCCTCAGCCAGCGTGCTGAGCAAATACCATGGTTCTTGTTATTTATGTTTATTTTGAAGCTTAATAGTCATTTCCTGCCTCTTAAACCAACAGGATATATTCCATCATTGATAAGAAAGTAGTAATTTCTGGAAAGTTATAAACCGCGTGGGACTTTATTCAATCTTTATTCCGAAGCCATTTGGGTGCTTCTTATTTCTCTCAAATAATTAAAGGAAGGGGAAAAAATCATGAAAGAATGAAAGCAGTGAAAGCCTAATTTTTCCTCTTCACCTCTCCTTGCTCTCTGTGCTTTGGGGGATTGACTACTGCAACCCCAAGCTTTGATGGGCCTGCCCTTGGAGACTGTGCCTAGCAAATAAACCGCCCCAAACCAAGAAACCCTTACCTGCTTCGTAGACGAGGGTGTTTCCTTTAGCGAGCGCCTTCTTGTAGCAGATGTGAAGGGCTGGACCCCACTTTGAGGGGGAGAAGAGAGTAAAAAGGGGGAGTGAGTCCCAAAAGAGAAAGGTGAGACATGACAAATCAGTCCATCTGCCTTGTCCGGGAATGGACTCTCGCTGCTCCATAAAACAAATCATGGAGTTGCCCCCCTCCGCCCGTCTTGAGGGGTCAAGAGTTTCCAACACTGGGGGAACCCCTTCAGACAACCCCTTTTGGCTCCCGCGATGTAGTGGGCCATGCGCCGAGTGACCCTCGGGAACGGCCCCCTGAATACACCTGTACAAATACAGTGGTACCTCTACTTAACGAACTTTTCTAGATAAGAATCAGGTGCTCAAGATTTTTGGCCTCTTCTCAAGAACCATTTTCCACTTACAAACCCGAGCCTCAGAAACTATAACCAGAAAAGGCAGGGAGAAGGCTCCATGGGGCCTCTCTGGGAATCCCCTGAGAGGAAACAGGGCCAGAAAAGGCGGGGAGAAGCCTCTGTAGGGCCTCTCTAGGAATCCCCTGAAAGGAAACAGAGCCAGAAAAGACGGGGAGAAGCCTCTGTAGGGCCTCTCTAGGAATCCCCTGAAGAAACAGGGCCGGAAAAGGCAGGGAGAAGCCTCCATGGGGCCTCTCTCGGAATCCCCTGGGAGGAAACAGGGCTGGAAAAGGCGGGGAGAAGCCTCCGTGGGGCCTCTCTAGGAATCCCCTGGAAGGAAACAGGGCCGGAAGAGGTGGGGAGAAGCCTCCGTGTGGCCTCTCTAGGAATCTCTTGGGAGGAAACAGGGCCTGAAAAGGCGGGCAGAAGCCTCCGTGGGGCCTCTCTAGGAATCTCACACATTATTTGCTTTTACATTGATTCCTATGGGGAAAATTGCTTCTTCTTACAAACTTTTCTACTTAAGAACCTGGTCACGGAACGAATTAAGTTCGTAAGTAGAGGTGCCACCGTGATATGTTTCTCACCCGCCCTCAAACTCACCATCCCTGCGTTGAGGTTCCGGTCCACCCGGCAGAAAGTGTGGGGCGTGCTCTCCCCTTTGCTGGGCATGATAAGGCAGATGTCCGTGATCCCTAAGGCGATGTACGCCTGCCCCTCGCTGGCCCGTCGGTACGTCAGGAAGGTGTGCTGGTGTCCGGGCGCTCCCGAGGCCAGGTTCGCCGAGTGGCTGTAGGGCGTCGTGTCGATGATTTTGTAGCCCGCTTTGGGCTGGTCCTTTCCCCCATAGTGGACCCTAAAAAAACAAAAAGGAAAGAGATATGGGATAGGGCAGTGATGGCGAACCTTATTTTCCGCTCTCGCCAGGCTTCTGAGCCTTTCTAGGAACCCAAAATGGCCTGCCCTACCACTACCTTAGTTCCTCCGGAGGCCTGTTTCCCAACTTGAAGGATTTCTGGCATCTGGAGGGCCTTGGGGAAGGAGAAGGCCGTTTTCGACCTCCCCAGGCTCCTAGAATAAGCTCGGAAGGGAGAGCCACAAATGGCTCTATGAATGGGAATGAATGATTTTTTTAAAATGTTATTAGATTTTTAAAAGTTTTTTAGCGATATTAATTGGATTTTTGGTTATGCACATTGGTATATTGCTTGATATATTGTGAGCCGCCTCAAGTCCTTGGAGAGGAATGGCATACAAATCCAATAAATAAATAAAATAAATAATAATAATAATAATGATAATAATAATGATAATAATGATAATGGTAATAATAATAATAATAATAGCCTTAGGAAGCTTGGGAAGCGCTCGACTGATGATGAAATACGAAAACCAGCTTAGTGATCTCGTTTGCTGTGTTGTATAATAATAATAATAATAATAATAATAATAATAATAATAATAATAGAAACATAGAAACATAGAAGACTGACGGCAGAAAAAGACCTCATGGTCCATCTAGTCTGCCCTTATACTATTTCCTGTATTTTATCTTAGGGGGCATCTATTTATCCCAGGCATGTTTCAATTCAGCGACTGTGGATTGACCAACCACGTCTGCTGGAAGTTTGTTCCAAGGATCTACTACTCTTTCAGTAAAATAATATTTTCTCATGTTGCTTTTGATCTTTCCCCCAACTAACTTCAGATAATAATAATAATAATAATAAGACTCGGGGCGGCTCACAACAGCAATAAAACAGTACAGTACAAATCTAATGGTTAAAACTATAACTAAAAACCCACCATTTTAAAAAACAATCAATACTATACAATCACAACAACCACACATAACTCTTAATGGTCAGAGAAGGGGAGATATTAATTGTCCCATGCCTGGCAACATAGATAGGCGTTCAGGGTCTTGTGGAAGGCGAGGAGGGTGGGGGCAGTTCGAATCTCCGGGGGAAGCTGATTCCAGAGGGCCGGGGCCGCCACAGAGAAGGCTCTTCCCCATGGCCCCGCCAGACATTGTTTAGTTGACGGGACGCGGAGAAGGCCAACTCTGTGGGACCTAATCGGCCACTGGGATTAAATAATAAATGTATATAAATTAATAAAAAATATGTTTTTAAAAAATAGGGATAGCTGTTTCTTGCGCCCAAAACCTTCTCGCGACCTACCCCAATTCCAAAATGGGGGGCTTGTCCCGCCCCCGCCGGTAGCAGATGAACATCTGGGGGTTGTTGAGCAGGCTGGTGTTGAGTTCCACGGGTTGCCCCGAGGTGGTCCGGTCGATGCAGGTGAAGCCGTGGGGCACCTCTTCGCCTTGCGAGCGGACGATAACCGCCACGTCGACGATGGGCTCGCTCGGGCGGGCCGGACGGGACGCTTGGGTCTCATCCTCCAGCGGTTTGGACGTGTCCACCAAGCCGGCCACCACGAAGTAGTCCACCAGCTGGGGGGCCCATTCTTCCGCCATGACGGTGGGCGTGGGGCTCACGGCATCTGCGGGAAAGGGAAGAAAACGAGAGGGTGATGCCAGGAACTGGAGCGCAGCCACCATAGGCCTGTCTGAGTGTCCGGGCAACGGCGGAAGGCCCTTGCGGAATGTTGGGAGGTCCAGTTGCCATGGGGGACCGGCGAGACCCTTCTCACTTCCTGCCCGCCTTTTCTCCTTCGATCCGGTTGGATTTCGGAGGCCGGCAGCAGGGAAAACATGGCGGTACGTTTCCAATCGTAAACATAATTCAAAATGAGTTGGGAAAGAAGTTTAAAGAGCATTCGGCTTTTTAGAAAAGAAAAGGAAAACAGCAGAGGAAAAAAAGAGGTTTGGAGAAAAAGGGGAGAGAAGTCAGTTTTAGCAGATTAGCAGAGTCGAAAGGGGCCTCTTAGGTCATCTAGTCCAGCCCCTTCCCTTGCCCCCCTACCCAAGCAGACACCTTAAAAAGAATTTTAAAAGAAGTTTGTAGCATTTTGTGTTTTTTTTTTTTTAATTAAGAGGGAGGAAAAACAGAAAAGAGCAGGGAAAAAGTTTAGAGCAGCTTTTTGGTGGAAGAGAAGTGGGGAAAAAATTATAAAGAGCACGAAAAAAAGTGGGGGGAAATTATAAATAATAATAATAATTTATTAGATTTGTATGCCACCCCTCTCTGAGGACTCGGAGCGGCTCCCAACAAGTAAAAAACATCATATACAAATCCAATATTAAAACAGTTTTTAAAAACCCTTATTTTTAAAAAAAAACAGTCATACAACCCGGACACACCATACCATTATTATTATTATTATTATTATTAATAATAATAATAATAATAATAATAATAATAATAATAACAATAATTTATTAGATTTGTATGCTGCCCCTCTCCCAAGACTCGGGGCGGCTCACAACAGTAATAAAAACAGTATAACAATGGAACAATGGAATAAAGTCAAGACAGCTAAGGATATATCAATTCCTCCATGCCTGGCGACATAGATGGGCAATACTGTAGATAAATAGATAAAGTACATTCTTTTAAACAATTTTAAAAAGGAGGAAATCGTTTTATTTATTTTGTTTGTTTGTTTGTTTGTTGATTGATTGATTGATTGGATTTGTAGGTCGCCCCTCTCCTTAGACTAGGGGCGGCTAACAACAGTAGTAAAAACAGCATATAAATCCAATACTAAAACAACTAAAAAACCGTTACTGTAAAACCAAACATACATACAAACAAACATACCATGCATAAATTGTAAAGGCCTAGGGGGAAAGAATATCTCAGTTCCCCCATGCCTGGCGGCAGAGGTGGGTTTTAAGGAGCTTACGAAAGGCGAGGAGGGTGGGGGCAATTCTAATCTCCGGGGGGGGGGAGTTGGTTCCAGAGGGCGGGGGCCGCCACAGAGAAGGCTTTTCCCCTGGGCCCTGCCAAACGACATTGTTTTGTTGACGGGACCCGGAGAAGACCCACTCTGTGGGACCTAACCGGTCGCTGGGATTCGTGGGGTTTTCTATCTAAACACCTGGAGAAAGTTTAAAGAGTATTATTTTTTTTTAAAAAGGAGAGGAAAGAATAATAATAAAAAGAGAGCCCCTCCCCATTCTCTCTTTGAATAAGTTTGCAAGCTTTTGATGGGCACTGCCCCTCCGCACCGAACGGAACCCGGTGCCCATCACTCCCAACAGCCGGCCTCAAGAACCATGGGATCTGGAGTCCACATATACCCACCACTGCAGTTTCCTCCACCGGACCAAGGTCTCTTCTATGCCAACCGACCGGCGATGGGTGCCTCCTGTGCCCGACTGCCCACCACCACGAGCCACCGGCGGCCCTGGACGAGCGGAGGGGACCCCCAAATACCTCTAGAACCTTCCGTCCCAAACCGGTGGGTCTTTGTTGCGGAAAAGAGAAGCGTTGCGAGGCGGGGCGGCAACAGCACAGGGTTGCGTCGGTGTGGGTTTTATTTTTTTGCAGCGAACGCAAAAACCCAGGGGAAGGCGAGCGCGAAAGAGGAAACGCCTGTTTCTCATTTCTTGACTTCGCTAAAAAAAAAAAAAACCCACCCTGAAATAAAAAGCAAATTTCCCTGCCCGAGATTAATTTAGAGCAGAAGTCACGTTCTCCAACTGGCCTTTTTTTTTTTGGTTCCAGGCAGCCAAAGGGACAGCGCGGCATGAACTCTGTGTATGTTCAGAGGCATGGAAAACAGAGGCAAATTGTTTATGTTCGTGTTTATTAGATTTGTATGCCGCCCCTCTCCGCAGACTCGGGGCGGCTCACAACACAATAAAAACAATTTATAACAAATCTAATACTTTACAATTTAAGATATTTTAAAAACCCCATTATTAAGCAGACATACGTACAAGCATACCATACATAAATTGTATAGGCCCGGGGGAGATGTCTCAGTTCCCCCACGCCTGACGACAAAGGTGGGTTTTAAGGAGTTTACGAAAGGCAAGGAGGGTAGGGGCAGTTCTAATCTCCGGGGGGAGCTGGTTCCAGAGAGTCGGGGCCGCCACAGAGAAGGCTCTTCCCCTCGGGCCCGCCAACCGACATTGTTTTGTTGACGGGACCCGGAGAAGGCCCACTCTGTGGGATTCGTGCGGCAGAAGGCGGTCTCGGAGATATTCTGGTCCAATGCCATGAAGGGCTTTTATAGGTCATAACCAACACTTTAAATTGTGACCGGAAATTGATCGGCAACCAATGCAGACTGCAGAGTGTTGGAGTAACATGGGCATATTTAGGGAAGCCCATGACTGCTCTCGCAGCTGCATTCTGCACGATCTGAAGTTTCCGAACACTTTTCAAAGGTAGCCCCATGTAGAGAGCGTTGCAGTAGTCGAGCCTCGAGGTGATGAGGGCGTGAGTGACTGTGAGCAGTGAGTCCCGGTCCAAATAGGGCCGCAACTGGTGCACCAGGCGAACCTGGGCAAATTCCCACACACACACGCTAGGGTGAAAGCAAAGAGTTGGAGCAACAGGAAGAGAAGGAGGGGAAAAAATGAACGAAGCAAGGGTGATACAAGGGGGTCATTTAAGGAGACGGGGAGAATTAACATTCTCGGTTGGTTGAAAATTTGGCGAACGGGCATTTTTCTCCTGGAAGCGCTGCTACTTTTCTGCTTGCGGGGAGTTGCTTCTTTCCAATGTGGACCCTCCTTCCCTGAATTAAGAGGGTCTCCCTGTTGTGGTTCGCTCTGGCCCAGCTCCTGCCCCAAGGACTGTGGATGTGGGGGAGACATCCACATGCTGCAGGCCTGTTTTGCCCGCGGTGGAATCTGCTGATGAAGGCTCCTCTGACCAAGAAGACATGAGTGACAGGGAGGAGGAGAGTGTGGCAGACAGCTCAGAAGGAGATCAATTCTCTAGCTCCTCCTTGGATTCAGAACAAGAGTTAATGATACAGCCACGCATGCGGAGAGCGATGCATAGGCAACAACAACTGAGAGATTATTATCAAAGGAAATGAGGCCACCTGTGGTTGAGTGGGGATGTGGTCATTAGTGAGGCTGCTGTAAAGAGCAGCCTGTGGGTTTGGCCATTGTGGAGGATTATCTGATTGTTGTGTTTTGTGACTGCTTTACTGACTTTGACCTTTTGTGTGCTGATTTTTCCCCGCTTTGAAACTAAACCAGAGCAAAGTGTGTTTCACCTTGTGAAAGAAGAAGGACTGTGAATTGCCTCACAGCTGCAAGCTAAGTATCACAGAACTGATAAAGGACTTGTACCAATTACCAGTTTGTTTGGAGACCAGTGCTCTTTGCTATACCAAAAGAGGGCTTGGGTTAAGTGAATTTTCATTATAAAGAACATTGTTTTGAATTTTCAAACGTCTGTGTGTGTTTGAAATTTGTACCTGGGAATTTTTGGGAGGAGTCTACCAGAGAGCCCAACAGAACAAAAAATTGATAAAATTGAATGGGTCCAAAGACGGGCTACAAGAATGGTGGAAGGTCTTAAGCCTAAATATCAGAAAAAACTTCATGGACTCAATCTGTATAGTCTGGAGGCCAGAAGGGAAAGGGGGGACATGATCGAAACATTTAAATATGTTAAAGGGTTAAATAAGGTCCAGGAGGGAAGTGTTTTTAATAGGGAAGTGAACACAAGAACAAGGGGGCACAATCCGAGGTCAGTTGGGGGAAAGATCAGAAGCCACGTGAGAAAATATTATTTGACTGAAAGAGTAGTAGAGGCTTGGAACAAACTTCCAGCAGAGGTGGTTGGTCAATCCACAGTCGCTGAATTGAAACATGCCTGGGATAAACATAGATCCATCCTAAGATAAAATACAGGAAATAGCATAAGGACAGACTGGATGGACCAGGAGGTGGGAAATTTTTGTGAAACTATAAAAGAGATTTATAAAGGAAATGAAGCATATATAAGAGTGAATGGACAAAGAACGCAGAGTATTAAAATATTAAACGGCACCAAGCAGGGATGCCCTTTGTCTCCAAAATTATTCGTAATAGCAATAGAGATCTTAGCTAATAAGATAAGACAAGATAACACTTGGGCAGGATATAGAATAGGGGAATTAGAAATGAAAATAAATTTATTTGCAGATGATGCAATTATATTGACCCAGACCCCGATGGAGATGATTAAAGGTATAATAAATATTTTACAAGAGTTTAAGCAGGAATCGGGACTGTCGGTTAATATGGAAAAATCAGAGATTATGTGTTTAAATATAGATCCGAGAGAACAGATAGAAATTAGGAAAGAATCAGGGTTGAAATTAGGACTTAAAAAAATAAAATATTTGGGAATTTGGTTATTGAAAAACCCAGTGAAAATTGAAGAGATTAATTATAGATTAATATGGAGGAAAATGTTGAAACAGATGAGGAGCTGGAAAGATAAAAAGCTAAGGAGACTCTCTAAAATAAGAGCTTTAAAAATGATGATAGCTCCCAAGATGATGTACCTATTTCAGGTGCTGTCGGGGGGGGCTATCGGTATGTAAGGTTAAAGAGTGGGACAAAAAACTAAATTATTGGATTGCAGAAGACAAGAGACCAAGAATAAGAAAAAAGTGGTTAATTGCGAATGAAAAAGAGGGGGGATGGGGAGTTCCATGTTTGGAGCTGTATAGGGAAGCTTTTCAAATGGAAAGGTTAATGGAGTTGCAATTAGGTGAAAATAAATGGGCGAAATTGGAAAAACAGATAAACGGGATGAACAATAGAGAATTAATTTTTAGGAAGTGGAATAGGAGTGATATAGGTAAATTAATAGGCCCAATGAAAGGGACTATGGAAATTTGGAAAAAATGGCAAGGGAAAATAGGATTATATAAATCTAAACTGTCATCGCTTTATGTAATAAATAGAGAAAACGAAATTAACTTAAATAGGGTTATAGGAGAGTTGAAGGGAAGAGGGATAACTAAGATAGAACAGTTATACGAGAAGGATGGCAGGCCAAGTAGAAATCGTATAGAATGGTGGTTAGGTAAGGGAAGGTGGCTACAAATAAATGCAATATGTAAATATCTAAATGAAAGGGAGAATAAAGAAGTATTATGGCGGGAGGAGACAGGGTTAGAGAAAATAATAAGAGAAAAAAGTGAGGGGATAAAGGCGCAAGCAACTAATATATACAAACTGCTAGTGCAGTCAGATGGGGACACGATTGATGGATTAATTAAATGGTGGCAAAATGAGATATTAGTAGAGGTACAAGAAATGGAAAATATAGTAGAAGATATAAGGAAAATTAAAAATACAAGAATTAGGGAAATGAGAAGGAAAATATTACATAAGTGGTATTTTACTCCCGTTCAATTTGCACATTTTCAGCAGAATGTCAGGGGGAATTGTTGGCATGGTTGTCAAGATAAAGGAGTGTTTATGCATATGTTTTGGGAATGCCCGATAGTGCAGGAATTTTGGCAAAAAGTGAAAGAGGATATCAATGGAATGTTAAATATACAATGGACAATCACTAAGGAAATGGCAGTACCAGTAAAAAGTAATGCGATGGGAGAATTTAAAGAAATAAAAAAAGCAGCAATAGAAAGCGCTCAGGCAGTAATAGTTTTGGGTTGGAAGGATGCGACAAAATGGACAATGCAAAATTGGTATAGGTACATGGTGGACCATATTCAATTTGAAATTATGGAAAAAAGGATAAATTTGGATAATGAAACTGAGTTGGGACAGCTGATGGGACGGTGGGACCAGGTAAGACGATATATGACGAGCAGAATCCGAGACCAAGCTACAAGAAATAAACTGGAATCACTCTATACTGTAATATGTAAACAGATATATTGCTCTTGGGTTAAGTGGATTATACAAGAAATACCCCCAATTTGGTGGTGGGGAATGTGTGTATGTCGGGGTGGTGGGCACAATTCACAATTCACTATGCACTGTTTTATGTTGTGTGATTTTAAATTGTTAAAAATCAATAAAAAATATTTATTTTTTTAAAAAAGGAGGTCTTTTTCTGCCGTCAATCTACTATGTTTCTATGTTTCAAAGAGTAATAGAGACAGGGAGAAATTGAAAATTTGGCTCTTTTCTCCTTCCAATGCTACATTTCTGCTTGCGGGGAGATGGTGTTTTTCCCCTTTTCTCTAGATTAACAGGGTCTCGCTTGATGATAAACACTAGTAAAGAGACGGGGAGGACTATCACTCCCTGCTCCTTGAAATATTCGACTCTTTTTCTACTTGAAGTGCTAGTTTTCTGCTTGCAGGGAGCTGTTTTTTTCAAAGTGTACCCTCCCATTTTTGAATTAATGGGGGTCTCACTTGCTGAAAAACACTAGTAAAGATATGGGAAGGGCAAACATTCCCTGCTCCTTGAATATTTGACTTTTCTTTCTCCTTGAAGTGCTAGTTTTCTGCTTGCGGGGAGCTAGTGTTTCAAGATGGAAACTCATCCTGGAAATTAAATAGGGCTCACTCACTGGAGAACAATACACCACATGCAGCAAATAATGAGTTTTTTCCCCCTCTTTCAAGGGCACTGCCTGCCCCTCAACCATTTCCAAAGTGTCACAATGCTATTTCGGGTCTGGCACAATGACAAATTCACACCTCCACTGTCACCTGGCTGAGAAAAAAAACAGGAACACACACCAGCCCGCGTTTCACCACCGTGCCCGACTGACCGCCTGGCTCGGCCCTACTGCCAAAAAAATACAGGTATCCCTCGACTTACAACCCGCCACGGAGCCTGCAAATTCCTCGTCGCTAAGCGAGACGTTTCTTAAGCGAGTTTTTTGGGCCGCGCTCGTTAAGTTAATCAATTACTAATCCAGACTGCCCATCATCCGTTCTATATTGATTATTTCATATTTATTTCTTGATTTAATTATATAATAATAATAACAACACAGTTGGAAGGGACCTTGGAGGTCTTCTAGTCCAACCCCCTGCTTGGGCAGGAAACCCTACACTACTTCAGACAGATGGTTATCCAACATCTGCAGTGTTGGAGCATTCACAACATCTGGTGGCAAGCTGTTCCACGGATTGATTGTTCTCACTGTCAGGAAACGTCTCCTTAGTTCTAAGTTGATTCTCTCCTTGTTTAGTTTCCACCCATTGCTTTTCAGGTGCTTTGGAGAATAACTTGACTCCTTCTTCTTTGTGGCAACCCCTGAGATATTGGAAGACTGCTATCATGTCTCCCCTGGTCCTTCTTTTCATTAAACTGGACATACTTAACTGTTCTTCATGTGTTTTAACCCCCAATCCCCTAGTCCTCTTTGTTGCTCTTCTCTGCACTCTTTCTAGAGTCTCAACATCCTTTTTGCATCGTGGCGACCAAAACTGGATGCCGTATTCCATGTGTGGCCTTACCAAGGACTTATAAAGTGGTATTAACACTTTTGCAAACAAACAAGACATTGGAGACCCCCGTAGTCCAGATGAGGAGATAAAGGGGGGAGGTGGGCTTTGACTACCAAGCTCTACCCTTTGAATTCCTGCCTGTAAACCGCACTGGGGAATCTACCCACTCCTCACAACTTCCCTTAAAGTCCTCTAAAAAAGTTGACAATCGCAACAGAAAAGCTGTTGTGCGTCTCCCAGGATTCTCCAAAGTCAAAGCAGAGGAAATTTCAGGGATATATATGCACTTTGTTTTGTCAAGTACATATTGGTGGTATACAAAGATACAGTCTGCATTGGTTGCCGATCAATTTCCGGTCACAATTCAAAGTGTTGGTTATGACCTTTAAAGCCCTTCATGGCATCGGACCAGAATATCTCCGAGACCGCCTTCTGCCACACGAATCCCAGCGACCGATTAGGTCCCACAGAGTTGGCCTTCTCCGGGTCCCGTCGACTAAACAATGTCGTCCGGTGGGTCCCAGGGGAAGAGCCTTCTCTGTGGTGGCCCCGACTCTCTGGAACCAGCTCCCCCCGGAGATTAGAACTGCCCCCACCCTCCTTGCCTTCCGTAAACTCCTTAAAACTCACCTCTGCCGTCAGCCATGGAGGAATTGAGGCATTCCCCCCTATACTATTTATGTATGGTATGTCTGTGTGTATGTCTGGTTTAATAATGGGGGTTTTAAATGTTTTTTTAAATTTATTCGATTTGTCATGAATTGTTTAATTGTATGCTGTGAGCCGCCCCGAGTCTACGGAGAGGGGTGGCATACAAATCTAATAAATGAATGAATGAATGAATGAATGAATGAATGAATGAATGAATGAATAAATAAATAATATTTATATACATGCTACTAGTAAGAGAGAAACATTAGGGCAGGGGATGGAAAGCACGCTGGTGCACTTATGCACGCCCCTTACTGACCCCTTAGGAATCGGGTGAGGTCAACAGTGGACAGTCTAAAAGTTTTGGGGGTTAGGTGATGATACTACAGAGTCTGCTAGTGAGTTCCAGGCATCCACTACTCCGTTACTAAAGTTGTATTTCCTGCAGTTAAGAGTTTGGAGCGGTTTGAGCTTGTATCCGTTGTGGGCTCGGGGGTTGTTGTGGTTGAAGCTGAAGTCGTCGTTGACAGGAAGGACGTTGTGGCAGAAGATTTTATGGGCTGTGCTCAGGTCGCGTTGAAGGCGACGTAGTTGTAAGCTTTCTAAACCTAGGATTGTAAGTCTGGTTGCGTAGTGGAGGAGTGGAGGGCTCTTCTCGTAAAGTATCTCTGGATGTTTTCTAACGTATTTATGTCCGAAATGCGGTGTGGGTTCCAGTCAGATGAGCTGTATTCAAGGATTGGTCTGGCGAAGGTTTTGTATGCTGTGTGAGATTACCGGAGAAGAAGCTACGTAGGATTAAATTAAGCGGTTTTGGAGATGTTGTTGCAGTGGGCTTTGGCACTTCGGTTGTTTGATAGGAGTAGTCCAAGGTCTTTTACAGAGAGAGGGTTGTCTGTAAAGTCTTGTTTATTCAGCTTGTATTTGGCGTTCTGATTCTTTTTTTGCCAACGCGCATTTGTTGGTTGAGATTTGGAGTTGTATACGCACAACGAAACTGTATTTCGTCGCTCTGCTAAGCCTGGGTGGAAACTCCCCGCAGGTAGACAACAAGTAGCACCAGGAAAACAGCTCATTCTCAGTTTGCACTGACATACTTCCGTGCTTCCGGCGGAAACGCACGGCAAACCACATATCTGAGGTGGTCTTTTGAGGACGTCAGCCGCCCGAGACAGACCTGACATTAAACCACAATGACTCAGGATGATGGGTGCCTCCTCAAACTTCCAGGCTATCCCTCGAACCCCAAACCTGCTTGCAAAGATACCCTGCTTGCAGTCGGCAGCCAAACACATGCTGGCTTACGTGCCTTTCGCTGAAAGCGGCATTAAACCATGATGGCTCAGGATGATGGGTTCCTCTCCAAACTTTTGGGGTGTCTTTGTCCTTCCCCTGAACCCCAAATCTCGCAGTCAACATCCTGGTTTACGCGCCTTTGGCTGTGCACACAAGCCACCATTTCACTCCGATCCTGGTTTCCAGCTAATCTCCACACTCTCCCCCCACCCTGCGAGGCAACAAATGTCATTTTAAAAAATGAAAAAAATATAAATCTTCAGCTGCATTGATTGAGGAGGATTAAAAAACACTTCTTCATCCAATTATGAAGTTTTTATTTCTCCAAAAGACCCACAAACCAACATTTGCACGAAGAACTCAGTTTCATTGCCGATTCAGCTAAAACGACACTCGGATGCGGTGCAGATTTTGCAAAAAAGGGTTTGGGGTTTTTTTTGCTATAGCAAAAAGATATTTATTTATTTTTTAGCTGAGGGTCACTTATTGTCCAGGTGAACCAAGAAGCCCAAGTAAAACTGGGATTAGACAATCTAAAACGGCATAGCATTGAAGGAAACTAGGCACGGAGAGGGAAGAGTTAAAAACAACAGCAAGAAGCCCAAGTTCAATTCTTAACCCAGGTAGCCTAGAGGTGGCGTTGTCTCCACACAATCAGGAGGCTAAGAGTTCGATCCTAGGTAGAGGCAGGTATTTCTCTCTCTGGACACAATGAGAATATTATCTGCTGAACAAAAACTCCGTTCTGGCAACAGGAAAGGCAATGGGCCACTAAAACGCTCTTATCTCCATTCAGTTGCCTGGACTCCACCCTGCAAGGGATTATTAAATGACCACCAATAACAACAACATTGTACAAGCAGCTCAACACAAGGAAAGCAGGGACCCAAAATGTTTCTATTATTTATACAATTTGCTGGCTCGGGGATTCTGGGAGTTGAAGTCTCCCAGGTCTTAAAAGTTGGAAAAATTGACTCTGAAACTTTGGAGCAACTTTTTTGTTCTTTTCATCTACCCTCCGCTGGTGGTTTTAAACTCTGCACATGCCCAAGAGAGCCGGTCGGACAGGATGCTCACGGCCTAGGACTGAATTTGGAAATTAAAATCCTGTTTTGCGGGTTGTTGTTTTTAATTTCGGCGGAAAGAACGGAGGCGCGAAACGGGGCCTAGAATCATTTGGAAACAGGTCGTCCTTGATTTACAACCAGAATTGAACCGTAAACATCCGTTGCTAAAGTGAAAGGGTCATAACTTCGAATAATCCCAAAGCAAAACGTTGGAAGGACCACCCGTCCCTCGCTTAAGGGGAAGTTGGTAAATTATTTTTAGGAGACCCGTCCACCCAAATGGGGGAAATGAAAGAATGCAGAGCTAGTTGAAGGGGGGGGGGTTCTTTTCAATGGGGTAAAGAGGGTGGGGCAATAGGGGCGGGGCATAAGACAAGCAGGTGCCCATCTCCAAAAAAACAGGAAGTCAAATTTTGGCTTTTAAGTTTTATGGGTGGGGAGTTTGAAAGATACAAAAAGGAAACGACAAAACCCACAACGGCACCTGTTCGCCCAACGCAGACACCTGCCCATCACGTTGACACACACACACACACACACCAATTTAGGTTGCTTTTCACCCCAGAAACAATTAATTCTGAAACCCCAAACAGGAAACATCATCTTTAGAAGGGAGCAACACTGTCCCTAAGCCCCCAGCAAGGTCTGGAAAAGGCCCCCCAGCCTCTCTCCCCTTGACTAGAGAGGCTCAGATAGACTGCCCTGGCACCCCGAGGCTCAGCCCTTGGCAAGGCAACAAGAGAGCTCAATATTGGAGGCTCAGATAGACTGCTCTGGCACTCGGAGGCTCGACTCTGCCAAGGCAAAAGGGGAGGAAAAGAAGAGAGAGAAAGGGGGAAAAACAATGCATGAAGGCTTGGCAGAGAAAGCGGGCAGAAGATGAACCTTGAAAAGAGTCCAGATTCCATCCGCCCCATCCAGCCACTCCCCCCTCCGCCTCCCCGCCCCGCTGCGGACGATGGGACCCCCGATCCAAGGAAAAGCCAAAGCGCAATGCATCCACACAAAAAAACCGCACAGAAAAACAAACAACCCAGACAGAGACTAGGTGGGCTTCTCCTCCCAATTGAAAAGGGGGTGCGTAGGGGAAATTGCAGGGAGGGGGTCTTCCTTGCAAGCCGACGAGCCCCCCGTACCTCCCTTTCAGGGCAGAGAGGGAGGGGCAGCAACCCCCCTCCTTTCTCTCCCCGCCCCGTTTTGCAAAACGTACAAAAAATAAAATTTGCTGCAATTGCAGCTGGCTGGTTGCAATGGGAAAGGGGGGGGGAGGAAAGTGGGGAGGGGGCCCAGAAGGAACCTGGGGGGGGCAGGAGGACCCCACGTAACACAGATTGGGAACGGGGTAGCCCGGCGTCACGCGTGCACACGTTACACGCGCCTGCCACCTACCTGTGCAAAAACTTCAACCCTTTTCCTGCCTTTTGCAACGCTCCAGCCTCGCCATTGCCCGCTCTGGGCTGGCTTGGCTCTATGGTTGGCTGGGGAGGCGGGGTGGGGAGGGGGCCGGGGCGCCCTCTAGCGGTCAGGAGGACCTTTTCCCGTCTCTCTTTTTTTTTAAACCCGTTTTTAACCCGGGGCGGGGGAATTACACGTGTGAAGGCGCGGTCGCACGTGTGAATCAACCCGGGTGACGGGTTAGTAGCAGTAATAGGAGTAGTATTTTTAAAAAAGCAGACTGGAGATAAAAGTATGAAAGGAGCAAACCAAGAATATATTGGTTCGTGATAGTTTAGAGAGAAATATAGAACTATGGACGTGTTGATATTATGATATTTTTATTTATTTATTTGTTTTGTCCAATACACAATAATACACAATGAAGGTTATAGAGGATATAATCAGGTAGAATGTATTAAAGGGGGAATAGAGGAGAAAATATGAGATATAGGAGAGACTATAGGACAGGGGACGGAAGGCACTCTAGTGCGCTTATATACGCCCCTTACTGACCTCTTAGGAACCTGGAGAAGTCAACCATGGATGTTGGGGGTTAGGGGATGATACTACGGAGTCCAGTAATGAGTTCGACGCTTCGACAACCCGATTACTAAAGTCATATTTTTTACAGTCAAGTTTGGAGCGGTTAATATTAAGCTTGAATCTGTTGTTTGCTCTTGTGTTGTTGTGGTTAAAGCTGAAGTAGTCTTTGACAGGCAGGACATTGCAGCATATGATCTTGTGGGCAATACTTAGATCACGTTTAAGGCCTCGTAGTTCTAAGCTTTCAAGACCCAGGATTATAAGTCTAGTTTCGTAGGGAATTCTGTTTCAAGTGGAGGAGTGAAGGGCTCTTCTGGTGAAGTATCTTTGAACATTTTCAAGGGTGTTAATGTCTGAGATGCGATTTGGGTTCCAAACTGATGAGCTGTATTCGAGGATGGGTCTGGCAAAAGTTTTGTATGCTCTGGTAAGTAGTGTGAGATTTCCAGAGCAGAAGCTACGTAGGATTAGATTAACAACTCTTGAGGCCTTCTTAGCGATGTTGTTGCAGTGGGCTTTGGCACTTAGGTCTTTTGTAATTAGTATTCCGAGGTCCTTGACCGAGTGGGGATTATCTGTGATAATTTGTTTGTTAAGTTTGTATTTGAAGTTCTGATTCTTTTTGCCAATGTGTAGGATAGAGCATTTGCTGGTTGAGATTTGGAGTTGTCATGTGTTGGACCAATCAGAAACTGAGTCTAGGTCCTTTTGTAGAGTAGTTGTGTTATCAGTGGTGTTGAAGAGTTTTACATCGTCTGCAAAAAGAACACAGTTGCTTGTGATGAGATCTCAAAGGTCGTTGATATAGAGAATGAAGAAGGTAGGTCCCATTACGCTACCTTGGGGGACACCGCTTTTAACAGGGACAGATGTGGATATGGAGCTTCCTATTTTGACCACTTGTTACCTGTTAGACAGGAATGCAGTAATCCAGCTGTGGAGGGATCCTGAGATGCCATAGGATTTGCGTTTTTGAAGTAGTTTGTCATGGACCACTGAATCAAAGGCTTTGGAGAAGTCAATATAAATTGCATCTATAGATTTCCCTTGATCTAGATGAGTTGTCCATATATTTTTGCAGTGGAGGAGCTGCAGGTTGCAGGATAGTTTTTTTCTGAATCCAAATTGTTTGTTAGAAAGCAGATTATTAGTTTCTAAGTGGAGAGTAATATGTGCATGGATGTTCGTGTAAATTTGGTGAAAAAATAATATGTGTGTGTTTGTGTGTGTAACATATTTTTGCTGATAATGAAAAGGAAGAGAGACTAGTATAGATCTATTTCAAGCTGTTTTCCTCTCATCAGCTAGCCATTTCATTTGAACCTGGATTTGAACCTGGTTTGTACCAGGATTTGAATCTGGGGAATCTGCTTGTAAGGTACCGGTAGTAGCTTTAACCTCCAGACCACAGGTTCTCCTCCTGTCAGCTTTTTGACAGAAATACAGACGCACAATTATTTGTTTAGTGTTGTGTTGTGTTGTATTGTATTGTATTTCTAGCTTGCCCTTCTCCTTGTGCAATCAGGGTGGCTTACAACAGTAAAAACATTAAATATTAAATTGTTGATTATTTTATTTTACCATTTTTCCTTCCTTTTCTTAATATAAATCATGTATTTAAGTCTTGTATTTATTTATATATGAGCATAGAGTTATGTTAAAAGAGCAAGAAAAATATTGATAGGGAAAACCGCATAATATGTAAAATTGTATATAAAGTAAAGTAAGTAAGGGAAAAGAGATTAAAATATCTCTCTACTTTTTGTATGTACCTCTGATTGTTTTTATGAATTTTCAATAAAAGCTTTAAAAAAAAACATGATAAAAATTTAAAATACCCCAATATGTAAATATGAGTCTTCGGAGAGGGGCAGCATATAAATCTAATAAATAGATAGATAGATAGATAGATAGATAGATAGATAGATAGATAGATAGATAGATAAATAAAAACAAGTAAAAAACTTTAAACACAATAAAACAACACACAGTCATCACTCATACATACTAGTAGCTGGAAAACCATGGGTGTAACGTATTTTTGCTGGTAATGAAAAGGAAGGGAGATTAATATAGATCTATTTCAAGAGATTTAGCACTCATCAACTAGCCAAACCCTTACCAGGATTTGAACCTGGGGAGTCTGCCTATACAGTATATACAATCAAATAACACATCCTAGATCTGAATGAATGAAATATTCTCATTGAATATTTCATTTGCACAACTATTCCATTTGCACAACAGCTGGTGAAATTGACTGTCAATCAGTGTTGCTTCCTAAGTGGACAGTTTGATTTCACCGAAGTTTGATTGACTTGAAGTTATATTGTGTTGTTTAAGTGTTCCTTTTTTTTTTTTTGAGCAGTGTATATAAAACCAGAGGGAGGAAAAGAACAAACACTGCTTTTGTACCCTTCTTGGGCTGACCTGGAGAAATTAAGCCCTTCATCCTCCTCCCAGGGATGGGAGACCACTAGGAGATCCCAAAAGGATATTTTTGCAATGGGATTGGGGGGGTGCCGGGAATTGAAAACCCGAGAGCAACCATTTGCAAAGTTGGTGGGGGGCGGGGGGCAAATAGTATGAAAGCGAAGGGGTGCAGGGTTTGGAGCCCCGATTTCTGTCTGCCATGGGGTGATGAAAGCACTCTGTATATGCTCTATTGGGGTGGGTCCAATTTTTTTCCACCAGTTTTGAACCAACTTCATAGGTACCTGGCAGGAAATTTTATTTATTTATTTATTAACTTGGAGGGTTTTCTTTTCCCTTCTTCTCTTCGGATGGAGACCCTAATTTTTGCCTATTTCATATTTTTTAAAATCCAAATTTCTCGTTAATAAATGATTGCATGGGAGGTGGCTTGTGTAAGGCCGCCCTCTAGTGGAATGTTGAAGCAACGAGCACTTCTGCAACATTCAGGATTCTTTATTTATTTTGCCCAATACACATTGTAGGTTATATAGAGCAGTGGTCCCCAACGTTTTTTCCACCAGGGACCAGTTTCAGCAAGGCAATTTTTCTATGGCCCGGTGGGGGCGGAAAGGGGTGTGGTTGGGGGCGGGATTAAGCATGGGGGTGCTGGTCCTTCCCGCCCCTCTTTCCCGCCATCGCCCTGTGGCCGGCAGAACCTGCCTCCCAAACCCTCTTGCCCGGTGGCAGGTGAAGCGCTGGAGGGAGGGGGTCAGGCCGGCCCTCCTGCCTCCCCCCCCCAGCCAAAAACGCAAAGGCGTGCCACAGCAGAAGCCAAAAGAGGCTTGAGCCTCCCGGTCCTTCCCGCCCCTCTGTCCCGTCCATCGCCCTGTGGCCGGCAGAACCTGCCTCCCGAGGCCTCTTTCCCAGCGGGAGATGAAGCACTGGAGGGAGGGGGCGGCGGCAGGAGGACTGGCAGCTGCTGACTCCACGGCCCGGTGCAACATGCCCCACGGCCCGGTACTGGTCCGTGGCCCGGTGGTTGGGGACCCCTGATATAGAGAATATACACGTAGTAAAATATATCAGAGAAAGAATAGAGAAGATATGAGAATATAAATAAAATAAAATATGTCAATGAGGAATAGAGGGAAAGATATAGGTATGGAAGAAAAGATAAATGAGATAAGGAGAGACAATTGGACAGGGGACGGAAGACATACTAATGTGTTGACGCACGCCCCTTACTGACCTCTTAGGAACCTGGAGAGGTCAACCATGGAGAGTCTAAGGGTAAAATGTTGGGGGTTAGGGGTTGACACTACGGAGTCAGGTAATGCGTTCCACGCTTCGACAACTCGATTGCTAAAGTCATATTTTTTACAGTCAAGTTTGGAGTGGTTAATATGAAGTTTGAATCTGTTGCGTGCTCTTGTGTTGTTGTAGTTGAAGCTGAAGTAGTTGCTAACAAGTAGGACATTGCAGCGTATGATCTTGTGGGCAATACTTAGATCCATAGTTCCCTCTAAGCTGAGCAGTGAGCAATCGCTCACTTAAAAATCATCATCAACTCAGAGTTTTCCAAACCTGCCCAGAAGCCGAGAGGGAAAGAGTGAGAGGGAAGGAGAGAGAGAGGAAGAGAGGAAGAGAGAGAAACAGATAGAAAAAAGAGAGGAAGGAAAAGAGAAAGAAAAAGAATGGGAGTAAGGAAGAGAGAAAGAAAATCAAAATCTAGTTTGAAACTAGCTCAACTATTTAAGTGGCATTTTGATATTGATAGAGTTGCCCTATTATGAGCTCACTGTTATAGACACACAGTACAGTATTTTATTTTGAAATTCTCTGAGGCAAAACAGGGTGGGTTTTTTATTTATTTATTTGTCTGTCTGTTTGTTTGTTTATTTATTTAATATTTCTGTGCTGCCCAGTCCCGAAGGGACTGCCGCTCAGACACTATACTTTTCCGCCCACCCCAAAAATAAATTAGAGGGAACACTGCTTAGATCATGTTTAAGGCGTCGTAGTTCTAAGCTTTCAAGACCTAGGATTGCAAATCTAGTTTCGTAGGGTATTTTGTTTTGAGTGGAGGTGTGAAGGGCTCTTCTGGTGAAATATCTTTGGACGTTTTCAAGGGTGTTGATGTCCAAGATGTGGTATGGGTTACAGACAGATGAGCTGTATTCAAGGATGGGTCTGGCAAAAGTTTTGTAGGCTCTTGTGACTAGTGTGAGATTGTCGGAGCAGAAGCTACGTAGGATCAGGTTAATAATTCTAGAAGTCTTTTTGGCAATGTTGTTGCAGTGGCCTTTAGCACTTAGGTCATTTGATATTAGTTTTCCAAGGTCTTTTACTGAGTGTGGGTTGGCTGTGAGAATTTGTTTATTCAGTTTATATATGAGGTTTGGATTCTTTTTGCCGATGTGGAGGGTACAGCATATGTTGGTTGATATTTGAAGTTGCCAGGTGTTAGACCAATCTGAGACAAAGTCAAGGCCTTTTTGGAGAGTAAATGTGTTGTCAGTGGTGTTGAAAAGTTTTACATCGTCAGCAAAAAGAACACAGTTGCTTGCGATATGATCTCAGAGATCATTGATGTAGAGAATGAAAAGAGTAGGACCTAGTACGCTGCCCTGGGACTGACCGAATTCTGAAGCATAACACACCAGACATTGTGATCGTGGAGAAAAAGAAAGTATGGATCATCGACATCGCAATCCCAGGAGACAGCAGAATTGAGGAGAAGCAGCTAGAGAAATGAGTGAAATACGAAGATCTGAAAATCGAGCTGCAACGACTCTGGCATAAGCCCGTGAAAGTGGTCCCAGTGGTCCTTGCCACGCTGGGCGCAGTGCCAAAGGATCTCAGCGGACATTTGAAAACCATCGGAATTGACAAAATCTCCATCTGTCAATTGCAAAGGGCCACTTTACCGGGATCGGCACACATAATTCGCCGCTACATCACGCAGTCCTAGGTGCTTGGGAAGCCCCCGACTGGTGATGAAATACGAAATCCAGCATAGTGATCTCGTTTGCTGTGTTGTACTGAAATATTATTATTATTATTATTATTATTATTATTATTATTATTATTATTATTATTATATTCAGGCCAGTGAGCTGGGAAATTTAATTTTATTTTTTAAATCCAACTAGCAAGCCTGCTCTTGTCTTTCTGTGGCCTGTAAAGATCTAGGAGTGGAAAAAATTTCTCAAGTATCCAAGTATCTTTTAAGGAAGTGGATTTCATTTCCCACCACATTATGTCCTTCTTTCTCATTGCAAGAGGGCTCGGTTGCTCCACAGGCAAACTCAGCTTCCCTCTTTGGACATTTCTCCATTTAAAGTAAAGATGTTTTATTTATGCATTTCTAACCCCCTTTAAAAAAAACAACTATATTTCTTGGGCGAGAAAAAAATTGGGTGAAAGGAAAAAAATGGACTTTGGTGTAACTGACTCCCCTCTCTCTTCTGGCTCCTGTCTTTTCTGTGTCGTTTACTTTCAGGAGCATTATTATTATTATTATTATTATTATTATTATTATTATTATTTATTGGATTTGTATGCCGCCCCTCTCTGCAGACTCGGGGCGGCTAACAACAGTGGTAAAACAACATGAACAATCCAATTAATAAAAACAACTAAAAAACCCTTATTATAAAAAACCAAACATACACACAAACATACCATGCATAACTTGTAATAGCCTAGGGGGGAAAGGATAACTTAACTCCCCCATGCCTGGCGACAAAGGTGGGTCTTAAGTAATTTGTGAAAGACAAGGAGGGTGGGGGTCGTTCTAATCTCTGGGGGGAGTTGGTTCCAGAGGGCCGGGGCCGCCACAGTGAAGGCTCTTCCCCTGGGGCCCGCCAAACGACATTGTTTGGTCGACGGGACCCGGAGAAGGCCAACTCTGTGGGACCTTATCGGTCGCTGGGATGCGTGCGGTAGAAGGCGGTTCCGGATGTATTCTGGCCCAATGCCATGTAGGGCTTTAAAGGTCATGACCAACACTTTGAATTGTGACTGGAAACCGATCGGCAGCCAGTGCAGGCCACGGAGTGTTGCAGAAACATGGGCAAATCTAGAAAGCCCTACGATGGCTCTCGCGGCCGCGTTCTGCACGATCTGAAGTTTCCGAACACTTTTCAAAGGTAGCCCCATGTAGAGAGCGTTGCAGTAATCGAACCTCGAGGTGATGAGGGCATGAGTGACTGTGAGCAGTGAGTCCCTGTCCAAATACAAATTTAACAATAAAAATAAAATAAAATGACTTATGTTGCAAATAAAGGGACCAATATGTTGGTGTTCTTCTGTCCTATTATCCTTTTTATCACTTCATTATTATTATTATTATTATTACTATTATTATTATTATTATTATTAATTAGATTTGTATGCCGCCCCTCTCCGCAGACTCGGGGCAGCTCACAATATACTTTCTACTATAAAGTATACTTTATACTTTGTTATGTTAATACAAACTATAACTATATACTTGTTTGACAAATATAATAAATAAGTAAGTAAGTAAGTAAGTAAATAAATAAATAAATAAATAAGCAAGCAAGTAAGTAAGTAAGTAAGTAAGTAAGTAAGTAAATAAATAAATAAATAAATAACATACGGTACATATCATCCTTTATGGTGGACATGTCCTGAAGCTAAAAAAGTTTGGATTAAAATCAGGAAAAGGTTGGAAGAAATAACAGAACAATATATAGATCTGAGGCCGGAGATATATTTATCGGGACTATTAAACAGAAACTATACCAAGGAAATACAATCTCTACTTCTACATATAATTACAACCACAAGATAATAGTATATGCCCCCCAAAATGGAAAAAATGATAAAACACTGTCTGAAGAAAAATTGATAGGGAAAATTCTTGACTGAGCTGAGATGGACAAATGAATAAAAGAGATAAAAGAAAAAGAAGAGATGGAATATTATTTAATCTGGGACAAATTATACAATTGGTTAGAGATTAGAAAATAGAGAATAAGGCTCAACGATGAAAGGCGAAATAAGAAACTGTGTGTGTAAAACATAATAGTTTTATAAGTAAACAAAGTAAAGAAATAAAGATAGAAATGTGTGAATAAAAAAAATAAAAAGATAACCAGAGAAGTTTAAACAGAGAAAATGTAAGTAAGAGAATAAATATTGTGAAAAAACTGCTGTAAAAAGTGAATATATGTTGATGTGTTCATGTGTGTTGGTTGATGTATGTTTGTGTTGTTTTGTAATTTAAAAAAAATAAATTTTATTTAAAAAATAAAGGGGGAGAGGCGGAGGGGGAATGAAGAAAAGGCAGATAGGAAGAAAAGATAAGAAGGAGAAAGGAAAGGAAGAGAGGGAAGGAGGAGAAAAGGAAAGAAAAGGGAAAGGAAAGAAGGAAAGAAGAAGAAAGGAAAGGGAGAGAGGAGAAAAGGAAGGAAAAGGGAAAGGAAAGAAGGAAAGAAGAAGAAAGGAAAGGAAGAGAGGGAGGGAGGAGAAAAGGAAAGAAAAGGGAAAGGAAAGAAGGAAAGAAGAAGAAAGGAAAGGGAGAGAGGAGAAAAGGAAAGAAAAGGGAAAGGAAAGAAGGAAAGAAGAAGAAAGGAAAGGAAGAGAGGGAGAGAGGAGAAAAGGAAAGAAAAGGGAAAGGAAAGAAGGAAAGAAGAAGAAAGGAAAGGAAGAGAGGGAGAGAGGAGAAAAGGAAAGGAAAGGGAAAGGAAAGAAGGAAAGAAGAAGAAAGGAAAGGAAGAGAGGGAGGGAGGAGAAAAGGAAAGAAAAGGGAAAGGAAAGAAGGAAAGAAGAAGAAAGGAAAGGGAGAGAGGAGAAAAGGAAAGAAAAGGGAAAGGAAAGAAGGAAAGAAGAAGAAAGGAAAGGAAGAGAGGGAGGGAGGAGAAAAGGAAAGAAAAGGGAAAGGAAAGAAGGAAAGAAGAAGAAAGGAAAGGAAGAGAGGGAAGGAGGAGAAAGGAAAGGAAAGGGAAAGGAAAGAAGAAGAAAGGAAAGGAAGAGAGGGAGGGAGGAGAAAAGGAAAGAAAAGGGAAAGGAAAGAAGGAAAGAAGGAGAAAGGAAAGGAAGAGAGGGAAGGAGGAGAAAGGAAAGAAAAGGGAAAGGAAAGAAGGAAAGAAGGAGAAAGGAAAGGAAGAGAGGGAGGGAGGAGAAAAGGAAAGAAAAGGGAAAGGAAAGAAGGAAAGAAGGAGAAAGGAAAGGAAGAGAGGGAGAGAGGAGAAAAGGAAAGAAAAGGGAAAGGAAAGAAGGAAAGAAGAAGAAAGGAAAGGAAGAGAGGGAGGGAGGAGAAAAGGAAAGAAAAGGGAAAGGAAAGAAGGAAAGAAGAAGAAAGGAAAGGGAGAGAGGAGAAAAGGAAAGAAAAGGGAAAGGAAAGAAGGAAAGAAGAAGAAAGGAAAGGAAGAGAGGGAGGGAGGAGAAAAGGAAAGAAAAGGGAAAGGAAAGAAGGAAAGAAGAAGAAAGGAAAGGAAGAGAGGGAAGGAGGAGAAAGGAAAGGAAAGGGAAAGGAAAGAAGAAGAAAGGAAAGGAAGAGAGGGAGGGAGGAGAAAAGGAAAGAAAAGGGAAAGGAAAGAAGGAAAGAAGGAGAAAGGAAAGGAAGAGAGGGAAGGAGGAGAAAGGAAAGAAAAGGGAAAGGAAAGAAGGAAAGAAGGAGAAAGGAAAGGAAGAGAGGGAGGGAGGGAGGAGAAAGGAAAGAGAGGGAGGAAAAACAGGAAGGAAAAAGAGACAGAAAGGAAAGGAGGGGAAGGAAAAAGGGAAGGAGGGAAGGAGGTAGGAAGGAAGGAGAAAGGAAAGGGAGATAAATGAAAAGAAGGAAGGAAAAAGGAAAGAGAAAGGAAAGGCTAAAGTCGCAATAACAACAAAAAAAGAAGAAAGTAGAAAACTAAAGAAAAAGATATTTAAAAATTAGCTTTGAATACTCTTGGCAGAAGTTACACCACCAAAGTTCTTGTAAACTCTTACTCAGAAATGACCTCAGCTCAATTCGTTCTACAATCTCTCCATCAAAGCCATAAACCACAAATTTATTGCCTGCCCTGATGTTTTACACACACACACACACACACACAAAAGTCCCTGAGGGATATTCTGGACAACCAATAAATTCTTGACTCCAAGAAATCAGTTTGTCCATCTCGACAAGTTTGGTCCATTTCAGAGATGTGTATTTGTGTGTTTGCTTGTCCATGTGTGTGTGTGTGTCCATGTGTGTGTGTGTGTGTGTCCATGTGTGTGTGTTTGTGTGTTTGTGTAGAGGCCTGATCTGTTGGCAGCCGACCAAAGCCACAGGTTTGATCAGTGTGAAGTGGCCACTTCAGGACCAAGGAGAGCTCCAAAGGACAACACCTTAATCCAGAAACAGAAATTTATTACGGTAATAAATTTATTGCGGTAATTGCGTCATGGAAATAGGAAGCCTAATTCCAGGGTGGAGGGTTTCCTCCAGGCCCACCATGCTTGGACGACCTTCGTTTCCAGATCCTTCAAAGCCCACTGAACTTCTCCGATCTTAAAACACGCCGAGCAAAGAATTTGGAACTGGATGAATCACCAGGAAAGGAGACCACCCAGAGATCTCTCCAGACCAGATTGCAAAGCGGCCTGTAGCAAAAACATCCAACTAAGTTTGATTCCGAGGAAATCCCCCCCCAATACTCCCTTAAATATTTGTTTTATTTATCTTAATTTAATTTATATGCATATACATCCGGAACCGCCTTCTACCGCATGAATCCCAGCGGCCGATAAGGCCCCACAGAGTTGGCCTTCTCTGGGTCCCGTCGACCAAACAATGTCATTTGGCGGGCCCCAGGGGAAGAGCCTTCTCTGTGGCGGCCCCGACCTCTGGAACCAACTCCCCCCAGAGATTAAAACGGCCCCCACCCTCCTTGTCTTTCGCAAATTACTTAAGACCCACCTTTGTCGCCAGGCATCCTTTCCCCCTAGGCTATTACAAGTTATGCATGGTATGTTTGTGTGTATGTTTGGGTTTTTATAAGAAGGGGGGGGGGGTTAGTTGTTTTTATTAATTGGATTGTTCATGTTGTTTTACCACTGTTGCTAGCCGCCCCGAGTCTGCGGATAGGGGCGGCATACAAATCCAATAAATAATAATAATAATAATTTAATAAATGTATAGTATTTAATAAATAAATACATTTTTAAATGTGTTTTTGTCATCTTCTTTCAAATTCAGATTTCTTTCAATGTTTTGGTCTCGTTTTGTTTTGCCTCTGTTGATTCCACACACAATTTGGATTTTGTATTTTCACCTTGTGAATAAAATTAAAATTGGAGTTTTCAAAAAAATAAAATAAAAAAATAAAACCAGGGGAGAAGAATGGGCTTAAGGCTAGCTTATCTGGTTCGGATAAGATCTTAACACGTCAAAGCGCTGTTTTGGGAGCTGTGCCTGACCTCTGGGTAGAAAATATGGAGAAACAGGGCCCACATTACTCATTACTTAAACTCCCAGTTGAAGAAATCCATGTTTCGCCATAAAGATTGTGCAAAGATTGGTGGAAACAGCTGCTGAGGTAAATTGTAGGAAGGGGAGACGGGACATTGCAATTTTTTATTTTTTTTTTGTAAACAGGGCCAAAAAAGCATCATAGTTTAGGATGTGGTGTGACTTAATACTTGGTTTTGAGACCCTCTGGAGAAATGTTAAGATTGGCATTGAAGGAGCCGTGCTACTTCTGAGCTGTGAAATATGGATTGGATTTTGGGTTGATTTTCAGCATAAAGTGTCAATGTTTTGCCACAATGGAATATAGACTGGATTGGACTGAACTGGGCTGGACTAGACTAGACTAGACTAGACTAGAGAATAGAATAGAATAGAATAGAATGAATAATGGAATAGAATAGAATAGAAAATGGTATGGAGAATAGAGAATAGAGAATAATAGAGAATAGAGAATAATAGAGAATAGAGAATAATAGAGAATAGAGAAGAATAGAGAATAGAGAAGAATAGAGAATAGAGAAGAATAGAGAATAGAGAAGAATAGAGAATAGAGAATAATAGAGAATAGAGAATAACAGAGAATAGAGAATAAATAGAGAATAATAGAGAATAATAGAGAATAATAGAGAATAGAGAATAGAGAATAATAGAGAATAGAGAATAATAGAGAATAGAGAATAATATAGAATAGAGAATAATAGAGAATAGAGAATAATAGAGAATAGAGAATAATAGAGAATAGAGAATAATAGAGAATAGAGAATAATAGAGAATAGAGAATAATAGAGAATAGAGAATAATAGAGAATAGAGAATAATAGAGAATAGAGAATAATAGAGAAT
Source organism: Erythrolamprus reginae (assembly GCF_031021105.1). Lineage (NCBI taxonomy): Eukaryota > Metazoa > Chordata > Lepidosauria > Squamata > Dipsadidae > Erythrolamprus > Erythrolamprus reginae. Next base: position 10,859,393 of record NC_091962.1, on the reverse strand, counting down.
AGAGAATAATAGAGAATAGAGAATAATAGAGAATAGAGAATAAATAGAGAATAATAGAGAATAATAGAGAATAATAGAGAATAGAGAATAGAGAATAATAGAGAATAGAGAATAATAGAGAATAGAGAATAATAGAGAATAGAGAATAATATAGAATAGAGAATAATAGAGAATAGAGAATAATAGAGAATAGAGAATAATAGAGAATAGAGAATAATAGAGAATAGAGAATAATAGAGAATAGAGAATAATAGAGAATAGAGAATAATAGAGAATAGAATAGAATAAGAAGAATGGAAAAGAAAATTGAATGGAATGGAATAGAATAGAACAGAGAACAGAGCAGAATAGTTTATTGGCCAAGTGTGATTGGACACACAAGGAATTTGTCTTTGGTGCAGATGCTCTCAGTGTACATAAGCAACAAGATACATTTGTCAAGAACCATGATGTGCAACAACAATTGTCATAGGGCACAAATAAACAATCGGGAAATAATCAATATTAATGTAAATCATAAGGATACAAGCAACAAGTTACAGCCATACTGTACGTGGGAGGAGATGAGTGATAGGAAGGATGAGTAGATTAAGAGTAATAGTAATGCAGACTTAGTAAGCAGTTTGTCAGTGTTGAGGGAATTATTTGTTTCGCAGAATGATGGCGTTCCGGAAAAACCCGTTCTTGTGTCTAGTTGTTCTGGTGAGCAGTGCTCTATGTAGCATCGTTTTGAGAGTAGGAGTTGAAAAAAAAAATGATATCTAGGATGCCAGGAACATTTATTCATCGATTCCTGGTCGTCACTGTTTTTAAATCATAGCAACGTTTCAAGAGTCTCCATAAGCAAAGGGGATTTGTTAAGGGAGCGGGACTTGATTTGATTTTTTTTTTAAAGTTCAATTTTAATTTTTTTTAAAAAAATTGAATTTAAAAAAAAAGTCTTTTTACCACGTTTGTTCAGCAAATTGCTGCTGTCCTTTGCTGCAGGACTTTTTCTGCCATCAATCTTCTATGTTTCTATTATAAGGTCTCCCTTGACTTACAACAGTCTGTTTAGCGACTGCTCAAAGTTACAACTGGCAAACCCCCTCCCCCCCCCAAAAATGACATGACCATTTTTTCATACTTATGAGCATCCCCAGCGTTTACCCACCTGATCAAAATTCAGACCTTTGGCAATTGACTCAGACTTATGAAGGGGACAATGTTCTAGGCTCACGAGTCTTCGGAGAGGGGTGGCATACAAATCTAATAAATTATTATTATTATTATTATTATTATTATTATTAATTTATTAATTTATTAATTTATTAATTTATTAATTTATTAATTTATTAATTTATTAATTTATTAATTTATTAATTTATTAATTTATTAATTTATTAATTTATTAATTTATTGATTTATTGATTTATTGATTTGTTGATTTGTTGATTTGTTGATTTGTTGATTTATTGATTTATTGATTTATTGATTTATTGATTTATTGATTTATTGATTTATTGATTTATTTACTTATTTACTTATTTACTTATTTACTTATTAATTTATTAACTTATTTACTTATTTACTTATTTATTTATTAAATTTGTATGCCGCCCCTCTCCGTAGACTCTGGGTGGCTCACAGCTGTAATAGAAATACAATATATAATACAAATCTAATCATAAAAACTAAAAACCCATAATTAAAAAAAACATGCACACAACATACCATACATAAACAGTATTATTATTATTATTATTATTATTATTATTATTATTATTATTACTACTACTATTATTATTGCAACCTATCCAACAAACAGAATTATCCAGTAACTCTGTTATTAGAAACATAGAAGATTGATGGCAGAAGAAGACCTCATGGTCCATCTCATCTGCCCTTATACTGTTTCCTGTATTTTATCTTAGGATGGATATATGTTTATCCCAGGCATGTTTACATTCAGTTCCTGTGGATTTACCAACCACGTATTGTTCCAAGCATCTACTCCTCTTTCAGTCAAATAATATTTTCTCACGTGGCTTCTGATCTTTCCCCCAATTGACCTCAGATTGTGCCCCCTTGTTCTTGTGTTCATTTTCTAGTAAAAACACTTCTGAACCTTATTTAACCCTTTCACATATTTAAATGTTTCGATCATATCCCCCACTTTCCCTTCTGTCCTCCAGACTCTACAGATTGAGTTCATGGAGTCTTTCCTGATACGTTTTATGCTTAAGACCTTCCACCATTCTTGTAGCCCGTCTTTGGACCTGTTCAATTTGATCCATCTCTTTTTGTAGGTGAGGTCTCCAGAACTGGACACAGTATTATTCCAAGTGGGGTCTCACCAGCGCTCTATACAGAGGGATCACAATCTCCCTCTTCCTGCTTGTTATACCTCTAGCTATGCAGCCAAGCATCCTACTTGCTTTCCCTACTGCCTGACTGCACTGTTCACCCATTTTGAGACTGTCAAAAATCACTACCCTAAATCCTTCTCTTCTGGAATTTTTGCTAACACAGAACTGCCAATACAAGGTGGCAAAATTGGGAGGGGTTGGACTCTCTTTTAGAATGCCTCGCTTAGCGTCGACAGAAATTTTGGGCTCCCACTGCAGAAGAGATACTATGCAAAATACTGTTTTGTGAGGAAATGGACAGAACTCATGAGATAGATAGATAGATAGATAGATAGATAGATAGATAGATAGATAGATAGATAGATAGATAGATAGATAGTAAGTAGAATGAGAGAGATAGATAGATAGATAGTAAGTAGAGAGAGAGAGATAGATAGATAGATAGTAAGTAAGTAGAGATAGAGAGATAGATGATTGATTGATTGATTGATTGATAGATAGAGAGATAGATGATAGATATATAGATAGATGATTGATTGATAGATAGATAGATAGATAGATGATAGATAGATAGTAAGTAGAAATAGATAGATAGATAGATAGATAGATAGATAGATAGATGATTGATAGATAGTAAGTAGAGATAGATAGATAGATAGTAAGTAGAGATAGATAGATAGATAGATAGATAGATAGATAGATAGATAGATAGTAAGTAGAGATAGATAGATAGATGATTGATTGATTGATTGATAGATAGATAGACAGACAGACAGACAGATGATAGATAGATAGATAGATAATTGATTGATTGATTGATAGATAGATGATAGATAGATAGTAAGTAGAGATAGATAGATAGATAGATAGATAGATGATTGATTGATTGATTGATTGATTGATAGATAGATAGATAGATAGATAGATAGAAAGATAAATAAATAGTAAGCAGAGATAGATAGATAGATAGATAGATAGATAGATAGATAGATAGATAGTAAGTAGAGATAGATAGATAGATAGATAAGATAGATAGATAGATAGTAAGTAAGTAGAGATAGACAGATAGATAGATAGATGATTGATAGATAGATAGATGATTGATTGATTGATAGATAGATATAGATAGATGATAGATAGATGATAGAGAGAGAGCAGAGAAGAGAGAGAGAGAGAAGATAGATAGATAGATAGATAGATAGATAGATGGATAGATAGTAAGTAGAGATAGATAGATAGTAAGTAGAGATAGATAGATAGATAGATAGATAGATAGATAGTAGAGATAGATAGATAGATAGATAGATAGATAGTAGAGATAGATAGGTAGATAGATAGATGATAGATAGATGATAGATAGATGATAGATAGATAGATAGATAGATAGATGATTGATTGATAGATAGATAGATGATTGATAGATAGATAGATAGATAGATAGATAGATAGATAGATGATAGATAGATGATAGAGAGAGAGCAGAGGAGAGGAGAGAGAGAGAGAGATAAGATAGACAGACAGACAGACAGACAGACAGACAGATAGATACTGTAGATAGATAGATAGATAGATAGATAGATAGATAGATAGATAGATAGATAGATAGATAGATAGATAGATATGAAGAAATGTTGGGTTCAATTTCCTTTCCTTCTCTTTCAGTCTCAATTGGGCGCCGAGATCTTGAATTTGGGGTTTTGTCTCTCCCCCCTTTTTAAATGATACTCTCCTGTCCTAATAAATTTCTTCAGCGAAACCGAAGTTTTGAAACAAAGCTGTTTCGCAATTTTTAAACAGAAATGTGGGTCAAGGGGTCTCATCCGAGCTATTTCGAACATGTAGCTGCAAAGCTAAGGATCAGCCGCAGCCATAGAAAAACAGAAATGTATGAATTCCAGAGTGGTTTCTATTTGATAAAATAATATTTTAAAAAAAACATGTTTAAAAGGGCAGAGCGTGAAAGGAAAAAGACATAAGGAGGGAAGAATTTTTTTTCAATTGATTGATTTATTTTATTGATTTATTAGATATATAAGCCGCCCAATTGATTGATTTATTAGATATATTTATATTTATTGATTTATTAGATATATTTATATTTATTGATTTATTAGATATATAAGCTGCCCCGAGTCTGCAGAGAGGGGCGGCATACAAATCTAAATAATAAATAAATAAAATAAAATAAATTCCTTCTGGACTCTGGTTGGCGTACAAAACAATATAAAAACAATTAAAACCCTTAAGAATAAAATCATTCATTTTCCCTCCCAACCTCCATTCCTAACCCAAACTGACTCTTTTATCCAAAGAAGATAATATATATGTGTGTGTGTGTGTAGGATTGACTGCAAGTATGTATGTTTTTTAAAGATATTATTGGGTTTTTTTTATTGCATTGTTGGTTTTATTGTTATATTTTTATTGCTTTTTATTGCTGTTGTATTTATAATTGCTGTTAGCCGCTTGGAATCCATTTTGGAGTGAGCAGCTTATAAATACAATAAATAACTAATATATATATATATACATATACATATACATATTTACAGCAGTACGAAGCTTAAAACTTCAGCCTGATGATGGTGAATGTGATTTCACCGAAACGTCGCACAGACACTCAAAATATTACACGGGGCAAAACCCGAACTCAGAACAATCTACATACACATACAAATACATAGACATATACTATTGTATTGTATTTGTATTTATTGGATTTATATGCCGCCCCTCTCCGAAAACTCGAGGTTGCTAACAGCAATCATAAACAGTGTACAATAATAATCGAATACTAAAAGCGAATTAAAAACCCCTTAATATAAAAAACCAAACATACATACAAACATACCATGCATACAATTGTAAAGGCCTAGGGGGAAGGAGTATCTCAATTCCCCCCTGCCTGGCGGCAGAGGTGGGTTTTAAAAGTAGCTTACGAAAGGCAAGGAGGGTGGGGGCAATTCTAATCTCTGGGGGCAGTTGGTTC